>NC_064572.1:76571331-76927165 GCF_937001465.1 Orcinus orca | reverse complement strand
ACTCGACTTTCCAAATGTCTGTGCATTTGGTTAAATTGCTAACCAAGTTTGAAGCTAACCTAGAGTGACATGAAAGAGCAATGAGTGTTTCCTGTTTGAATCAGATGAAAAAGTCAGCCTCAGACCTTACAGTTCAGGTGATTATTTTTGAAAGCAAAGTGAGGGCCTGCTAAGGGTGACCTCCAGTGCTCCACTGATTGCTGCTAGCTGATGAATTTACCAAGTGTGTAATTTTCTATATTCTATCTCATCAGAAGTACATTATTATTATAGAATGTTTTTAATCTCTGTCTTATGTATTTTGGGTTGGGTAAAATGCATCTGAACCACTTCATCAGAAAATGGATTACAGCAGTTTTCAGCCAAATTTCATTAGTGATGCTGGTTTTGTTTCTTTCCCCTCTCCCCCATCACCTACATCCAGAGTATTTCTTTGGATGCACCTGAAATTCTTTAGATCAATAAGTCAATTTAATTTGTATGCATTAGCAGTGTGCTTGCTAGAGGTATTTGCTTAATTGTTTGCCTAACAGCACTACATTAGAATTCATAAGATATGCAGGCAGAACCTAACTAAGAATATAAGTATGTGTATATAGCTTCTTTTCTGTTATTTGTCTGAAGAATATATAGCAATAGAGGCCATTGCTTTAAAAGCAACGATAACATGGGTGCTCTCATATCCTTTCTATTCTCTATATCACTAGAGTTCACTGGTTGATAATACTGTTGGAATTCTCTTTTCATTTCCTTTACTTTTGGACCAAGTAGAAAAAATGTATTCAGAGCATACTAGTTGTTCTGAATCTTGTAGTGGCTAAGGATAGTTTCTGTATTTTTCTCTTGTTATTAACAAGTATTCCTGTTGCAATAGGACATCCAAAGTGAGAGCACTGACTACCTCTCAGGACTGGCAGTTTATGGAAAACAGTGGTTTGGGAGGCAGTATGTACAGGTTTTATTCCTAATTGTATAATTTTGGACATATGTGACTTTGGCCAAGTTAATTCTGTTCCCTGGACTGCCATTGTCTCATCTTAAATGACAGGATGAACTAGAATTAGGACTAAAGTGAGAATGGGACAGACTTTCTTTATGATGACTTTAATCATTGGTCCCCTTAAAAAATTATTTTATTGCTATTCCCCCTTTTTTATTTAACAGTTGATTTTGAGCAAGAGAATTCACCTCTCTAACCTGCAGTTATCATGTCATAATTGTCAGTGTAGACCAGGGTTGATTTCTTAAGAATACCTCAGACCCACTGATTCTGGGAGTATGACCCAGACATGTGAATGTTGAAAAAGCTGCCAGGTGACTGTTATATTCATCCCTGCTTCTGAACAACTGTGTTACTAATCTCTAGGGTCATTTTTACAATTTAGTATTGACAATAGGATCCTTAAGTTAGAGTTTGTCTTCTATTCTTTAAGAAGCTCTTTTGAAAATGGACTTACGGTTTGTTTTTGAGGATACGGTGTGAACTCAGGAACTTTAGAATAAAAAACAAACCAAAAATACCCTATTCAATTAAATGCTGTAGATGTGCTCATTGGATGTGGAAGATACTACAGCTTTGAATGCAAAGTTTGGAAACTTCATTATATGTGTGATCAATAAATGAAAGTAGCACATCTTGATTTAAGTATTAATTGTCATTTTTGGAAGTAGTTTTCATTTTCTAAGCAGCAGAGTTTCTGTACATTCTTATTTTTCTAAAGTGTTTGCTCTCAAATTAATGACAAATGGAATGTTTCTTATGATACAGTTTCTTTTAACATCTTTATTGGAGTAGAATTGCTTTACAATGTTGTGTTAGTTTCTGCTGTATAACAAAGTGAATCAGCTATATGTATACATATATCCACATATTCCTTCCCTCTTGCATCTCCCTCCCATCCTCCATATCCCACCCCTCTAGGTGGTCACAAAGCAGGAGCTGATCTCCCTGTGCTATGCAGCTGCTTCCCACTAGCTATCTATTTTACATGCGGTACTGTATATATGTTAATGCTACTCTCTCATTTCGTCCCAGTTTACCCTTCCCCCTCCCCTTGTCAAGTCCATTCTCTGTGTCTGCGTCTTTATTCCTGTCCTGCCCCTAAGTTCATGAGAACCTTTTTTATTTTTTTCGAGTCCATATATATGTGTTAGCATACAGTATTTGTTTTTCTCTTTCTGACTTCACTTTGTATGACAGACTCTAGGTCCATCCACCTCACTACAAATAACTCAATTTCGTTTCTTTTTATGGCTGAGTAATATTCCATTGTATATATGTGCCACATCTCCTTTATCCATTCATCTGTTGATGGATGCTTAGGTTGCTTCCATATCCTGGCTATTGTAAACAGTGCTGCGATGAACATTGTGGTACATCACTCTTTCTGAATTATGGTTTTCTCAGGGTATATGCCCAGTAGTGGGATTGCTGGGTCATATGCTAGTTCTATTTTTAGTTTAAGGAACATCCATACTGTTCTCCAAAGTGGCTGTATCAGTTTACATTCCCACCAACAGTGCAAGAGGGTTCCCTTTTCTCCACACCCTCTCCAGCATTTATTGTTTGTAGATTTTTTTTGATGATGGCCATTCTGATGGATGTGAGGTGATACCTCATTGTAGTTTTGATTTGCATTTCTCTAATGATTAGTGATGTTGAGCATCCTTTCATGTGTTTTTTGGCAATGTGTATGTCTTCTTTGGAGAAATGTCTGTTTAGGTCTTCTGCCCATTTTTGGATTGGGTTGTTTGTTTTTGATATTGAGCTGTATGAGCTGCATATGTATTTTGGAGATGAATCCTTTGTCAGTTGCTTCATTTGCAAATATTTTCTCCCATTCTGAGGGTTGTCTTTTTGTCTTTGTTTATGGTTTCCTTTGCTGTGCAAAAGCTTTTAAGTTTCATTAGGTCCCATTTGTTTATTTTTGTTTTTATTTCCATTTGTCTAGGAGGTGGGTCAGAAATACAATTTGACTGCATTATTTCCTTAAAAGCAAGTGTGGATGCTTTCCTTTGCTAAAATGTGAAAGTTAAACTGATAATTATAGACCAGTTATTTAAATCGTATGATCCAAGTCTGTTTAATTTGCTTATTTTGTATCTTTAAATATTCATTAAACTGTGCTCAATATAAAAACCCTATTTAAATTTGAATATAGTATAAGATTCTGTTACTGTAGGGTTACGAAAGATTTATTTTTGCCTTGTAACTAATAAGGATTCTAAATCCCAAGTAGTATGCCGTTAACCTATATAACTTGATGAATAATAACTGCAGTGAAATTTCTCAGCCCAAATTTGTGAATTCAGAGTTCTCAAAAATTTCCACTTAGTATGGTTATAAGATTTAATGTGTATAAGTCTTATATTTCTTCTTTCAGAATGTGAAAATGTTGTTTTAGAGAAGACGTTTGCAATTTTGTTTGGCTTTTTTCTTGAGATAGTAACTTTGTTGAATAGAGTAATTGTATTACAGCCAAATAGTAGCTGGTAGACTTTGGTGCCTGGCTTGATCGAGGCATTAAAACTCTTTTGAGGGCAGAACTGTTAACTGTTAGGTTATTAAATATTACTTTGATGGTGGCCTGGGGAGCACCAGATGGCAAAAATTAGTATTTTCAGTTTTTCATGAGAATCCTGGGGGAAGAAGCTTTGTATAGATGAATACCTTGGTTGAAGAAAACTAGCTGATAAATGACTTCCAGAGGAAAATTAGACACACAGACTAAACCTCTTTTGTTACTAATAGCTAATATTTGCTGAATTTTTACTGTATGTCAGTCACAATACTTTATATATATATCTCATTTAATCTTCATATTATGGGATAGAGACTATTTTTATCCTTAGTTAGCTGATGAGAAAACTGACAGTGAAAGATTAGATTATCCTAGAGGCAGAGACAGAATTTGATTGCAGAGCTGAGTTCTTAACTCTGCTATACTAATTTTATAGAAATGCATACTCAAGTACTGCATTCCTCTATGTCAATTATCTGTAGTATTGGTGTACATTAGAATCACCTGGGAAGCCCTGAAAACGTGCTATGCTCGGCTCTACTGCCAGAGATTTTGGTCTGGTGAGGGCCTGCATGTTGGGAGTTTTTTTTTTTAAAAACTCTACAGATGGTAGTGTGCAGGGTTGGGAACCATTAGTTTAAATATTAGGAGGCAGAATTACAAACTAAGTCTTGAGTTTTTTCACTTGAGTTTTTCTTAAATTGTTCTTTTCTCCTTGCATTCAGAAAAGATGTCATCATTTGAGAATTGACGATGGTCCTTGAGTGTCTAGTGCCATGCTCTAGCATTCATGGTTCAAAGAACACACAACAATGTTTACTTGAATTTTCCATCTGAAGGAAGAGGGATTGGGAAATCATGGGTCTTATATCTTATCCCTGATCCTCTAATATAACATGGAGAGCTAGAAGCTGGAGCTATGGGCTGGGAACTGGGAATAAAGGTCTGTGTCTGATTCCTTGAATAGATCTCACCAGCCTTCCCAGGAAGAATCTGTGGAATGGTTCATAGCCATTTCTAAGTGATTCTTCCTGATTCCCCAGAGAGGTCAGGGAATGCTCTAGGGAATGCTCTTGTGTTCCAGACCACGCTACTCGGGGTATATTTAGTTTCCATATTACTGGGGTAAGAATCAGATCTCCCAAATTGAAATGGGCTGGACTTTCCCTGAGAGAAACCTTGAAGGGTCCTAATCATGATCACAAATGAAGGACCAAAGCCAGACAAATACCATACTAAACATCTTATTCTGGCATAAGGTTTACAGCAGTGAAGGGCATTTAGCTTTCCAGTGAATTGTTTCTGTCTGTGTTTATTTCCAGTGTCAGTTATTAAATTAAGAACTTGTCTTGATGGCCAACGGCCCTTAGTAAATGCAAACACATTTCTGTATCTTATATTTTATACTAGAGAAATCAATATACGAAATACTTTATACTCAAATAAGAGAAGACCTTTTATATTTTAGTCTTGTGAAGAGAACACGTAAGCAAAACCATATTTTCCTTCTGTGGACTTTGGATCAACTTTAGTCTTCGTGTGTGCCTCGTACTAACATTTATGTGCACATAAACACAGGAGCTGAAGAAGGTAACAATAATTGATAACCAACTCATTTTTACATCAGGGGATAACAAATACATTAATGAGTTAGGATTCCTTTATCTGCAGTGAATTAGATAGAGATAATAGAAACGTATCTTGAACTTTCTTCTGTCGTGTATTATTAGAACTCTGTGTACAGATAGAAACACATTTTGAACTAATTTAAGCAAGAAAAGGAAAGAAAAGTAGGAATTTGTTCAGAGGGATATTGGAGAATCCCATAGAATCCATGAGCTAGGAGCGTTTTAGGAATGGACTGGAGCCCTGTGGCAAACCCTGTGTCTGTTGCTTTTCTCTGTCTCTCCTACACATTGGCTCCATTTTGGCTTTGCTGTGGACTGCCTTTCTCTATTCCTCAATTCAGTAGTGTAACGTGGTTGCCAGTAGCTACTGTATATCCAGACACATGGAAAGGAATTCATCTCTCTGTTCCAGTCTCCAAATTTCTAGAGAAGGGATCTAATTGACCAAGCTTGGATTATGTGCCTAATTCCTGGACTAATTATTATAGCTATGGCCAAAGTGGTAGGTTGTGCTTTGGGAGAACTTGGCTTTTCCCATAGAAATCATTTGGAACAGTGAAGAGGAGTGTCAGTGTCCAGAAAACAGAGAGTGCCAGGCAAACAAACATTTCAAAGATGTTCACAGCACAGCATCAAACAAAATATTTGCTTGAAAGAAAGTGTCTTAAATTAAGACTTTTAATGACTGTGAATAAATTGAAATTTTATTTAATCTATACTGGTGTTTCATCTTAATTCTTCTTGTATTTATCAGTTATAACTAGCATTTTCACATGCTGCTGGCTATAAGGCATAGGTTTTACTTAAAGTAATAAGTTTAATATTAAAAAGTATAAAAAACCTTATTTAATGACTCTTCTACTTGTTACTTCATGCTGTGAATGTTGATGAATGTGCAAGACAAAAATACACTTAATTTGTCTATTGTTTAAAAATCCAAGACACTCATTTTTTTTAACATCTTTATTGCAGTATAATTGCTTTACAATGGTGTGTTAGTTTCTGCTTTATAACAAAGTGAATCAGCTATACGTATACATATATCCCCATATCTCTTCCCTCTTACGTCTCCCTCCCACCCTCCCTATCCCACCCCTCTAGGTGGCAAGACACTCATTTGACTGCTGTTAAAATAACTGTCTTTATATTTGCCTTAGTTAAATAAAGAAAATAAAGCATTGAAAAGAATCAGCATGTTATACATGGCCAAGCTGGGGCCAGATGTAATAACTGAAGAGATCAACATTGATGATGAAGATTCAACCATGGACCCTGAGGGTGCTGCCGAGACTTGTGTCTCAGTACAGTGTCAGAAGCAAATCAAGGGTAGGATCCCTGGCTTAATTATTGAGCATGTTTTTGACTCCTGTTAGGATAATACTTCTGAACCCTGGTTGCACATTGGAATTACATGATAATTTCAAAAAATATTGATGCCTGGTTCCTACTTTGGAAAGAATTCTGACTGTTTGTCACAGGGGGTGGCCTGATTGAGAAGCATGATGGATGTATAGCTTTATGAGTACTTTCTTGTTTGGGATTAGGCACTTTTGAAAGCATTGTCTTGACAGAAGCAGTCAGTTTGCCTATAAACTTCTAAAGGATAGGACTGTGTATTAAGATATTTTTGTTAAATGAAAGTAAGAATGAATAAAAGTATATTTAGCTGACACCTCCTGTTAGTCTGTTTCTCTGTTGGAATCTTTGGGGAAGATACCTCCCCAAATTGCTTAGTCTCTGCCCTCCAAGAACTTCCCATATGATTCAGGCAATGAGCTAAAAGCAGTATGTAGTATTAAGCAACTGCAGTGGTCCCCAAGTAGTGCTGTAAGGCAAGATCACATGTTACATCTATTAAATACACATTAACTTTATTAATAAATAAATACACACACACACACACCCCTATATATTGTTAAGGATGTAGGAAAACAGTTTGGGGCTCAGTAACTATTGGAGCATTTTAACTTACTGTACCTGTCAGGAGTAATACTTGTTTGCTTGTTTGGTAGATAAAACTTCAGCAAGAAGTATAAAGAAGGAAGTAAAAAGAAAGCCATCTTAACCTGACTTTCTACCCCCTAACTTAAGACAAAATCATATTTATGCTGGTAGGAAGGGAGAGAAAGTTTAAAGGCTTTCCTTTTGTTTGTATTTCTCCCTTCTGTTAGGTCTTGAATGGTATGGTCTCTTGTTCTTCTTTAAGATTAGCCAGCCAGTGAAGAAAGTGGTTTTAAAGTAAGTCTCTGATAGGGCTTCCCTGGTGGCGCAGTGGTTGAGAGTCCGTCCGCCTGCCGATGCAGGGGACACGGGTTTGTGCCCCGGTCCGGGAAGATCCCACATGCCGCGAAGCGGCTGGGCCCGTGAGCCATGGCCGCTGAGCTTGCGCGTCCGGAGCCTGTGCGCCGCAACGGGAGAGGCCACAACAGTGAGAGGCCCGCGTACCGCAAAAAACAAAACAAAACAAAAAAAGCTAAGTGGCAAAAGTGTGTGGGCCTGGGTATAAATTTAAGTACTCTGTGCTAATCCATGTTTTTTTTTTAACATTTGAGTGGTAAAAGTAACTTTAATCTAACACCAGAAGTTTTTGCAGTTACAGTTGCTAGTATTTTCACTCTAGTAATACAGTTTTCATTAAATCTCAATAATATGAAATATGAAGTAAATTAAGAAACAAAACACCAACACCCTGGAGAGAAAATTATTAGAATTAACCCTTTTTCAAATAGGTCTTATTTTGAGTCAGTTCAAATAATGTTTAAGGGCTGTAAATTGGCAGCAAGTCAGGATTTTTTTCTTTAAATCAAAATCTCCAAATTATTAGCTGCCCAGTTTGTTTGTATTGCATTGTGACAAAAGCCCATGGCCATTAAAAAATAAAAAATAAATTAGTACAGTGCCTTAATTTGTTTTGCTGAAAGCTTAAAAAAATTCTACTTCTAAAATGCCAGATAGTTTCCTAGAATACAGGTTTGATATATTGCAGAGAAAACATGATCTAGTATATTTAACATAGTGAGCGTGCCTGATACAAAATTTTAGAAACATAGCTATATTTGGCGGGGCAGGGGGGGAGAAGTGATATTTCCATTGTCTTTTGCTACTTCATTTTCCTTTTAATTGTGGAATAACTTTGACCATAAGCTGCACATGGATTGGCATTTTCAATTCTTCTGACAAGATTGGTTTCTTCTTTTAAAAATAAGGCTTTTTTTTTCTTATTTTTTTCTTTAAAAATGCAGAACTTCGAGATCAAATTGTATCTGTTCAGGAGGAAAAGAAGATATTAGCCATTGAACTGGAAAATCTCAAGAGCAAACTTGTAGAAGTAATTGAAGAAGTATGTATCTTAGGCCCGAAAGGCAAGACCTTTAGTCTTTTAAGGTGTTTGGGGACAGGCTAAGTCAAAAACTTGCTGTTGGAAGCTAATTTCTGACATGAGAACCATGTACCAATTTTAATCTTCTCTTGTCCCCACTATTTCAGACATACAAAAAGGTATAGAAAATAAGATCATGAACATTCATGTACCCACTGTCTAGCTCAAGAAATAAAATAGTAAAATAGCATTGAAGTGTTTCCTATTGTCCTGTGTGTTTCACTGTGAGGCAGATTTGTGACAGTGATATCTGCATTTAAGTCATACACTTTGTTGCTGCTGGTGAAGAATGATTTTGCTTCTCTGATGGAGGGCTGACTCAGCTGGGAAAGGCTATGCCCCTCTGTACCTCCAACACAGGCATATATGATAGATGGTAGAATGGGTTCAAGTGGGTATTTGGAGAATCTTTTTATTTTTCCTTTTGAATTGTCTTTAAGAGCAGGAGCACATAATTAGCCTTCTTTGCATGAGGCTTCAAGGATCTGCCTTTGCAGTCTCGGTTTAACTTGTATCAGTGGTTCTCAGAGTCTGTAGCCCAAGGCTTCCCAACTGATGTGTATAGCACCTTGATACCCTTCAGATGGCGTACAGGTATGCCAGGGTATTGACCCCTTCAGTGAGCAGCCTCTTTCAGTTACCCCAGTTCCCATACACATATTCTTAAGGGCCATAATGTGAAAAACGTTGGAAAGCAGTGACCACCAACCTCCCATCCCCAGTTGCTTTTACTTATTGTGGCAGTAAGTGTGAGTGGGAAGAAGGATGATGACATTCTAGAAGCGTTGAACTGTATACTGGTTACTAATTTAAACCAAAAACAACAATATAGCTTATACTAAAGGAAACCAGTTCACAGACCATATGGAAGTGCTGATGGATTCAGGGTCCCTTTCAGGGACCATTACCTTAGCTTGTTTCTTGAGTATAACCATAGGAGAGAAAGAAAGACATTTTGATGCATTCCAATCCTCAATTATAATTATTTATTGATGATTCTCTCCCCTCCCACTTAGAGGTGTTATTGGAAGCCATTTCAGAAGTCATTTTTATTATGACTATTTCAGACATCTGAAAAGTGTAAAAAACAAAATAACGAACCTCCATATGCCTACTATGTAGTTTAATACATAAAACATTAGCATAGTATTGAAACCCGTGTGCATCTCTCCCTAACTGCATTCTCCTCACTCCCTGCACTGTTTCCTTAAACAACCATTATTCTGAACTTGTTTTTTATCATTTCAATGCATATATTTACATTTTCACTACAATACCTAGTATTTTGAGTGTTTTAAACTATATAAACCTGCTTTTTTAATTCAACATAATGCTTTTGAGATTTATCCACTTGGTACATGTAACTTTACATTCTTTTTTTTAAAACTATACTATGATATTCTCTTTTCCTATTGATAGATGCCAAAAATTATTTCAGAAATTTAAGTTTTGTGTGGGGGGAGATTTTCATATGTATTTTGTTTAAGCCAAAAGTCAAAGTTCAAAGTCTTTTTTATTTTAAAAATTTATGTATGTTTTTACTTAAGCCAAATGTCATCAGAGTTTAAAATGAATACCAAAATTGAATATTGGCTCTCTGATTAAATGATTCAAGTATTTTCCGGGTGCAGTCTAATTGGATTTTTGCATTAAAAATGTCAATCATTTACACTGGACGGCTAGAACACTGCCATATTTAGGGACCAATGCCAGTACTATTTGGAATATGTAAAGAAGTTCCAGATGTACATCCTAAATTAAATAGTTACTTTGAGGCTTTAAAAACATTTTAATAGAAACCTAGCACAGTGAAGCCAATTACTGCTTTAATGTAACATCGTGTTGAAAGTTGAATAGCAATTTAAGTATCGCACATCATCATATATCATGTTTTACAATTTTGGATGTTTTCTCCCCTCAAAATATCACATTTTTAGGTAAATAAAGTTAAACAAGAAAAAGATGTTTTAAATTCGGAAGTTCTTGAACAGAGAAAAGTCTTAGAAAAATGCAATAGAGGTATGTATTTCCAGTCTTTTCCCTCAAATATATATGTAATTTATTTTGTTTATATATATTTTGTGTTGTTTTATACTGGTGTCTAAAGATTCTTGTAGCAAAAATCTTCTATATTGTGTTTTCCTAACTTCTAGCAATGAGTCTCTCTCATTCCTGCTCTTTTTCCACCTACCTGAGAGTCTGGGGACATTTAAAAGTGCTTTTGCTTGAGGAATTCATGACCCACTCATTTTGAAACTTCAAACCTAAATACTCTTTTGTCCTACATACATCTTGGGACGATGGCCATATTGGCTATCCTCTCAGTGTTTATATATCTGGTAGGTTAATTGGTAAACTTCTCCTCGATCCAGAAGAGATTAGGATATCTACATAAATACATGCAACATTATATGAAAAACTTTTAAATTAAGAGGATATGGAAAATGGGACAAAGGGAAAGTGAGAATATATGTTAATGTACAAAGTGCTTATTACTTACTCCGAGTTCTTGCACATTTCCTGCCTGTGTGCCTGAAGTCTGGCTCTGAGCTCTCTAGGAGCCAGAGTGATGAGAGATTCATGATCATTTTTATGAATCATATAAAAATTTACCTGTTGGTCAGGAGAAGCAGACCTGGTCTCATGGTGAGAAGGAACTTTCTCCAGAGGCTACTTCTAGAGAAAATTCTGTGTAATTTGATTCCATCATACTTGTCATGAAACACAGCATCAAGTCTCATGGGACCATTTCTTATATGTCCCCTGGTTTAGGGCAAAGGAGCAAAGTGCAGTTCTGCAAACATAATTCTTAAGGGAGGGGACTTACTATGCTTTTTTTGTTCTCCTTTTTTCCCTCAGCCACTGTCTTTCCTAGTTCAGAAGCTACAACACTAAAAGGAAACCTTTCAGACCCAGGGCCTTCCCTATTGTTATTGGTGGTAGTTCTCCATCTTTGTGTCATTCATGAATTGAGATTTTTTTTTTTAGTAAATAAAGGACCTTGTAGCTAAGTGTGGGAGATGCACTAGCTTGTAACATTTCCTCTGCCTTTTATGCATTTAAGAAGATAGAAATGGTGTAGAAGAATTTTCAGTCGTGATGCACTGTGCGAGAAACAGAGGGCTCTGCAGAGGTTAATATCATGGACCTTGCCTTCAGGGAGACCCTTATCTAGGCAGAGAGAGATTATATAAATAAATACATGACTAGGACCAACCGAATTTCTTTCAGAATCCAAGAGGGCCAGGTCATGTGAAAATTCACTTTTTATTATAGTGTTCTGGACATAGAATAGAAAGTTAATTATCTTGCCCAGGGCTTCAGATAGTCATAATCTTCTTTGTTTTCTTTGTGAAATTTCTTTTTTTTTTTAAACAGGTTTGAAAATCGTTTAGCTCTCACGGACCTGTAATTCACATCACAAACCACCACTTCATTGCTTTACTTGAGTAAGACTATTAGTCTTTCCTCTGAGGAGGCAGTAGATTGACCGAGTACAGAGTTTGAAATTCTATGTCATTACGCAGCAAACCAGTCCTTAATCAGTTAGGACTGAAGTGCCCTGGAGGAACAGTTTGTGAAAGCTGCCATTAAGAGAGCCTTTTTAAAGGTTTTTACTGACATGACTCAGCTCAGGATTGAAAGTGCCTTGCTGGAAGCCAGTGGAGAGGCTAGTGTGCTGTCCACCTATGTGGTTCCTAGTTGGCAATGGCGTTATCACTCCCTCTGTCCCGTCTACATCATTATTTAACAGAATAGGTGACAGAATATCAAAAAGTAGGAAAGAATTCATGTTGCTCCTATTTGACAGTATCGTCCCTTTGAAGATTTCTGTCCACAGTGATTCTTTCATTCAAAGCTCTGAGTCTGGGCCCATATGGATCTAAGGCTGTTTCTCTTCTTTATAAACATGGAGAACACTTTGAAATAACGTACATATGTACATTTTTTTCTTTTTATTCAAATAACATATTTTTTGGTGGAAAGTATAGATTTATATGGGAAAAGTAAAAAAAAAAAAAACTCAACCCTTACAGTCCAGAGATAAGCACTATTAACATTTTAGTGTTTATTCTTCCAGGAGAGGAAAGGGGGGAGGGGCAATTTATGGGTAGGGGACTAAGAGGTACAAACTATTATGTATAAAATAAGCTACAAGGGTATATTATACAACACCGGAAATGTAGTCAATATTTTATAATAACTATAAATGGAGCATAACCTTTAAAAATTGTGAATCACTGTATTGTACACCTATAACATATATTGTGCATCAACTATATTTCAATCAAAAAACCTATATATGTACATTGAGTTGTTTATTAAATATGTTTATAACGTATATGGAGTATAAATAAAATACCAACAAAAGAAATATCTTTTTTGCCCATCAGTGCTTTACAAGCCCCTGAACATCAGTCTCTACTTGTGTTCCTTCCTTGGACTTTTATCATTGCTTTTATTTATAGTTTTGTCAGATATATATATATCCCTAAACAGCATATTGTTTAATTTTGCATGTTTTTGAACTTTATATAAATGATATCATTTTGCATATGTCCTTCTGCTGCTTTTTGTGTTTGTCCGGTTCATCATGTTGAAGGGTATTGCTGTGGTATGTTTATTTTCACTGCTGTATAATATTTCATTCAATGTCTATACCAAAATTCATTTATCCAGTATCCATTTGGTGAATGTTTGAGTTTTTTCCAGTTTTTTTGCTATTCCAAGTCATGCTGTTATGAAAATTCTTATACATGTCTTCTGGTGCACATATCCAAGAGTTTCACTAAGATATATGCCAAAGGTAAAATTTTATCTTCAATTTCACTACATAATGCCAAATTATTTTTAAAGTAGATCTATAAGTTTATACTCCTGTTAACAGTGTATTTGTTTCCATTGTTCTGTATTCTCTCCCAGCTTGATATAGCTATACTTTTAAATTTTTGCCAGTTGCCTCTTTGGTGAGTATAAAAAGGTAGCTATGGTTTTACTTTCCTTTTCCTTGGTTACTAATGAAGATGGTAATTGGCCTTTCACATGTTTCCTCTTCAGTGAAATCCTTGTTGACGTGTTTTGTATGTGGCTTTTAAAAAACAAAAATGAACTCATTTTAAAAATATATCATGAATGTCTTTCCATTCAGTAAATATGCCTCTACAATGTAATTTTGATGGCAGAATATTTCTTGTACACAGCATACTTTACTTAACTGATCCTTCAGTGGTGGACCATCTAGATTATTTCACTGTTTTCAGCAATGATGCACAGAGCACCCTTGCGATTAAATCTCTGTATATGTTCATGATTTATTCTTTTAGAAGAATAAATACATTCCTAAAAGTGGAATTGTTGAGTCAAAGGGTATGAATAGTTTTAGATTTTAGATTCATATTGCCAAGTTGCCCTCTAAAAAGGTCTTACCAATTTATACTCCAACCAGCAATGAATGTGGGTGCTTATATGCCTGAATAAGGAATCTTTCGTCACCATTTTTCATCCGTATTCTTGATAATCTGTGTGGCGTATTGTCCATTTTCTTTTCCTTGTCTTCTCAAGTGTCCATGCTAGCAGTAGAAGAGTATGAGGAAATGCAAGTGAACTTGGAACTGGAGAAGGACCTTCGAAAGAAAGCAGAGTCGTTTGCACAAGAGGTAAATATCTTGCAGAGACTTCGTATTTTATTTTTATATTTTAAAGAACTTTGCAGATGACATATAAAAATATTTTTTGAGGTTGAATAAGCAGTCACTTTGAATTACGGATCACCTTATTTAGGGAGCTATGGAATAGTATCAAATTCATTGAACTTGGTGTCAGAAGATCTGGGTTTAAATTTTGGCCATGTCATTCAGTTAGTAGCTGTATGTTACTAGCAGTTATTAGCAGTTCCTTAGCCTCTTTGGGCTTCACTTTCACCATCTGTAAAATGGGTGATGTTACTAACCTAACCAAGTGGATTTTAAAATCAAATGGCACAATTTTTCAAAAGAATTTTGTAAACTATAAAATGCTATGTCGGGGAAAGAAATTATATTTAGGGATACCCATCCCATAACTTGTGAGGGAAAGTCCAGCTTGAGTACAGGATTTTTGCATGTTTCCAGTAGCCTCAAGACCTCAAGAATCTAGGTTACATCTCAGTATACCATCTGAAATAACAATATCATGGTATTAGTATTTCTCTTCAGCTGCTCTTCAGTGCTCTCATTATGTGAGCTGATGCTTCCGCTTGCTGTGGAACATTGTCATGTTACACATCCATTATCTGAGCCTTTCACCAGAGTAATGACTTGCCTCTCATGTTAGAGATAAGCTTTGAGCTTCTCGTGTTCTGGCCTTAACTTTGTTGCCATGTGGTTATTGGGTATTCCATGGCTCTGGGACTGGTTTCCAGGGAAATGATGAGGCACCAGTTGGCTGAACTGTAACAGCTCATGATATGGAGCTGATCTGCATGAGATTTCCATCATGTGTAAATATTTTGAATCTGTGTGCATACTGTAGGTTCAAGGAAAGTAGCTAAGGAAATATAAAACATTCTTAGGTGGACGTATCCAAGGTGTAGAAGGAAGACAAAGCATGGGGTTATGAGAATGACATTTGAAGATCAGATTATGGTTTTGTGCAGGAGTTTTTCTGTGCTTGAATGTAGCTGTGCTAGCAATGAACTATACAAAAGATTTAGTCTGAGAAGATCTGATTTCAAATATTATGATTCATTTTACTCAGAGAGTTTAATGAAAGGTAAGTATTGTTCTCTTATTTCCTGGAAGGAAGAAAAAAAAAATTGAAGTGTGTTAGAGCCCTTTGGAAAAAGCTGCAGCATACATAAATAATGGAACTTGGGCTTCCCTGGTGGCGCGGTGGTTGAGAGTCCGCCTGCCGATGCAGGGGACACGGGTTCGTGCCCCGGTCCGGGAAGATCCCACGTGCCGCGGAGCGGCTGGGCCCGTGAGCCATGGCTGCCGAGCCTGCGCGTCCAGAGCCTGTGCTCCTCAACGGGAGAGGCCACAACAGTGAGAGGCCCGCGTACAGCAAAAAAAAAAAAAAATGGAACTAAATAAATGGTTGAGGGGAGGGAGAGTAGAGATAATGTGAAGATGCCTCCATTGCAAAACTGAAAACGTTGGCTGATTTTGACCTGAATGCTAGGGTCTTATTTTGAGAGACATTTTCAGTTTTCCATTTCTTGTTTGTAGAATGATGTTAGAATACAAAGCAGCTCAAAGAAAAACTTGAAGGCCATGCAGTAGCAGAGAGGATAGATGGAAGAAGTAAGATTCCTTTAAGAATGAATGATTCAGGGCTTCCCTGGTGGCGCAGTGGTTGAGAGTCCGCCTGCTGATGCAGGGGACATGGGTTCATGCCCCAGTCCGGGAAGATCCCACATGCCGCGGAGCGGCTGGGCCCGTGAGCCATGGCCGCTGAGCCTGCACGTCCAGAGCCTGTGCTCCGCAACGGGAGAGGCCGCAACAGTGAGAGGCCCGCGTACCACAGAAAAAAAAAAAGAATAAATGATTCAGTCTGCCATCCACTTGGTAGTGATTGGTGGAAACAATAGTACTGACATGTTAACCCAGAATGAGGAGAGAGAAGTTTGAGGAGGGAAAGCAAGAGTGGTGGCACTTACATTACTGGTAGCATAAGTGTTTGCAACAGTGCTCAATGATTGTACAATGTCTAGGTTTGATCTACACAGTAGTGAGAAGAAAAGATAAAGCTAGATTAGAACTAGTATATCTTCCCTTTTCACGGTTTACAAATTCTCAGGTTTTCAACAGATAACTACACGACTTAGCTTAACCAGAGAAGTACCACTTTTGCATTCTGTTCTTTAGTGCATTCTGCAAACATCTGGTAAGCCAGACAGTGTGTAGATAGTGGGAATATAATGATGAAGAAAGCAAATATGATCCTTGCTGTGTTGGAGTGTACAGTGTAGAGCTGTAGAAATCAGTTTTTTTTTCCTATTTTCATTTTGCCAAACTTTGAGTATTTGACAGTGCTTTTCTTTTTTTTAAAATTTTTTAATTTTATTTATTTTTTTATACAGCAGGTTCTTATTAGTCATCAGTTTTATACACATAAGTGTGTACATGTCAATCCCAATCTCCCAGTTCATCCCACCACCACCCCCTCCCCCCCACCGCTTTCCCCCCTTAGTGTCCATACATTTGTTCTGTACATCTGTGTCTCAGCTTCTTCCCTGCAAACCAGTTCATCTGTACCATTTTTCTAGGTTCCACATACATGCGTTAATATACGATATTTGTTTTTCTCTTTCTGACTTACTTCATTCTGTATGACAGTCTCTAGATACATCCATCTCAACAAATGACCCAATTTTGTTCCTTTTTATGGCTGAGTAATATTCCATTGTATATATGTACCACATCTTCTTTATCCACTCCTCTGTTGATGGGCATTTAGGTTGCTTCCATGACCTGGCTATTGTAAATAGTGCTGCAGTGAACATTTGGGTGCATGTGTCTTTTTGAATTATGGTTTTCTCAGGGTATATGCCCAGTAGTGGGATTGCTGGATCATATGGTAATTCTATTTTTAGTTTTTTAAGGAACCTACATACTGTTCTCCATAGTGGCTGTATCAATTTACATTCCCACCAACAGTGCAGGAGGGTTCCCTTTTCTCCACACACTCTCCAGCATTTGTTGTTTGTAGATTTTCTGATGATGCCCATTCTATCTGGTGTGAGGTGATACCTCATTGTAGTTTTGATTTGCATTTCTCTAATAATTAGTGGTGTTGAGCAGCTTTTCATGTGCTTCTTGGCCATCTGTATGTCTTCTTTGGAGAAATGTCTATTTAGGTCTTCTGCCCATTCTTGGATTGGGTTGTTTGTTTTTTTAATATTGAGCTGCATGAGCTATTTATATATTTTGGAGATTAATCCTTTGTTGATTCATTTGCAAATATTTTCTCCCATTCTGAGGGTTGTCTTTTCATCTTCTTTATGGTTTCCTTTGCTGTGCAAAAGGTTTGAAGTTTCATTAGGTCCCATTTGTTTATTTTTGTTTTTATTTCCATTACTATAGGAGGTGGGTCAAAAAAGATCTTGCTGTGATTTATGGCAAAGAGTGTTCTTCCAATGTTTTCCTCTAAGAGTTTTATAGTGTCTGGTCTTACAGTTAGGTCTTTAATCCATTTTGAGTTTATTTTTGTGTATAGTGTTAGGGAGTGTCCTACTTTCATTCTTTTACATGTAGCAGTCCAGTTTTCCCAGCACCACTTATTGAAGAGACTGTCTTTTCTCCATTGTCTATCCTTGCCTCCTTTGTCATAGATCAGTTGACCATAGGTGCGTGGGTTTATCTCTGGGCTTTCTATCTTGTTCCATTGATCTATATTTCTGTTTTTGTGCCAGTACCATACTGTCTTGATTACTGTAGCTTTGTAGTATAATCTGAAGTCAGGGAGTCTGATTCCTCCACCTCCATTTTTTTCCCTCAAGACTGCTTTGGCTATTCGGGGTCTTTTGTGTCTCCATACAAATTTTAAGATTTTTTGTTCTAGTTCCATAAAAAATGCCACTGGTAATTTGATAGGGATTGCATTGAATCTGTAGATTGCTTTGGGTAGTATAGTCATTTTCACAATATTGATTCTTCCAGCCCAAGAACATGGTAGATCTCTCCATCTGTTTGTACCATCTTTAATTTCTTTCATCAGTGTCTTACAGTTTTCTGCATATAGGTCTTTTGTCTCCCTAGGTAGGTTTATTCCTAGGTATTTTATTCTTTTTGTTGCAGTGGTAAATGGGAGTGTTTCCTTAATTTCTCTTTCAGATTTTTCATCATTAGTGTATAGGAACACAAGAGATTTCTGTGCATTAATTTTGTATCCTGCAACTTTACCAAATTCACTGATTAGCTCTTGTAGTTTTCTGGTGGCCTGTTTAGGATTCTCTATGTATAGCATCATGTCATTTGCAAACAGTGACAGTTTTACTTCTTCTTTTCCAATTTGTATTCCTTTTATTTCTTTTTCTTCTCTGATTGCCGTGGCTAGGACTTCCAAAGCTATGTTGAATAATAGTGGTGAGAATGGACATCCTTGTCTCATTCCTGATCTTAGAGGAAATGCTTTCAGTTTTTCACCATTGAGAATGATGTTTGCTGTGGGTTTGTCGTATATGACCTTTATTATGTTGAGGTAGGTTCCCTCTATGCGCACTTTCTGGAGAGTTTTTATCATAAATGGGCGTTGAATTTTGTCAAAAGCTTTTTCTGCATCTATTGAGATGATCACATGGTTTTTATTTTTCAGTTTGTTAATGTGGTGTGTCACATTGATTGCTTTGCATATATTGAAGAATCCTTGCATCCCTGGGATAAATCCCACTTGATCATGGTGTATGATCCTTTTAATGTGTTGTTGGATTCTGTTTGCTAGTATTTTGTTGAGGATTTTTGCATCTATATTCATGAGTGTTATTGGTCTTTAATTTTCTTTTTTTGTAGTATTTCTGTCTAGTTTTGGTATCAGGATGATGACTCATAGAACGTGTTTGGGAGCGTTCCTTCCTCTGCAATTTTTTTTTTTTTTTTTTTTTTTTTTTTTGCGGTACGCGGGCCTCTCACTGTCGTGGCCTCTCCCATTGTGGAGCACAGGCTCTGGACGCGCAGGCTCAGCAGCCATGGCTCACAGGCCCAGCCGCTCCACAGCACGTGGGATCTTCCCGGACCTGTGCACAAACCCGTATCCCCTGCATCGGCAGGCGGACTCTCAACCACTGCGCCACCAGGGAAGCCCTCTCTGCAATTTTTTGTAAGAGTTTGAGAAGGGTGGGTGTTAGCTCTCCTCTAAATGTTTGATAGAATTCATCTGTGAAGCCATCTGGTCCTGGACTTTTGTTTGTTGCAAGATTTTTAATCACAGTTTCAACTTCATTACTTGTGATTGGTCTGTTCATATTTTCTGTTTCTTCCTGGTTCAGTCTTGGAAGGTTATACCTTTCTAAGAATTCGTCCATTTCTTCCAGGTTGTCCATTTTATTGGCATAGAGTTGCTTGTAGTAGTCTCTTAGGATGCTTTGCACATCTGCGGTGTCTGTTGTAACTTCTCCTTTTTCATTTCTAATTTTATTGATTTGAGTCCTCTTCCCTCTTTTTCTTGATGAGTCTGGCTAATGGGTTATCAATTTTGTTTATCTTTTCAAAGAACCAGCTTTTAGTTTTATTGATCTTTGCTATTGTTTTCTTTGTTTCTATTTCATTTATTTCTGCTCTGATCTTTATGATTTCTTTCCTTCTGCTAACTTTGGGTTTTGTTTGTTCTTCTTTCTCTAGTTCCTTTAGGTGTAAGGTTAGATTGTTTATTTGAGATTTTTGTTGTTTCTTGAGGTAGGCTTGTATAGCTATAAACTTCCCTCTTAGAACTGCTTTTGCTGCATCCCATAGGTTTTGGATCGTCGTGTTTTCATTGTCATTTGTGTCTAGGTACTTTTTGATTTCCTCTTTGATTTCTTCAGTGATCTCTTGGTTATTTAGTAACGTATTGTTTAGCCTCTATGTGTTTGTGTTTTTTACGTTTTTTTCCCTGTAATTCATATTTCTAATCTCATAGTGTTGTGGTCAGAAAATATGCTTGATATGATTTCAGTTTTCTTAAATTTACTGAGGCTTGATTTGTGACCCAAGATGTGATCTATCCTGGAGAATGTTCTATGTGCACTTGAGAAGAAAGTGTAATCTGTTGTTTTTGGATGGAATGTCCTATAAATATCAATGAAATCTATTTGGTCTGTTGTGTCATTTAAAGCTTCTGTTTCCTTATTAATTTTCATTTTGGATGATCTGTCCAATGGTGTAAGTGAGGTGTTAAAAGTCCCCCACTATTGTGTTAACTGTCGATTTCCTCTTTTATAGCTGTTAGCAGTTGCCTTATGTATTGAGGTGCTCCTATGTTGGGTGCATCTATATTTATAATTGTTATATCTTCTTCTTGGATTGATCCCTTGATCATTATGTAGTGTCCTTCCTTGTCTCTTGTAACATTCTTTATTTTAAAGTCTATTTTATCTGATATGAGTATTGCTACTCCAGCTTTCTTTTGATTTCTATTTGCATGGAATATCTTTTTCCATCCCCTCACTTTCAGTCTGTATGTGTCCCTAGGTCTGAAGTGGGTCTCTTGTAGACAGCATATAGATGGGTCTTGTTTTTGTATACATTCAGCAAACCTGTGTCTTTTGGTTGGAGCATTTAATCCATTCACGTTTAAGGTAATTATTTATATGTATGTTCCTATCACCATTTTCTTAATTGTTTTGGGTTTGTTTTTGTAGGTCCTTTTCTTCTCTTGTGTTTCCCACTTAGAGAAGTTCCTTTAGCATTTGTTGTAGAGCTGGTTTGGTGGTGCTGAAGTCTCTTAGCTTTTGCTTGTCTGTAAAGCTTTTGATTTCTCCATTGAATCTGAATGAGATGCTTGCCAGGTAGAGTAATCTTGGTTGTAGGTTCTTCCCTTTCATCACTTTAAGTATATCATGCCAGTCCCTTCTGGCTTGTAGAGTTTCTGCTGAGAAATCAGCTGTTAACCTTATGGGAGTTCCCTTGTATGTTATTTGTCATTTTTCCCTTGCTGCTTTCAATAATTTTTCTTTGTCTTTAATTTTTGCTAATTTGATTACTATGTGTCTTGGCGTGTGTCTCCTTGGGTTTATCCTGTATGGGACTCGCTGAGCTTCCTGGACTTGAGTGGCTATTTCCTTTCCCATGTTAGGGAAGTTTTCAACTATAATCTCTTCAAATATTTTCTCTGGTCCTTTCTCTCTCTCTCTTCTCCTTCTGGGACCCCTATAATGCGAATGTCATTTAATGTTGTCCCGGCGGTCTCTTAGCCTGTCTTCATTTCTTCATTCTTTTTTCTTTATTCTGTTCTGCAGCAGTGAATTCCACCATTCTGTCTTCCAGGTCACTTATCCGTTCTTCTGCCTCAGTTATTCTGCTGTTGATTCCTTCTAGTGTAGTTTTCATTTCAGTTATTGTATTGCTCATCTCTGTTTGTTTGTTCTTTAATTCTAGGTCTTCATTAAACATTTCTGGTATCTTCTCGATCTTGCCTCCATTCTTTTTCCGAGGTCCTGGATCATCTTCACTATCATTATTCTGAATTCTTTTTCTGGAAGGTTGCCTATCTCTACTTCATTTAGTTGTTTTTCAGGGGTTTTATCTTGTTCCTTCATCTGGTACATAGCCCTCTGCCTTTTCATCTTGTCTGTGTTTCTGTGAATGTGGTTTTTGTTTCACAGGCTGCAGGATTGCAGTTCTTCTTGCTTCTGCTTAGAAATCAATTTTTGAAGTTAATTTAGTTTACCTTTTTAGTTACAAAAGGAAGATATATACCTTGTAAACATACAAACAATTCTCAAATGTGTAAATTAAAAATTGAACATTTCTTCCTTACTTCTGTTCACACTTGTCCAATTAAAAACCAAAACCAGTACTTCCCTGGTGGTGCAGTGGATAAGAATCCGCCTGCCAATGCAGGGGACAGAGGTTTGAGCCCTGGTCTGGGAAGATGCCACATGCTGCGGAGCAACTAAGCCCGTGTGCCACAACTACTGAGCCCACGTGTCACAACTACTGAGCCCACGTGCCACAACTAACAAAGCCTCCACGTCTAGAGCCCGTGTTCTGCAACAAGAAGCCTCCGCAATGAGAAGCCTGCGCACCACAACGAAGAGTAGCCCCCACTTGCCACAGCTGGAGAAAGCCCGCGGGCAGCAACCAAGACCCAACGCAGCCATAAATAAATGAATAAAAAAATAAAAAATAAACCCCGAAATCAAAAACATGATCCCCCCACAAGGAAGAAACAACGAGTTGTCTTCCTAGCTATGTTAAGTTTTTGTATTTCCTCAACATAATTTCAATTTTTGATGACTTCCCTGTACTTTTTGAGTATATAATTTTTGCTATTTAGTGTAGTTTTTCTTTTCTCTGTTTAATGGTGTGGATACCTTTTTCAACATGTAGTCCCAATATACTGTGAAACTATTATGTAATTCGTGTTGTTTTCAGACAACTCAGATGATGATATTTTAATGTCATTTTGGAAAAAATGAATTATATATTAATAACACAGCATTTTCTTCTCATTCTTTGAAAAGATTTAGGAGAATTTCTCTGAAATTCTGATACCAATGATGTTATTTGTCTGGTAAGGGACCAACTTAATAACTCTAACCAACAAGTTCTTACCGTAGCTAAAAACCAAATTCATTAGTGTTTGGTAACTGAATTTTCTTTAAATACATCTTAGAAAAAGCATTATTTAGTGTTTTATTTTAGTATCTTAAAGTCTATAAAAGGTAGTCTAATGACTAATATTTTTCAAGTTACCATTATTATTGAAAGGAATTTCTTTTCTGTATGTTCTTTTCATCTTATATTGTAATTTAGGGATTGTTACAGGGTTTTGCAAAAGAAATTCATGTTGTTAGCATCCCTAAGACATATCTTTATTCTTTTCTCTCCAGAATAACAGAGTTAAGATAATTTATAATCATGTAAAGTTAAGCAAGTTTTCCTAGTGTTACACAGAAAAGGAGATCTATCCCTTTTCCCAAGAGAGAACCAGAGTACAGAGAAGCAGTGCAGGGAGAGTAATAAAGCACCCTTGGCATTGATGGTCACCTGTGCCCTGCATTGTCTTAGTGCTGAGCTCCCACCTCTGTCCTGGTCAACCTTGCTGACTGCTTCCTCTCTGTTTGCTCCTGGCCTCTGAGCTCTCTTGGCAAAAGGCCTCACTTGTTGGGAAGCCAGAGAATGTCACTTACGTCAGCTGCTTTTTGCTGGCCTTTCATGTTGACTCTGAGATATTTTCTAAGATACCAGCAAGGGACCCCAACCAGTTAAGTTTTAAGAGGGAAAAGTGTATTAAAAATAATTTTTTTAAATAATAGTAACCTGAAATAAGTCATTTCAATTAAACCACTGATCTCAAGTTTAAGATACTATGATGTAATACTGATTACTCTTCCCTAGCGTGTGGACACCTCCCGTCTCACTTTTCTCCAGCCTGGCACTTGTGCGCGCGCACACATTCATTCATGCTCTATCTATACCTGTTCTTACAGAGAAATGAGGTGTTAGATGGAGGAAGAATGTAAATTTCACTTGAAAATGTTGTTGCTCTACTGTAAGATAAGCCTGATATCAGAATTTGAAAAACATTTCATGCTTGGAATCACCCATTGGCTGACTTGTGTAGGGTATTAAGGAAAAGAAATAATGGGTGAATAGAAAATAATTTTGCCTTCAATCATGTAAAGTTGTCAAGATTAAGTTAATAATATATGTAAATTGTTTTATAAAATGCTCAGTAAATATTAAGATACCTTTTTCCTTCTCCTCTTTACCCTCTTACTGTTTACTACTTTCGTCACTGGGGAAAGACTAATTTAAGACAGAATCTTAGGTCTAGTAGATAGCAGAGGATGGAGATTAGCCAGATGGTTGAGAGCGTGGGCTTATAAATCAGACAGATCTGGGTTTAAATCCTGATTTTGCTACTCACTTGTGTCTTTGAGAAAGATGCTTAACCCCTCGGGGCCTCAGTTACCTTATTAGTAAAAGTGGGGTAATAATAGTGTCTACTTGACAGTGGTGTTCTAAGGATTAGATGATAAAATGTATGTAAAATGATTGCCACTGTATCTATCCCATAGTGTTTAGTACATTTTAGCTTTTCATTGCAGATATGTTTGATTCATAGGATTAATGTAAGGATTAAAATAATGTGTATAAAATATTTAGTAGAGTACTTGGCTTAAGTTCTTGATAAATATTAGCTGCTACTGTTAGTATTAATGTACTTTAAAGCAATAATAAATTATTAAAAACTGCAGTGTAGGACTAAACTATTGTATATATACTGTGCTGAGGCAAGGGTAAAGGTTCTAAAGATTATATAAAAGTTATGAATGAAATCATAGCAATCATTACTTCTAAAATCATTATACTATAATTCAGAAATTGCCTTTAACTTTTTAATAAAAACTCCACATACTTTTCCTTTTGTTCCAGTTTCAGTTGAGGAGATGTGTGAAAATGATTGGTATATACATTTTTATAATTAACTTTTGCAGATGTTTATTGAACAAAACAAGCTAAAGAGACAAAGCCACCTTCTGCTACAGAACTCTGCTCCTGACCAGCAGCTTTTGAAAGCTTTAGATGAAAATGCAAAACTTATACAGCTCCTTGAAGAAGAGAGAATTGAGCATCAACAAAAGGTACCAGATTTTCTCCTGGAGTTTTAATATACACACATACTTAAATTGAGAAGAGTCAGTCCAGTAGCTCATAGTTCCATGTTTTGCCTAAGTGACTAAGTCTTTCCAGTCTTTTCACCTTTTAGAAAAAATAACTACCAAATGAATTTAGTTTATAGTATCCAACTAAAATTTATGCACTGCTGTAGGCTTTATAATGATCTTTAAACTGTCCAAAGGGTCAGAAGAAGCGAGAGAAAGAGATACAACTCAAAAAGAGCTTGGATAATGCAGTTTGGAAATGTGCATTTCCAAGTTGAGTTGATTGTGTTTTGGGAGACTGCATATACTAGGAGAGTGTATTGTGTAGTGGTCTCAAAGAGCTTGTTGGAGGGCATAGGTTTTATTCAAAGAGGGAGGAAAAGTCCATGTTAGTAGTAATTATTTGCTTAGGGAAAATTTGTGATTTTGTAAACTTGCACAGATCTGTGTTTAAAGACTTAAGTGGTTATTTCAATTTGTATGAGTAGAGCTATTCCAGCTGACACAGCCTACCTGTATGTGCTAGGCAGAAAGGATAGTCACCGTGGTGGGTGAGAAAGAGAGGCAGAGAGGAGGAGAGGCGAAGAGGTGGAACAAAGCCTTTCAAATTAAAGAAACCACTTGAGAAAAATTACATCAGTGTTTATACTACTTACAGTGTACCTAGTTTGTGAAGGAAAGGCTGTTAGCTGCCATTTGTTACCACCTGTCGAAGTCTCTTTCAGCAACAATATTGACATTTAATCCTTGGAAGTTCCTGGAGTTTTTAACCAAGTTGGTTGTGAGGTAGAGTTAATTTTTTTTTCTTCCATAAGAAATGTTGGCGTATATGTAGAGAACCTCTAGATGAATACGTGGTAACTGTGCTTGCCCCTGGGAAAGAGGCCTGGGGAGTAGGATGGAAGGGAAATAATTTTTTTTGTCCCCATATGCAGGAATTACCTTTTTTTTTTTTTTTTGCGGTACGCGGGCCTCTCACTGTTGTGGCCTCTCCCGTTGTGGAGCACAGGCTCCGGACGCGCAGGCTCAGCAGCCATGGCTCACAGGCCCAGCCCCTCTGCGGCATGTGGGATCTTCCCGGACCGGGGCACGAACCCACGTCCCCTGCATCGGCAGGCGGACTGTCAACCACTGCGCCACCAGGGAAGCCCAGGAATTACCTTTTCAAATGAAGGGAATGAAAGAAGGTTTATTTTTATTTAGCTTATGTTAGAAATTTTGGTTCTGAAAAGTTCTACTACTGTAGTTAACTCATTTAGTAAATAATGCGTGCAAGAACCCAGCAAATTGTATTGAGGATGGGACTAAATTGTTGTGTATGTTCCTTGTTGGGGTAGTGGGAAAGGTACTGAAGGTTAGGTGAAAGTTACAAATGAACTTACAGCAGTCAGTACTTCTAAACGTATTATACTATACTATACAATTATTCTGGATAATCTTTCAGGTATGTGGTTGAAAATATTTCTTACCTGTCTATAAGTTCCCTTGCAGATTCAGCAATCTTTAAAACACAGCTGTGTTGTTTTTATGATTAAAATAAAACAAAATTTTAAAATACAGAAAAAGCTAAAGCAGAAAATTAAGATTAGTTAAAAATCCCATATTTTGGTGCATATCCAAAGTTTATGTAAATGTGTAGTTTTATGAATATAGGTTAAACGGAATCATGCCAAGCATATGGTTCTATAACCTGATTTTTTTCATTTGGTGATATATATTTCCATGTCAGTGTATAGTGAGGTTATGTGATTTTTAAATGGTTGCATAGTATTTCATTTAACGAACATAACTATAATTTATTAAATCAGTAATATTGGTGGACATTTAGGTTATTTCCAAGTTTTCCCTGTTATAAAGAACATTCTAGTTAATGTATTTGAACACTTGTCTTACTATTTCACAAATTCTAAAAGTAGTATTACTGAATCAAGGGTCTTTTCTTCCTTATATTTTTTTAAGGTTTTTTATATTTGTTACCAAGTTGTCCCACCAAATTTTTAATATTACCTGAGTTTTTCTTTTGAAAATGGGCACAAAGGCGTTAATCTGTTTTAAATGAATTTGTTACTTAAATTAAATGAATATTTTACTTTTTCTAGTCACCTTTAAAAATTAAATTATCTGGGACATAAGTCTTCAATAAATTTATATTGAATTACATTGCTGATAGTGATCTTAAGTATTATCTGTATCCTAGGATTTGTGTGGTTTTTAAGATGAATTGTAATCTCTTCGCTATGAAGTGCAAAGTAAAAGGGAAACATTTATTTTTCCCCTTATTTTCCTTGACAGAGGAAAAACTGTCACCACATAAAAGTCTGTTTATAACTTATAGGTCAAAAAATTAGAAGAGCAGCTACAAAATGAAACTCTCCGCAAAGAGATGCACAACCTCAAACAGCAACTGGAGCTTCTAGAAGAAGATAAAAAAGAATTGGAATTGAAATATCAGAATTCTGAGGAGAAAGCTAGAAATTTAAAGCATTCTGGTAAAAGCACTGAGTAGCCTATTATGTCTTATTATTACTATGTGAATCTCTCATGACCAGTACATTTACTAAATGCTATAGAAAAATACCAAGATTTGTTTTAAATTTCTTCATTTCTGACTATTGTAATTCATTAGAACGGTCGCTGTAATCATGTGATTCACAAATATTTAGACTTCTGTTTTGGACTCACAGCCTTTATGAGCATCACATACAGAATTAAGAGACGGAGATATCATTAATGTGGGGAGACCAAAACTTCAGCATTTCTCAGGGCTTCAGAGATGAGTGTTCGTTAAATACTTATTTTATTCATTTTAGGGTGCATTTTTAAAAAGAATTAAACTTTTTAGGTTTATACTACCTACATTTTCAATGTCTAATTATGCACATGAAATAATACTTTCAGTATCACACCTAACGATAAAATGGGCAACAATATATATATTAAATGGAAAAACTTTTAAAACACCAGGAGTTACTTAAACGATTTATTCATTCAGTTCTAGAAGGCTTAACAAGAATGTGTGAGTTGGATTACTACACAGGGATAAGTAATAAGTTTCTGTTGGAAAGTAGGTAATTTAAGGGGGCAGGTTGTTCCCTTTATAACAGCTTCAATATTCACTTCAGATATTTTTGGTTAATTTTATACTAGAATTTTGAAATCTGTACAGAAAAATCAAGTAGGCTTTTTCCTTTAAAAAATATTCAATGCTTTCTAATCCACAATGAAAGTGAATTACAATTTATTTTTTGAAATTGATCTAAAATTAAGAAGTAGTCCATTCTTTTTAGTTATTGTCTGCTGTGTGTGTACCCAGCCATACCCAGTATCCTAGGGTGCTATAAAAAATGTAGAAGAAAAGAAACCATGCCTTTTGTCCATGAGGATCTCAAACTCCCTTTAGAGAAACAGACACATGCATATGAAATAACTAGAGGATTCTTGGTGTCAGGGAGCCTGGCCCGCACTGCTTATTTAAGTGTTGACGGTAAAAACAAATGCACAAATCATTAGGGTAGTCAGTCATGGAAAGTAGAGTGACTGCGCAGAGGGAGAGCTATTCCTGAGTGCAGTACCTGTAGCCCATTAGAGCCCGATTAGAGGCATTCACATCTGTGATATAAATTCAAATTGAGTTTCTTGAAGTCAGGAACTGTGTCATGAGCAGCACTGAGCATAGGCTCTTTCACATTGTTGGAGCTTAGTAAGAACTTGTTTCATTAATGGCTTGAATGAATAAATTATATTTCCAGAATGCTCTTCCAAAGAGCAAAAAGTTTCTGAGTTAAACACTTGAGAGTCTGAGTCTGGTTAAAATCAAGAACTCTAGGATTTGCAGTTTTTGAAGGAGATTAAGTGGAGGAGGAAAGTATGCTATTAAAATTCATTACTAAATGTCATCTTTAAAATTAATTCTTGGTCTGTATACTTTAAAAGTCAAGTATTAACAATTTCTTAGTGTTTGAGTAGTAAATTCTATTGTTAACAAATATTTCTTCAGCCTACTCTCAATCCTTACTTCCCACCCATCCAGCCATTGTCTTGATTTATTTTTTCTTTTCCATAGTTTGTATATATAGCAAAAAGATGGTAAATTTTTTGTAACATATATAAGGCCTCTCTTACTGATGATAAAAAGTTTAAAGGGTTCTGCAGTTTCATACTGAAATTTCTAACTTTGCTTTAATAAAAGAACTTGATTTTGAGAGTGGTTGTTTTTTCCTTTACATGTATATAAGGTGTTAAGTTGCTTATTTCAGCTCTTTTCTGAATGCTTGCTCTCTGTGCAGTCGATGAACTCCAGAAACGGGTGAACCAGTCTGAGAATTCGGTACCTCCCCCACCTCCTCCTCCACCACCGCTTCCTCCTCCCCCTCCAAATCCTATCCGGTAAGCACGTCCAGGAAGACTGCTTTGCATCAAATGTTAGTCCTTGTCAGAGAAACTGAAGTTTATGCTATTGGTACCCTTTTTAAGCAATACGGGCTTAAATGCATCATTTTGAGGGGCGTGGTGGTAAAAAGTATGAAAGATATCAGCAGGTGTTTCAGAGAATTTTCTGAAGGCCAGTATATCATTCCTTTCTTGTAACATAAGACATCTTGTGGCCTACAGTGTTCTTCTGTTGTAGGTGTTTAGATTTCATGTGGATGTTCCAAACCAAGGACATCTAAAACCAAGGACATTTAGACATCTAAAAAAATTTTTTTGATACTTCAGTTTTAAAACTTCAGTCCATATCATTAGGATTTCCTTTAACTGGAAGATCAAGGAATTTTGACCTTCTCCAGAACGTTTTCATGTTTTTCTCTCACTAACTTGAATTTGAAAAGCTATGCTTTGTTCAGTTATTTAAAAAATAAAAGTACTGAACTAACAGAAACCTAACAGATCTACTTTAAGCCACTGAAGTAGTTAAGGCAAAATAATTTTTACACGTGATCGATCCAAGAGTCAATTGAAAGAATTTCAGGTATTTTAAATTCTTTCTGTCCTGAGTAGCTAAATCTGTAAGAGGTATTCTGAATTTGACATTTATAATAGGAAATTCATCACTTTGATTTTTTT
The DNA here is from genome assembly GCF_937001465.1 of Orcinus orca. Lineage (NCBI taxonomy): Eukaryota > Metazoa > Chordata > Mammalia > Artiodactyla > Delphinidae > Orcinus > Orcinus orca. The sequence continues at coordinate 76,897,288 of NC_064572.1, read as the reverse complement.
CTAAGGTCTAGAATTTTGAGCTTGATAAGAAAGGTCACTTCTGTCTGTGAGGAGGGATAACTATTAAAAAATGATTATAATCTTGCTGTTGGCCTTTAATTTTTAGTCTCTGAAACCTTGAGAGCCCTTAGAATTAAAAGTAAAGTATAACAAATAGAATATTTTCTCAAAAAGCATCCTACAGTCACACTGAGAAATGAAAGTAGGACTCAGACTATGTATATCTAAAGCATGAACTCTTACAAGGCCCATTAAAGAAAATTTTCATTGAATAACATGAATGATTTTTATTTTAAGATGAATTTAAGTAGTATAAAATATAATTTCTCAGTAGAAAGAGATTTTTATTTTTTGATAAGGAGTACTTTCTTGTCAAAAAAGTATGTTTGCATTTGTATTGAGTTTCAATGGACTTTGAATCCACTAATCAAGGTTTTCCAACTTTGTTCCTGAGCTGTTTGTTTAACCCTGAAGTAGATCATGGATAGAAGTGGAAGTGGAAGAAAAAGACTAAAGCCTGTGGCTTCTTTAAGTGGCTTTATTGCTTTCCCCTCCTCTTCCTGCTCATTTGACTTAGAGGACAGATGGGAGAGAGTTAAGAGAGGAAAAAGGCATATCTTGGTCATTTTGTAGTAATGGAGTGAAAGGACAGGTCCTGGCCAGGTGTGGCTCATGGGGAAAGGGTAGGGTATATTAGTGTGTTAGTCAGGGTTCTCCAGAGAAACAGAACCAATAGGATGTGTGTGTGTGTGTGTGTGTGTGTGTGCGCGCGCGCGTGTGTGCGCGCGCGCACGCGTGTACATGTGTACATGTGTACATACACATCATATACATAAAAAGAGAATGTATTCTCAAGAATTGGTTCACACGACTATGGAGGCTGACAAGTCCCAGGATCTTCAGGGTGAGTCAGCAAGCTGGAGACCAAGGAGAGCCTGTGGCATTGTTTCAGTCTGAAGGTCAACAGGCCAGGAAGAGGCAGTGTTTCAGTTTGAGTCAAAAGCAGGACAGAGCAGATGTCCTAGTTTCAAGGCAGTCAGGCAGGAGGAATTTTCTTTTACTTGGGGGAGGGTCACCTTTTGTTGTATTCAGGCCTTCAACTGATTGAGGGAGGCCCATCCCACATTAGGGAGGACAGTCACTCAGGCTACCAGTTTAAATGTTAATCTCATCCAGAACCCTCAAAGAAATACCTAGAATAATGTTGGACCATTTATCTGAGTACCCCATGACCCAGTCAAGCTGACTCATAAATTAACCCTCACAGTGGGTGTGAAGAACACTTGAAGAATTTCAAGGTGAATATTTTCCACCTGGGGCAGTTTTAGCCAGAGGTTTGGATGATTGGTCCCAGATGTCTTGTCCTGGTCTTCTCATCTGTCCTGTGAAACTCACACTATCTATTGATATTTTCTCTTTAGTCTAAGCAACATCTTGACAGTTCTTTTTAATATTACAGATGATTTTCCTGTGGACACGGTATCAGTCTTCAACTTATACTTCAGAACATTTAAAGCTAGCACTTTCTCTTATCTACTTAGGTGGTTTGCAGTGTTGGACATATATTCTTAGTTCATTTATGTAAATACATACAACTGTTCTGAGCAGTACAAATAACTTCTTGCTTTGTAATCTTTGTGTACAATAATACACATTCTCAAAACTTCCCCTCAGAACCAGAGATGGGATCATTACAGAATGAGGAGAGGCCTCTGATTAGTGAGAGCCCTCCCCAAACCCCACCCTTCTATGGAATGTTAACAAGTAGACATTGAATATTGTGTCTTCAGTTGACAGAATGGAAAAAATAAAGTTTGCATCATTTAATTCCCTCACCTTATGGATTAAAATGTACTTGTTTTAAAGTTCTGTGTAAATTAGAAGTTTTGTGAAAATAATTTAATTACATTTTGGGCCACTATGAGCCCAAAGAAGACAAACTAGATGAAGTTAAAAGCTCAGTGACCGATTGTTTCCCAGTTGGTAAGTCCTGGAAACTTCACAGGGTAGAGTAGGATGTAGCACTTTCTTTATGCTATGCTTTGTGGGAGATTGTTCAGTATGTGTGAGAATTTTAAGAAAAGGCAGTTAGGGAGGGGATTAATAATATAACCAAAGACAGAAGTAAGAAGTGAAAAAAAAAACCTAAAAATGATAGTGGTTAAGGAACATCACGTTGTTCTGTCCTCAGAGCAAATAGTACTGTGTATCCAGTTGCCCCTTTTTCTGCAGGCAGCATTATGCCTCTCTTCCCAGTTTGTCTTCCTCAGGACTGTATTTTGTCAAATCCAGTTTACCACACTGAGGACATTCATAATGTAGTTGAAAGAATTTCAGAGTTCTTGATTCATTTTTTTTTTTTTGGTGGGGGTGATAATATATATGTAGAAGTGTACACAAACTTATGTACAGTTTAAAATAATATAAAATGAGTATCCACGTAATCACCATCAAAATCAAGAAATAGAACAATGCTAGTACCCTCAAGTCCTATCCTTTTATCCTTTTCTTAAAGAAAAGGGTTTTTTTGCCTATATACATATCCCTAAACTACTGTAAATACATATACGGTCTGTTTATGACTTTATATAATTGGAATTGTAGTGTATTCCTTTGTGTCTTTTTCTTTTCACTTTATATTATTTTGTAAGATTCATCCATATTATTTTATGTAGCCAAAGTTCATTCATATTCATTGATACGTAACCCACTTTATGAATGTCCCAAAATGTGTTTATCCATTGTAATACTGATAGACATTTGAGTCATTCCCAGTTCAGGGAAGTTATGGAAATTCTACATGAACATTCCTGTACATGCTTCCTGGTACACAAGTGCTTGTATTTCTGTAATATATATGGAAGTTGAATCACTGGCTCATAGGATATGTCTATTTTCATGCTGAACAGTTTTCTAAAGTGGTGCTATCAATTTATACATCTTCAGTTTGAGAATTCCTGTTACTCCACAAACCTACCAACACTTGATATTATCAGACTTAAAATTTCTTGCCTATTTGATGAGTGTGTAGTAAAACCTCAATGTGGCTTTTATTTGTGATTTCCTAATAACTAAAGAAGTCAAGAACCTGTTCGTTTGTGTGCTGGAAATTTGGACATCCTTTTTTATGGGGTTTCTTGGTTTTGTCCTTTTTTTCTGTTGGGCGTGTGCTTTTTCTCATTGATTTGTAGAGTTTCTTTTTATTCTTTATGATGTCTTTTAATATATGAGGTTTTAAATTTTCATGTCAAATTTATCATGATTTGGATTTTACACAGATTTTAGAAACATGGACCAGAGAGACAGTGGTCTGAATATATGTTATCCCTGAAGTATCTGGTCTATGTTGTGCAGATTCAGATGTTTTTATGCCCATATTTCGCAAATAGATATTTACCAAAACATCCCCTAATTCTTTTGTCCTTCCCTCTCCCTCAAATGTATTACATAGATAGCTGTTTCTGAATTTTAAATATGGATATTGAAAGGTTTTCTCTATCTATTTTACTTTGCAGATGTCTCTGCATAAAATTAGTAATAGTGTTAGCAGCCCCCTTCTCCCAGTAACTAGTTTGGTTTTTACACAGTAAAGGGGTGAGACATCTTTCTCTTTCTTAAAAATTTAACAGTTTATTAAAGTGGAAAGTAGGCTACTTAAATTCCAGTTATATATTCATGCACTTAGAGAAGAGTTGGATTTTAACTGATTACTTAGAATCTATACATTTTATTTCTTGGATCATAAGGCATCCACCAATCCTGTTGATCTTTTTCTTTCTCCTAAAGATCCCTCATGTCCATGATCCGGAAGCGATCCCACCCCAGTGGCAGTGGTGCTAAGAAAGAAAAGGCAGCTCAACCAGAAACAGGTAATTCTCACCCCACCCCTTTGGTTAACTTTTTGTTGGTGGTGTACAGTTTTTCAACAGTAGACATACTTGTTAGCTCTTTGACTATGAACAGATTGTTGGGGAGAAATGTGAACTTAACAGCTAGAAGAATGAACCAAAGAACAGTCATTGTCTTCACGTAGCTTACTGTCTAGAGCGGGTAAACATTCACACATATCACTGTAATGCAAGGGATGCTGGGAAATGTGTTTTCATTAAGGGGTGAGGTACTTTGGGGTGTAAAAGAAAGAGAGGAAGTAATTCCAAATGAGGATTTGGGGAAAGGTCTTAAAAATATATATATATATAGGCTGTATTTTCTGTGCTATACAATCACCACTCCTTATGTTTATTTTTTTAAATTAGTTAATTAATGAATTTTTGGCTGTGTTGGGTCTTCGTTGCTGTGCGCAGGCTTTCTCTAGTTGAGGTGAGCAGGGGCTACTCTTCGTTGTGGTACACAAGCTTCTCATTGCAATGACTTCTTCTGTTGCGAAGCACGGGCTCTAGGTGCTCGGGCTTCAGTAGTTGTGGCACGTGGGCTCAGTAGTTGCAGCACGTGGGCTCAGTAACTGCGGCTCCTGGGCTCTAGAGCACAGGCTCAGCAGTTGTGGCGCATGGGCTTAGTTGCTCCTCGGCATATGGGATCTTCCCGGATGAGGGATCGAATCCGTGAACCCTGCACTGGCAGGTGGGCTCTTAACCACCGCGCCACCAGGGAAGTCCTGGGGAAAGGCTTTTTAGAGTTGATAGCAATGAACTGAGACTTTGTCAAGCACTTTCTGTGTTCTCTCCAGTGCTTTGTACTGGAGATACAAGACATAAAGTCACATTTGAGTGGGGCAGATAGGAAGTAAACACGTAATTACCAGTGCAATATATAATTATTTAAATACATTTTTTTGATCAGTACTGTGGAGGAGTGGTTATCAGTACTGATCTAAGAGATTATGGAGGTGGACTACTGATGTCAGCAAGTGATATTTAAGCTGAGTAGTTGTGGATTTCGAAGGTCAGGGTATATATGGTAAAATAGATCACATAGAAGGGCAACAATTCAAAGGTGCAGAGTGGGGAAGGAGCTTGGCATATTAGGAAACTGAAAGAAAGTTGATATTACTAGAACATGGGGTGCAAGAGAGGAAGTCTACTAGGTAGACAGGAGCCAGATTCTAGAGGCGGTGGTCAAGATTTTGATATTTATCCTAAGGGCAGTAGAAGTTTAAGTAGGAGTGTAACATGATGAGATTTGTCCTTTGTAAAAAATTACACTGGCTGCAGTGAGAGAACAGAGAACAGACTGTACAGGAATGAGAGTGGATGAGGGAAGACTGTTGCACTCATTCAGGTGAATGTTGATGGGGCTGAGATGCGGGTGGTAGTAGTAGAGAGAGAAAGAAATGGATAAATTCAGGAGCTGTTTAGGGAGGTAAAATTCACAGGACCCTGTGATTCTTTGGAGAGGGAGAAGCTGAGGATAATAGGAAGAGATGGGGATGGAGAGAGAAGAGGTTTGCTGCTGAGCAGAGGCCCCAGGTGGGTAGGTGCAGAGTCAGTGCACAGAGCTGTGGGCAGTTTGATGTGGACCCACACTGAGAGCAGAAGCTTGAAATGCTGGCCCCAGATCTTGGGCCTTTATGCCTGAGGACCATAGAACCCAAATTAAACTCAGCAGTGTTTGTTCAACCTGTTTTACTTATGGAGCATGGTAGGTTAGCCTGGTTCAAGCCCAAATGGGTGCAAACTTCTTGGCCCCCTTTTCCTGCCTCCGGGTCTCCTTGCCCCGCCCCAGCCATTTTCATACCTCTGCAGTGCCGTGTTCTCAGACGCCAGGTCTCATTATGTTGTCCTACATCTTATCCCATTTCTGTGCTTCTCCCTGCCTCAGAATAGAATCTCAAACCCTGTCTGCTTAGAGGTGGTTCTCTGCCTTTACTCTAGCCTCATTTCTCATTACATCTGTTTCACCTTATGGCTGGCCCCTTACGTCTAAGCCTTCTGTGCATTTGTTCCTGTCTTTCCTCATTCCAGAATTGCCCTCCTGCCCGTCCTCTAGCAAGGTACTGTTCTGATTCCATGTCTCCCATTCAGGTTTCAGCATATTGTCTGGTGTGTTCCCAGTCTCTTCCTCCTCTTCCTTTATTTATGAGTATTAATAATCCAGAATGAATGGCTCATTACTGTGTGTTGCTATAGCAGTTTACTTCAAATTTTGTTACTGTGAGGATTTAATGTCACACCCCCCAGCCTCTGCTCTGGTGTTGGGGTTATTTCCATATCTCTCCTCCGAACAGATTGCAGGCTCTGTGAGGGTTTACTTCTCTCTGCAGCCTCCCACAGCTTTCATGCATATTGAATGAATCAAAGTTTAGACTTGGTCTTTTCTTCTTAGCAAGAACCTTGCAGCACCATTACAAACGAAAGCTGTTTGATTTTATCATCTGTATGAACTGACTTTCTGCCCCTGCCTCCTACAGCCCCTTGTAATGCAGCTAAAAGGCAAATTCTGCTTTGCCAAGGCATTGCAGGATTTCGAAGTCCTGCCTTTGGTGATTTGCAGGGCAGCCCTGCTCTTGGGTTACTGGCTGTTAAGCCTCCCCTGACACTGTAATTAAGATTAAAATTTTGTTTGTTTCGGTCTTGTTTTGGGAAAACTGGTTAAGTCTTAGAGGGTCAAGAAGGCAGTCAGAATAAAATAAATTCCCCTTCTCAGTAAATTACATTATTAGCTTATCAACCTCAACAGCACCCTTAAATTTAAAAAGATGTGTTCTAGAACTTATTAACTCCCAGTATTAGAAACTATGCAGTTTTCCTTATGAAAATGATATTTCATTTACAATTCATGAAATGTGGCAGCATTTTCCCCCTCATCCTTGAGCTATTGAATTGTTACTTTGGGAATCTAAGTAGTTACAGACACAGAAGTTGATCAGGAGATTTTTAAACTGGGGCCGCCCTAAAATCATACCGCCTTAAATGATAGGTACCATAGCCGTACTTTGCTCTGTCTGGCAAGGTAGTTTATAGTGTTTTGTTAATCATTCACACTAAAAAATAGTTGTTGAGTGGATCAACAGCGATTAAAGACATGATGAATGAATGTAGAGCATCAATATTGGGGTCATCTGAGACACTTTGGAGTTTGCATTTATAACATGGGAACCAGTCTTGCTATCACAGTGTTTTCTTATATTAGCATCGTATGATGGCTTTTGCTATACAGTTGGTATGTTTTTCAGAGCTTATGAATGGAGAAACTTTTATTGTTGGGTTATGACTCTTAAAAAGCTTGATTGTAGGGAAGGTCTGTGAAATATTTTAGAAGTAGTTTTAAGATCTAAACACAAGAAATCATTACATACTTTGCAGTTAATAACTCTAATTTTGATAAGAATGCATTTATTGGACAAGTTCTGAGATTTGAGAGGTATGCCTGCTGTTTATCATATATTTAGGTCATTAATTTGTTGATATTTTCTTACCTCAGTTTGCTAATCTGTAGAATGGGAATAATAGTTCCTATTTCATAGAGTTGTTTTGAGAATTATGAGTCTCACAACATGTAAAGCATTTAGAGTAGTGCCCATGACATAGAAAATATTCAGAATGTTACCTAAAAGAAAAAAAAAAAAGGCATGGTACCAGTCACCCTGAAGGGCAGAAGTCCTCATTCAGCAGGCTCTTGTGATCATTGTAGTTAAGGAAATTTTCTTAACTTTATGACTGTAGGTCAAATCCAAACTTATTCAACTATGATATGTTCTTTAGAAATTTCGTGCATCACAGTGCCATAAGATTTTCTTTAATGCCTTTTAAAAAATGTTATTGAAAGAGAAAAGTAAACCTGTGACATTTAAAAATTCATTTTAGTTTCCTCTAGGTAATACCAAAAGGTTTTATTGAGCAATAAGGTGATGGTTTTGTCTGTGGGTCTTTTTTTTTTTTTTGAGGAACTAACTTATTTTTCAAGTGGGTCTTAAAATTTAAGCCTCAATTAATTACATGTAGCTTTCTGATCCAAGACTGACCTGGAAGCACTAACTCAAAGAACATTTGATTTTATTTTCCTGTGGCAGTTCAATAACATTAGACCCCTTGTCTTCCTTTGTCCCTCTTCTTTAATCTCCAGTATCCTGCATATTTCTGTTGTCCCCCTGATTACATGCTTTTGTGAAACAATTACCAACTGCGTGATTGCAGAAAAGAATCACAAAACATACCATGAGCTCTCTGTAGGTGATTCTTGCAGATTTGTTAGAACTGCTTAATAGTTCAGAAGTTCGTATAGATTGCATTTTGCTAGTTCAAAAACAGGGTCGGTGAGAGAGAAAGCTTGTGTAGCTAACCTAGCCATTGCCCTTGTGTTGTGCCTGAGTAGGGAATCTGATAAGAGTGATTTCTTTTCCTTAAGACCAATTAAGCCTTTACGTTTGAAAAAGACTGAGAAAATTTTATGAGCCTGGTTTATAATCTGTACACAATACAGATAGTGGCACTTCTCTGAATTATCACTGTGATTCTGGCAAGCAAAAATAAGAAACTACTTTAAATTCCTGTTGTGTTAGATGCTGCAGCAGACTTGAATGGTGTTGACCATAATTCTCCATCTGTCTGCCTTAATTAGTTTTTGTTTTGTGCATTTAATTGAGTTTTAGTCGTTCCTTACAGAGTGCTAATCTGTTTGTAGGCGATGTTCCTGTTGCCATGCAGCTCTTCCCAAGTCTTACTCAAAATGGCAGCCTTTCTGAAAATCGAATGGGTTTTGAAGATTTTTTTAAATTCCCTGGAATAAATTCCATACCCATACCAGGTGCTTGAATGACAGATCTGTGTCTTATTTCCTCTGATTTTGAAAACGGTCAGCAAAAGTACCATGTAGTGCATAATAGGTATTCAGATATTGAATAAGTGAGTCGGTGAATGAATGAATGAGTGAATCTCTGTTCATAGTAATTTTCTTGTCTGTCCCCTTGTTGAACATGTTTCTGAGCCATCAGCAGAGGTTGCCTTAGAAAATACTGCTTAAGGGCACATAGTTGATCAACCCACAGCTTTGTTGTCTTTTCGTTTATTGGTGGATGAGTTCTGACCTTGGTGCCATGTCTCCCATGTTGCCTCACAAAAGATACTCTTTTGACTTCTGGAACTGAAAAATGCTGTTTGGATATTGAGAAATTTGAATTCCCAGCATTTCAGTGGCTTCTGAGGATGACAACACTATTTGAAATCAGGACTGTATTAGAAAACCTAGGTTATATGATGAATATAGCAGTGATCCCATCACTGTGATGTTGCGGAGTGGAGGATAATGGAGCCTCTGGATTCTCTAAGTTGCTCCCCTCAGCATGTATAAGAGGAATAGCTAACCAGGATTAGAGTGAAGTCTGCCATATTGCAGTAAAAGAAGCCATGATTTCGGCCTCCTTAGCGCAAAGCCTGACACGACTGTGAATTAGCTGGGGGATATAGTTGTGATTGCCTCCATTTAGAAGCCATTCTTTTGAGGTTTAATTGTTTCTGCTCAAATAGTAAAACTATTGATAGCCATTTAAAGCTCGAACTTTAACAAGTCAGTCAGTAGGTAGATGCTTGCTGAATGCCTACCATATGCCTGCCCCACAACGTGGAGTCTGTTGGAGGGTCTTTATGAGATATTTAAACTTGAATGTATTGGATACAGTGAGTTAGCTGGAGGTAAACACAAGATCTAGAGCTGCATTAATGGTGATAAATGTTCCAGAATGATTTGGTGCTTTTGGTTAAGCTGTTGTGCAAGAGACAGATTTCACTCTTCTGACCAACAGGTCTCAGCTCACCTCAGTTGCATTCATCTAGTTGATACATATTTCAAGAGCTTTATTGTTTTTGCAGCCAAAGAGTGTAAAGATTAAACAATAGACAGTTGAAATTTTTTATCACATTTAATTACTTAACTGCAGTCATTTCTGGATGTATGTTTTCTTTTAACATTGACAATTTTAAAAGACTTGAAAAAGGTTTGGTTAAATGTTTCCTTCCCATATGATTCCTAAACAAAAGATGGCAATTTAAAAATAGATTTTATCTATTTGCTGCTCATCTTTTGACTGTGGATTTCTTCCAGGAGGTAAAAAAATCTCTTTGATCTTTTATTTTCAAATGGGCTTTTTGATAGTTATTCCTGCTTTGGTTGGATTTCTTTGACATAGGTTGTACTATAAGTTACAAAAACATCTTTGAGACAAAAGTGAATGGTTATTTGGAGTTAGGTACAAAATTAGGTTTTTAAAGACCTGGAGAAATTCAGGTCTATTATTATGCTGACAAACGGAACAAAATGTACTTTGTTTAACATAGATGAGCCAATACTGATTTCCAGGCTACAAATTAGACCTTAAATTTTATAACTCTTATTTCTCAAAGCAAATCTCTTATTAAAAGATTTTTATTAAAAAAATATTGCTACCTGGGAGCTGTTAACCTTAGTAAATTATTGGTGTTTTGTGACTCTGTCTGAAAAATGACTGTGGTTAATTACATAGTGCAGTCTTTCTAAGTTACCAGAAATAGGAAGTAGTTTTCTTGTAACATAAGATGATTTATGTGTGTGTTCTTTGAATAGCTGAAGAAGTCACAGACCTGAAGAGGCAAGCAGTTGAAGAGATGATGGACAGAATTAAAAAGGGAGTTCATCTCAGACCAGTTAATCAGACAGCTAGACCCAAGGCAAAGGTATGGAATGACTAAATGCTTTTTTCCCCTGATGTTTCTTTTTTTTAACGTAAAATTTTGAAATCTGATGAAAGCTGCATCAGAATTGACTGTCAAATCTTGGGTTAAGTCTAATGTGCCGTAAAAGCCTTTGCTTCATATAAGCACTTTTCAGAAGGACTCTGACCCATAGGAAACCTAGGTCACTACAGAAAGTAAGTCCTGTGGTTGCAGGGTGCTGCCGTCTCCTTGAGAGGGACATTGATATGAACTGTTATACCAAACAAGTAACAATTAGCACGCCCTTTATTTTCATCAATTCCTGGTGCTTGTGTGTAATTCAACAAGTATTTATTGAGTATCTACTATGTGCCAGGTACTGTTTTAGGCACCGGGAGTAAAGCAGTAAACAAGGCACAAAGATCCTTGCCTTCCCAAGGCTTCTGTTTTAGTGCGTGGGGGAGGGGAATCTGAGTGTGGGGATCACATCATATACCGTAGCAGACCTAAGACAACTTTTGAAAAATAGTGAGGTTTATAAGATTGTTTCCATTAATTTCACAGACCTATTCCCGATCACTTCAAGGAGAAACTTGTGTATCTGTATCATCAGCTGTCTTCTAAGCTAGACCACAGTGAGCTCCAGGGTCTGTGGAAGTACCTAGTGTCTAGTTCAGAGCTTTCCCTTCCCCTTGTATATCTGTCCCATTTAAATAGACTCAATAGTAGAGTTTTTGACATTTTTCTTGAAAAATGTTTTTTCCTTCCTCACTCTAATAAGGTAGCAGCAGATTGCTTCTCTTTCTTTTTCCTCTTCCTTTAAACCAAACTTTATGGTCCTTTCTTACTCTCAAGGATGCCCTTCTTCAGCTACTTCAGTGTCCCCGAGTGTCATGACTATTCACTAGAAATTCACCTGGGCTTTTAAAGTTGCCACTTTGTCACAGGCAAACAAGATAACTGGACAAGGCAGGAATGGCCGTGGTGTGGGCTGTCCAGGGAAAGGGGGTTGGGAAGAGGGAACGAGCATTCCATGCCAAGAGAAGATTCACATCTAGGGAAATGGAAGCTTCAGCCAGCTGTGGAGAGTAATTCAGTCTTGTGCTAGAGCTCTGAAAGCAAATGGGCAGAATGTAGAACTGGACGAGAAGCTGAGCGTGTAGATAGTTGGGCACAGCTCTTTCAGTGCCAGTGTCTGATGAGTGAATGAAGAGCACTGTTGTTGGAGTCGGGTCCTTGCACTATCACCCAGCTTCCCGGGCTTCTTCTCCATAAGATACCCTCTCTGGCTCACACGGTTGTTGTTAGGGTCAAATAGAGTAAAATGTGAAACCACTTTAAAATGAAGGGTCTAAGTAGAACCTTAGAAAATAATACATTTTTATGGCTTTCATGTCACAACTAGTTTGGAAAGAATAGCAAAACCAAATTATTACTAGAGAAAAATGCAGTGTCGTAAAAGAAACAAAATTAGTTTAGAAAGAAAAATGTTGAAAACTTCTTAAATCGTAAGTGTTCTGTATGTACTTTCATTTTCGTTATATCACTTTGTCCTTTTTCTTTCTTGCCGTGACTCTTTCAACAGTTACACATTATTTAATGTCAGTTCAAAATCTGGAGGACAGCTGAACAAGGATCAGTGGACAACTGTTTTGTTTTGGGTTTTTTTGCTCTTAATCATTAAAACTGTGTAGATATAGTGGTGAATGACCTGGTCAGTAACCTTTAAAACAAATGGTCACTGCATGCCTCAATGCAGACTTCTTCCCCCAGTACCATCAGTACTTTCCTGAAATGTCACCAGTTATGAGAGTATGCAGTCCAGGCTTTGAAAAGGCTTGTGCAGTCAGAGGGCAACTTGAGTGGCATAGCAGCACTTTTGAGTATGCCTTTAGGCAGGGTGTTTGTTCAGAAGTCGTAACATGTCACCGAACAGCTTACCTACAGAAGTCAAGCCTGCCTTGAGAGTACTAATTTAACTGCGTATTACTAAATTCCTTGATGTTGGTGGTGGTGCTGGTGTGGTTAAAATTAGTGTCTTAGAGCTTTTGACTGGCACTTGTGACTGCCACTGATGGCATGTGTATTTCACAGAAAACGGAGGCTATGAAAGTTGAACACCTTAGTTTAATTTGTACATGAGCAGCAAACCTCTCTCTCACTTTTTCTAACTGTACGTTTTTAAAAATTGGAATAGGATCTTATTCTTTTATTATCTTTTGAGAGGAAAGAATTATAGGTTGCCATTAATCACCTCCCATCTCTTGATGAAAGATTAGCCTTGCCTCTTTTCTAGGAATGAGAGGCCTGAGTGATTCCTTTCACTGTGTCTTGTAGGTTTTCTCTTCATCTCCTTTGTGAAAGGAAGTGGTACAGGGAAGATCAGAGGGTTTTTTTTCAGCCATCTTTTCATTGAGGGGTCCACAAAGACTGTGGTATTATGGGGCAGGCAGGTATTACCCAGAATTTCATTTCAAATTATTTTGTTCGTGGTGTAGCCAGATGAGAACTGGGCTTGTAATCGAGACACCTGACTCAAATACAGAATTCCTCAAAGTGTAACTTTCCTCATAAGTAAGATGAAGTACTTGGACTGCACGCCCTCTGAGGTCTTTTACTACTCTGGTAGCTGGTGATGCTAACATTCTCCTGTGATCCCGGTTGTGAAATTCATGAAACTAGACGTGCCAGTCCTCTGTAAGCTGGCCTTGGCCTGGAGCTGACGGAGCTGAGAGGTGCTCTGCCCTGTTGCTTGCTTTCTGCTCTGCACTCCTGCCTTCCTAGTCCTCGTTTGCTGGCTCAAGTCCAGCAATGAGAGTGAAGAAGAGTTTATTGTAAAATGTTCTGAATAATTTGGAATTAAATCTTTGAAATTTAATGTTTACCAGATCTTTTCTACATATGATGATAGTAGGTAAAAAATGATGTGTAGAAGATGGTAGCTTGGCTCTTACCTAATTTTCTATTTAACTGCTCCTTGGGAGCATTAGCATGTCTAATATTTTTTACTAACCGTAAGACATAAACCTAATTTAAAAAATGTAGTCAATATAAGCCACCAACTCTTTGCCATGTAAAAGTCTTTGTTGGGTATCTTAAAACTGAATTACTCAGTCATTTTTCTTCTTTTTTACAATTGTAGCCAGAATCTTCAAAAGGCTCTGAAAGTGCAGTGAATGAACTAAAAGGAATACTGGTAAGAATAGATCTCAGTTTATTATTTAGTTAATGGGAAAATGGAAGAATATTTTAAAAATCTACTGTTATGAATAATTGGTTTTGATATATTTGATTTCCATTTACAGTAAGCCTCATTACTTTTGATAGTTTACTTGACTGTGCTGTGGACTCCTCCATTGGGTGTGTTAATAATGTGTCAGTACTCTGCTGTTTCTATTCTAAAAGAATGGGTACACTTTCCCGCAAATCATTGTTTCCTGTTCTTGTTCTCCAATACTTGTATTACAGCTTGAAGATAAAGTGTCTGGCCAGATGTGAGGATCAGTACATGCTTATATAGTAGATATATTATAAATATAAATATAGTAAATAATGTTATAAGTAAATCTATACATAGATTACAGTAGATTTATTTATAAGTAAATCTACGATAAAGGTAGTAGATAATAGTATATTGTATAGTAGTCTCTCACATGGATAGTGCTTAACTTTGGGGCATGAAAGTGGAATTCTTGGCACCTAAATATAAATCAGAGATTCTCCCCAAATATTTTAGCATCAGAGTCATAGTCTGCTTTTCTCACAGTTTTGAAAAGTCATGATAAATTTGGATAATAGAAGTTCCTTTCTTCATGTTACGAATTTCATTTTCTAAAAGTAATTCACATCCGTTAGAGAACATGCTTAATGCCCATCTCTAGTCATATTTCTTCTTTCCAAAGTATGAGATTTTGCCAACAAAATAAATGAGTACTGCCCTGTCTGACAGTTTCTGTCGGAGACAAATGCCTCACTTAGAAAATGTTTTGGATACTAAGAGCTTTATTCTCAGATCTTGTTACAGTCTCAATACCAGTTATTATGCACAGTAAGTCAACAAACATGGGGGCGGAGGTAGAGCTAATATTCCCATGTTCGTTGTTACTGTGCTAATTATGCATTGCATGCAGACATCCACATAATTGTGGTAAACAAAATTATTTTCATCAAGCATGAAACAGTAGACTTAACTCGGAATGGCTTAATTAGTTTGCTATAGTTTTTAGGTGAGTGGAATTAATACTAAAGAGAGGTATGTAGCACTGGCTAACAGTAGTGGTCTACCTACAGAATAAAGTATTAAAACCATGGAAAAAGTATGTAGTTATTATCTAATGGATTCTTTGGTGAGAAAATTTTGTTATCCAGTGTTCTGTTAAGGAGAATGCCCTATGACAGTCCTTTTTGTTGTCTCTACATTGTAATGCTAATTTTTGTTCATGAAAATGCCCCCAGGGGCATTTGGAGGTTCTAGGGTCATAGTTCTGATCCTCAGTGAAAGAGTAAACTTCACTGTTTGTTTTTTAAGTCAGGTTTATTTGAAAAATCAGACATCTACATGAGATACATATGATATTTGATTACCCAGGTTACCCCACTTGCTGATAATGCTGGTTGGTAGCAAGTTTACTGAAAATCACAGCATTGCTTTTAAAGATCATGTTCACTATACAATCATACTCACTATAGTTTTGTGCCACTTCAAGGAGAGAAATTTGTGAACAGATTTTTGTGGAATAACTTAACAAATTATAAAAATTGTCAAAACATCTTTCTTTTCTTCAAATTGCCCTCATCCTCTTTTGTCCTGGATTTATCATTAGATTTCTCTACTTTACATGGCATTAATGTGTATCACTAATAGCTGTTATTCTTTGCATTAAATTTTTTTAAAGTGGAACTCACGATGCTCTCCCGTACTCTTCTGTGCCAAATGGCAACTTTCCACTACTACCACAGACGTTTCCCTTGAGGGATGATGGATCACTTGTAACTCCCAGTCACTTGGGGCCAATAAACCATACTTCTTTTAGGAGAGAAAGGAAGCCCCTATCAGATGGGACTCTGTTGGTGCTTCTTGCTGGAGTTCAAACTATTAGTATTATCAGAATTTAGTACCCAGCAAAGTACATGACACGAACCTCACAGTTGTGGCATGTGAGAAACAAACATGAAAAGAACATAAAAAGTCTACAGATTGTGTACTGAAGTGGAAAGTGAGCACCTGTACCAAGAGATGCCAAGAAACCAAGAAGCTCTGTGTTCAGTTCTACTGCAAAACAGAAACCAGGAATGAACTCAGTCTGGGGGTGTTTTTACTGCAATGAAAGTGACCTGAGTTGTAAGCCTACTGCTGAAACTTAGCACATGGGTAGAAAACACATCTCGTGTTCGGGGGAGTTGGAAAACCTCACTGTCTTTTGAGTTGTACACTTTTCAGGCCAATTTTTAAAGTCTCAATGTTGACTGAACTTATTCTTCCAAGTCTATTTACACTTAATTTTTAAAGTTGTGTATTTTGTGGATAAAAAATATATAGCTATTTCTCATAGTCACACAAGGGTTTCTTTTTTTTTAGGTTTCGCAAACCTCTTGAGCCACACCAGCCATTTAAAAGCCACTCTAAGTGGAAATGGGCATTTCCAAAGAATAAATCAACAGAAATTAATCAGAAAGTCTCTTCTCAAGTTCAGTTGCCTCTAAATCAAAGAGACAAGAACAACTTTTTAAAAATTCACTTTTAGGTCTTTTTTGAACATCTTCAGTTTTTCAAATTACCCAGGAATTGTTGAATAGTTAATTTTGTTCCCTGACAATTAGAGTTGTTGGTATTATGAACATTTATCTAACATGGGGATTAAGACTGTTAAATGATGAAAGCGGTTTGGAGTAGAAATAGAAATTAGAAAAGTTAAGTTCAAGGTCCAGCCCTATCACTGACTTACTGTGGGACCTGGCCCAAAACGCTGAGGATCACTGATTTATAGGATTCTCTTTTCTGTGAAGTGAAGGAATTGTATGTACCACATGGTGATTTGTGATTTCTCTAATTTTATGATTATAATATAAGTAGATAATTAAGACAGTCTTGGTACTTCATTAGCTGAGCTCCTTTATCACGTCGGTTGAGATCCATACAGAAACCTTTCCTCCATAATTGCCTCCATATTTAAAGTTTGCTCCTATACTAACCTAGTCAACCGCCTTGGTCAGTGAATGGAGAAAAAAATTGGGAATTCAAGGATTAGAACTTGGAAAATGAATTCCTTCAGTATCAGGTGCGATGAGAGGATAGCTCACCACAGTCAGGAGTTTGGGGAAGTAATGCGGTTATCCAAACAAAAATAGAGACTCTTGTGAAAGGTAAATTCTTCAATAAAAGATATCCTTGGAAGGTATATGTGTATGTACATGTACATACACACATACACAGACACATATCTTTTTCTTGAATTAACTCTAGCCATTGGGAAAATCACACAGAATGTCCTTGATGTTCAAACAGTCTGGTAGTTTGAGTGATTTTAGTAAGGGCCATAAGTTTTTCTGTTTACAAATGATAGAACTTTTTAAAAATTATAAACACAAATGATTTGGGAATAGTTTTTCTAATGCATTAAAAAAAATCTATCTGAATTGGTTTTAGTTCTGTTTTCGTTACCTTATCAGTGTTAATCCTACCTTACTATATAACTCTTTGATGAGTGGGTACAGATCTGCATTGTTAACTGTTAAATAAAGAAATCATCTAATTTTTTAAATTATAAAATAAGCTATTATAGTGTTACATGTAATATGATTTTCCTTTAATGTATTTTATGAATTTTTGCAATAAATCCAAAGTAGAAAGAGGTTCTTCCAGGGGGAAAGTATCAGATGCCTGATTAAAATATGAGCCTTAAGAATTTTCCACATCAGTTTTGGTTAGCTAGCTGACAGCAGAGGAATATAATCTCCTAATCTTGTTGGTCAGTTTTCCCAGCAACAGACTGCTTTTCTATAACTTTGTGCAGTTAGGGAGAAAAACACCTTTCTAACCGAACCAACATAATAACCTATATCATGTGAGATTTGTAACTACCTAACTTTACAAGCTACTTTTTTTGTTTTATAGGTTAAAGAAGAAACATGAGTTACCATTTTAGCTAGTAGGATTCTTAGAATCGTTCAGGGAGTTGGCAGGGGCAGGGAGCAGCATTCAGGCAAGCCCATAGTGAGCTGAAGTGACAAAGGCTGGCCTACTTGTTAGCCTGGGTGGACAAAGCCTGCCTTCCGACTCTGGCCTGAAGTCTGGCAAGTTATACCTGACTTGAGGTTCTGATTTTCTCTGATCAAAAGATTGTGGTTCAGCTGGGTTTTTATTCCCCCCTAAGCCTGCGGCACAGCTGAGGAGGGCTCTTTCAAAGAAATAGGGGGCATTTCTTAGAAAAGAAAATGGACCACTTGTAATGGTGGGGTGCTAAATCCTTACCCCTTAAATCTACGAAGAAGTGTGTCACCCAGTGTTCTGTACAAACACTTGGCTGGTAATGGAGATAGAAGACCGTAGCTCTCCCTCCATAACATACTTCCTGGAGGAGCCAGGGCAGGGGAGCACTGCCTGCGTCTTCCTCTGTCCTCTTGAAAGTCAGTACGCCTTTCAGCAGGAGCACAGCTTTATGGCATCTCTTGTTTCCTTCAGTGTCTTCCGGGTGCTGAGTAATCCATTCATTCACTGCCTCCTCTGTTCAGGAGTGTGGGATTACGGCGCCGGCCCTTCCTTGCCTCCCTGTAGACTGTAGCCTTTGCTCTTTCACAGAGAAGCGAGGTGTGCTCAGCGTAGCACCTCCTGGGTTAGGCCGCCGGAGAGCATTATGTGCTTCCTTAGGCAGCACGCCTTGTCACCAGGTGTGCGGCCAGGGTCATTCTCTCTGAAGAATCGGCCACATTTTTCAGTGCCGCAAGGATTTGGGTCAGTAACTCATGGCTGCCATGTCAAGATAACCTTCTAAGGTGAGTTCAGTATATCTGTTTTCTTCTCCACGTGGTCGACCAACACACATCAGAATCTTAATCATCAATGTGCAAGTACCTTCCCACCACTGAATTTCATATAGTTAGCCCATCAAGAGGTATTCTTGTGCTGTTCTTTTGCTACGAAAGCTAACATCTTACATCATCAGTAGCATCTTCTTAAATGATCCAACACTGTGTGTTAAAGATATGCACATGAAAAATACATATATAGCAAATTCATTTTAGTTCCTAATTCCATTCAAATTCTGGTAATGTTTTGGTGGTTTGACTTTTATATTCTTTTGTGTATTGTATTAAGACATTAACCTTTTTGTTTTTGTTTTTGTTTTGTTTTCACTTTAGGGGACACTTAACAAATCCACTAGTTCAAGAAGCTTAAAATCCCTTCACATTGAAAACAGTGAAACTGAGTTAGAAAGGATTTTGCGTCGCAGAAAGTTGACAACAGAAGCAGATAGCAGTAGTAAGCTGGTTTGAATTTTCCACGGTTCTACTCTTCCTCTCTGAAGCATCTTCCTTTAAGTGTCTCTTTAACATAAAATGATCTTTTAAAAATTATTATTAAATTTTTTTATGTGAATGAGAAGTATTGGATGGCAAAGGTACTTAATGGGTATCTCATAAGAGTGCTTATGTATTTTTATTTATTGGTATGTTTATTTATTTGTAGGGAATCAGGCTTTTATGGATCTTGTTTGCTTAAGGCAAGATGCCCTTTGCTAAAGACATCCGGGATGGACTTTGGCAACAATGTAGCATTGAGTAAAGGCTCCGGAACCAGAAGGCATGAGTTTGAATCCTAGCTTTGCAGTTTACTGCTTGCCCTTTAAGCAAATTACTCAACCTCTCTGTGCCTCAATTTCTTCATCTATAAAATGAGGATAATAAAAGCACCACCTCATAGGATTATTCTAAGGATTAAGTCAATATATTTCAATATATAAAAATTGTTTAGCACTGTGCCTGGAACAAAGAGCACAATAGTAATAATAGTCGTAATTACAAATCAGTTACAAATGCAAAGAAATCGTCTTTATTTTTCATATCCATTTAGTTTATTGTCCCTGCCTGTGAATCAAGTGAATGAGAAAGTCCAGCTCTGTCATCAACTATAAATGACCATCTGAGCATCTTGAGATCACAGTTTGCATTGGTATCATGATATGCGTGTATTAGACTTCAAAGTGTGTTTCAGAACTCACTTTGTATGTCTTCAGGTTTTTTTCCATCAGCTTGATCATGGGAATTAGCAGAAACCTTTATGAGGTTTTCCCCTTGTTGCCAGGAGGCTGCTTTTGAAAAACTCCCCTAAACTAAAATTAATAGCAACCACAGCTAATGTACTGAATCTTTTAGACTCTGTTCAATCAACTCCAATTAGTCTATTGTAACAGTTTAAATTTGCATTGTTGTCATGTCTATCAAGTTTAAATTGCTAGAATATTAAGGATTTGGGTTTTTGATAATCAAGCTCTAGCTTTCATGTAGGGATTTACTCAATGGAGTAAATTGGTTCCTTGAACCAGAAGCAGCATAATATCAGCCAAACCGTTTTTATAAAAAGATGAAGACTTTGTGCCCTTCTTTAAAAAAAAAAAATTAGCCATTCAGTTTGTTCTAGAAATTCTGCTGTTAGTATCCTGTAAGAATTACCACCACCCCACGCCCAAATAACCAACTCTCAGGAAAACTAAGGGATGCCATAAGAGACTTTTTTCCCCCTTATGTTCGCTTTACAAGAATTTACCAGCCTCCATAATGAATTGTTATTCACTTGTGAGTTAGTGCTGTGACTTTTCCAGCATTTCATCCTGAAAGTATTCATGTAGTTTTCATTAATTTTTAGGACTTTGCGAATGCCATTTTTGTGCTCTGTCATTTACATTTTGTATTTTGCCACTGACCTTTTTGTTCCTCCAGAAACATTCTTTCTTCACTCACTTAGTCAAACTTGCAGCACTCACTATTTCAGAGTTAGTTTTCCATGGGAGAAATGAGGAAACATTTTTATTTTAGTCAATATGAAGATTTGAGTATTTCAAAGTGTGGAGAAAGGTAGGAACACATTTTATGGACATGGTGAGACTCTTTCATTTTACTGATTATATTCCACCAGTATACAAATATTCAAGGTATCATTTGAGGGAAGTTAGAATAAGAGATACATATTCAATAGAATCATTAATATTTGGATAGAGAAATAAGAACTGTGTAATTGGCAGGATGGAGAGGAAACATACTGAAGGGAGTGACTTGTAAGTGAGCAGAAATTTTCTTTTGAGCTCCCTAGTAGCCAAAGCCAAAAAAAAAAAAAAAAGGGTGTGTGGGGGGATAGAGAGGACACAAACTTACAAACTCTATCATCTAGTAAAAGAAATAACTTATTTTTTTAACATGGTTCAAATGTTTTGCAAGCATCAAACTGGCAGAGGTATTTACTATGTAATCTTTTTATAAAGGTCATGGAATGAGAAAATGAAAATTCCAGGGGGCAAATAAGATGCTAAAGTAGCACAACTGCATAGTGGGAGCAAATTAGAGAGAGAAGTTTGATAGGTTTGTTCCTCAGGTGCATTTGAATCTCTGAGATTTTTTTCTTCTGCACACAAAGGGTTATGGAAAGGCTAAAGGTGAGATTACAAAGTGGAGAAAGGAAGCATCATAATTGAGGCAGAGGCAGCCTGAGGTTGGCAGAACTCATATCCCAAGTTAGTATCTCCCTCAGGGGCCACAGAAACACCTTTTTCTTTAGAATTTTTTTTACGGGGCTAACTGGTATTTCCTTGATTTACCTAGACTGTGGGCTACAAAACTGACATTTCTAAGAGCAGCAAGTGCCTCTTGGAAAACATAGGACTGCTTAAATAGGATGCAATAATAATAGTGTTCATCATCATCATCATCTTAAACATTAGGCATTTTTCTTTATTTCTTTTTGTATGTAAGAAAAATAACAGCTCTGGCTCAGCTCACCCACTCTCCCTCCTTTTGAATTGGCTTCAGTTGCAGAACAGCAGCAGGCGTTGGTGTGTATTCAGAAACAGATCTTGCTTTTCTACAAGGACAGATTGTTTAAAGCTATCTATAGTATTGCAGTCAACAGTTACCCAAGGGCTGAGCAGAGCTGCTCTGAAGCACATCTTACGTTCAGCTTCATATTTATACTTTGAGGAATGAACTTTCTTGATCTTTCTGCCCTTTTCTCTTTACCCCCACATCCCCATGCAGCGTGAGGCTTGTCACAGGCAGGAGGGAAGGGCCTTTTGAACCAGAATATTCTATAATGTCACAAATTTGTCTGCTCAGACGGTACAGAAGAAATAAATGAGAAAGGCAGACACTGATGCTTTGTGAGCTGAGGCTTTCTACCAGACCAGGGCGGATCTGTGTCTCCCACGTGGAGTAAGTCTAGAGGAGCTGCAGTAACAGCATGGCTGCACAATTTCCCAGCCCCTCTTAGATAGGTTTTTCAAATTATAACGTCATTTTTGGAGTTCATATGTTTGTTATACTGCATCAGACACATTCATATACAAATGTAAGAATAAAATTCCAAAGCCTAATATTAATAATCAAGGATTAGCTAGCATTTTGGATTGTACCCACCAGTCCTTTCCATTTTAGGAGATGATCTGACATTTCTTAAGGATATAGAGAGTCCCAAGTTTTTCTTTTTTTTTTTTTTTTTTTTTGCGGTATGTGGGCCTCTCACTGCCGCGACCCCTCCCGCCCCGGAGCACAGGCTCCGGACGCGCAGGCTCCGGACGCGCAGGCTCAGCCGCCATGGCTCACGGGCCCAGCCGCTCCGCGGCATGCGGGATCTTCCTGGACCGGGGCACGAACCCGTGTCCCCTGCATCGGCAGGCGGACCCTCAACCACTGCGCCACCAGGGAAGCCCAAGTTTTGCTTTTTTTTTAGCCTCACCTTTCAGGGTTGTTCTCTAGCTTATTTTTTTAGACGTTCTAATTTTATTTGTACATTCGTGACATTTCATAAATTGCTTCGTTTTAAAAGGATTCCTTCTGAAGTTTCAAGAAAGACATACTAGAGTCTTGCTTTGAAAAAACTGTCTAGGATAGTATCTTCCTAACTGAAGATAGAAAAAAAGTAATGATGGAGCTTAGCTTCAATGCATAGAAGTTTTAGACTGATATGCCAATAATTGTAGTAACAAGCCCTATTATAGTTTTCTGATCCTACCCAAAGAGCAGAAAAGTCCAAAAGGTAAACAGCCAAACTCTTTGCCACTTAATTTTTATAATCCTGTGTCTGTATTTTAATAGGAAATAAACCCACTTACTTCTCAATCACATTAAAATGAAAATGTTCATAAAAGCTATTTAAGGCTCAGGAAGCCTTCATGAGCCTTTTAAAAAGAGCTTTTTGACATCATTCCATTTTCTGTTTAAAATCAGAGCTGAGTTTTGGAAAGAATTAACTCTTGAGAGGCCAAATGATTCAAGTAGAGCTGTCAGAAAGCCATGCTCTGTGAGAAGTAAAGACTTCACAGTTCCAGTATTACTAAAGGACTCTGGTCAGTTGAGGAAACCATGGCCTGGGGTTTTAGAGTTTGTTAAAGGTCTGTACACAATTTCTCAGCGTGGTCCTGAAAAGCAGGAGTACCACCAAAGCAGAGCAGATTTCTAATAGGAGCATTTTCCAGCATGCTCTTGAAATTTTAACAAAACTTGGCCTTTTCACTTCCTGAGGGATTTTCAGCTCATCTGTTTTTCAGTACCATATTAATAAGCATCGAACAGAATTATTAAACTTGAGGTATGTGTTTGGTTTTAAGGTCCAACTGGAATATTAGCCACCTCAGAGTCCAAATCCATGCCAGTGTTGGGTTCTGTATCCAGTGTAACAAAAACAGCCTTGAACAAGAAAACTCTGGAGGCAGAATTCAACAGCCCGTCCCCCCCAACACCTGAGCCAGGTGAAGGGTCGTGTAAATTGGAAGGATGCACAAGTTCCAAGGTTACATTTCAGTAAGTAATGATGCTCTTTACTAAGTAGTGTGTAGAAGAATCTGTGATGACTAATTTGTGTGTTACTTTGCTTTGTTTCTCCTTAGATAGAGATTTCAATTTGGTTAGCCAATAAATACTCTTCTTCCTCTGTTTGATGAGCCAACTTTTGATTCCAGGCTCCTAGCTTAGAGGTCTTATTCTGATGCAAAGCAGACATGTATAAAGAGAATTCCATCCCTAAGCTGGTTTGGTAAAATCAGATTCTTCTTCTACACAAAGAATTGACTTGGATGATCCTTATTCAGCATCAGAAGACACTTAATCATTCTTTCAAGATTAAATACTTAGATCATCCCTCTTAATGGTTCATGAGCAGCCAAAGAAGATACTAGATCTTCAAACTTACTTTGAAGGGTATGTTTTTACAGCCTTATTTTCTAATTCTCAAAGATGTGCCTTAATATTGCTCTATTCTGAGACTGAAAACACGCTATGTAAAGAGTTACCTATATATGGCTTGAAAGTGGCACTTTGATTGACAAAGAATTAATCCTGCTATAGAATGTGTTTCAGACAGATCTGGTGGAGGATCAGTTTGTTTTATAACAATGGCAAGCTCTTTTTGAAATTAGTCTAGTTTTGCTTTAGTTCTCTTGCCAGGATGTCAGCTGGTTTGTCACATAAAGAAAAGGAAGAGGTGAGACAAATCAGATCAGCAAATATTGTAATCATGGTTAATTAAACCTTTGATTTTCCGTTCTGTCAGGGGAGAAAGAACCCTTTTTTGTAGCTGTACCTGTCTTAGTTTAAAAGGTGAAGCCTGGACAAATGAAGTTGCGATTCAGTTTAGATCTATTTTTGCCAACTGGTATTTTCTTCCAGTCTTGCGTTTCTCTTATTGGTACTATTAACTTTTTTCCCCTCTTTTGGAATGAATGACCTTCTTTGCTGATTTACAGTTTTATCTAATTTCATTGTGTTTAAAAAGTACATTTTCTCCTGCAGTCATGTGTTTTCTTTCTTTTGACTGGAGTCATTTGAACAGTTCTAACAGAAAAATGATCTATATTCATTCTTCGTCTGTCCTATTAAATTTGTTTAGCACCTAATTTGACACCAACAGTCTGGCTGCATTTGAACCAGTATCCAGACACAAAAGCAATTTGGCTGAGACAACTTAGTTTCTGAGAAATGCTATAGTGTGTGTGTATAGATTTTTTTTTCCTTTACCATTTTACACAGATAATCTTAATCAGAAAATACTGCAACTCCTTCCTTCTTTTGTCTGCCTTTTATTCTCCAAAAGTAAGTGGAAATTACATTTCCAAGAAAGGAAATGAAATAATTGCAGACCCAAGGTCTGCAAAATGTGTGCTGAATTGACAGTGAAAAGGATCCATTTGTTGACAGACACGGTTGTTAGATGCCATAAAGGCCTATGTGAAGCTCAATTTATTTCTCATCTTGCTTGTTCAATGACTGTTTAAGAGACACGTTTCTATTTAATTTATCTACTTAAAGCACTAATACAAATACTCTGTGCTGCTGTATTAACTTTTAAACTTTGTAATCTAATGCTTGATTATTCAGTTCTTGACATGCTTTAGCTGAAATAACTAACGCCATGCATTTTCATATTGACAGTCATTTACCAAAGAAGAGTGCCTTTCTGAAAAACGTGTTTCTTAAGTACAATTAGACTATCCAAATGAATCCAAGTGTCTTGTGTATGTACATGGTAATTATTCACTTCCCAGACGTGCTTCATTCATTTATGTTTAAACCTAGCTTTTTACTGAGTAAAAGAACTTAATGTAGTCATATGTAAGCTTTAAAAGTAAAAACTCATGGGATTTCTCAGGATTCCCTGAAAGAGGTTTAGCTACCAGGAATGAGAAGGGTTATTTTCAGGCTGTTTCTGGCTGGCTTTGGCTAGCAGGTTCATTCTGTTATACTAGCCATAAGGTAGAGGCAACCACATTGTCTTACCTCATAGACCTGATTTGTCACTTTGAAGTGAGATCAGCAGTTAAAAAGTGCAAATGTTCCCTTTGCTTTTAAAAAGTGCCTTTGCTCTCTGGTAATGGCACCCTTATTTTGATCTGTGGCGACACCACCGTAGTGTTTTTCAGGTGAGTGGTATTATCGGCTCTTGACAGGGAATCAAGGTCAAGGGAGGATATCAATCACAGTAGGCTCTAATGCATTACATTATTGCGAACGAACACACACACACACACACACACACACACACACACACACACACACACACACACACACACACACACACACACACACACACACACACACACACACACACACACACACACACACACACACACACACACACACAGTCCCTGCCATTCTTACGCTCCCTTCCACCCTCCACTTTGGCCTCTCTGGCCTAGAATCATTCCACCCCAGCTCTTTGCTTTTGCTATCCCCTTTGCCTCAGATGCCCTTCCCCCAGTAGCTGCACTATCTCACCTCTGTCATTTCTTTGCTCAGATGTCATCTTTTCAATGAGGCCTACCTACCCTGACCACCCTATTTAAAATTGTAACTCAACTCCCTTAAACTCTGATTCTCCCTTACCCTACTCCATTTTCCCCCATAACAGTTATCTTCTAACGTATTACATACTTTATTTATTATATATATGCTTATTTTCTCTCTTCCCCTCCTAGAATGTAAACTCCATGAGGGTAGGACATTTTTTTGTCACTGGTGTATCTCAAACACCTGGAAAAACTCCTGCCTTATGGTAGGCTCTCAGGAAATACTTGTTGAATAAATGAATGAATGAATAAATACATTTTTAGTATCAATAAAACAGCAGAATATCAATTAATTAGAATACTCAGTTAACCAGCATTCCCCCATTATTCAGCAGTCACACATATACACATATATGTGTACATAAATATTAGATATTTTGGTTTATTTGGTTGCTTATTTGGGTTTTTAAACATTTTTTAAATGCCTAGGAGTCATTTACATTCAGTTTTGCATATCTTCTGCATCTTTGAACCTATACAAGATAAAGTTATCAGAGACAACAGAATACCCAGTTGTAAAAGAAAGATTCGGCTGTGCTCACTGCCTCAGGTGGACAGGGAAGTTTGCTAACCTACTAAGAAAACTTTTAAAGTGAAGGAAGAAACAAAGATGTTTTCTGCATAAGATCTTCACTTACCCAGAAAATTAAATAGCATCAGGCTATTCCCAGAAAGTTTATTTTCCTTTTAATTCCTAAAATCAACATATGTGTATGTTCCAAATTACTGAGTAACTTCTATCTGGTAAATTGTAGAGCCAGAGAGATATATGGATTTATTTCTTAGGAACTTATGAGACAGCAAGAGACACCTTTAATACTTAATTGCAAGGATTAATTAAAATTAACATTCTTGTCACCAGTCTGAGCAAGCAGGGTTTTTTTTTAAGCAAAAAGAAGAAAAAGAAAGAAAAAGATAATCAGGACTTGGAGAAGCCTAATTGTTTCTATTTATCTTTCAATAATAGCTTTAGAAATATTTGTGTCCTCAATTATTTCTAATGAATACATACTATCTAGTAATAATATCTTAAATCTAACAGTGAATTTGAATTTCATTAATTCCGATTAGTTGTTACTCAAACAGGAATTATGCTCATAATCTCCCTTTATGCCATGAGAGGTAAAGAGCTGACCAAGCGAATGGAGAGTATAAGCCTTATTTTTGCTTTCATGCTCTTCCCTTCTGATCCAAAATATTCTGACAGTGT
Source organism: Orcinus orca (assembly GCF_937001465.1). Classification (NCBI taxonomy): domain Eukaryota; kingdom Metazoa; phylum Chordata; class Mammalia; order Artiodactyla; family Delphinidae; genus Orcinus; species Orcinus orca. Next base: position 76,869,950 of record NC_064572.1, on the reverse strand, counting down.
TAAAATAGAGTAAGACTCATTGATTCAAGCTAATCAATGGCTGGGATGGTCAATGTAAAATAGGGAAAATTCCAAATTATAGAATTTTTAAAAGATAACGATTCCATTACTTTCAGACAGCTACAGTAAATAGGCTAACTGGAAATAGGCTAACTGAGTGTTGCACAGGGTCAAAAAAGCCAAGAATGATTTGTATTTTCACCAGTAAAAGCCTGTAGACTGGACGAGGAGTAACAAGGAAACACAGCATGATCCGTTTTCTAAATCAGTGTCTTTCCACATATGCACAGGTTGGTGAGCAGCACTGAATTATTTCCAGAACTCCAGCTCTACAGTGAGACCTCGGGTTGGGATCTTGGGTTTGCTATTTATTATCTTTATGACCTCGGGCAAGTTATTTAATCACGTGGAAGATGAGGGTAATGATACCTACCTTGTAGGGTTGTCACGTAAATTAAATAATTTATGAAAAATATTTCAATAAATTCTTTTTCTATCTTAATATAAAATTATAATGCTGGGGCATTACTGGATTATCAAGGACAAAAGTTAGAGTTGAAAGCTTAGGTACTGAACACCTGGCTTATTGACTGGGCCAGGTTTCCTTGGGAAAATTATGTAACCTCTGTGTTTTGTTTTTGTTTTTTCACTTTTTGTTGTACTGTTTTTCTTATCTAAAATTGAGGCAAGTAGATGAGGCACTCTCCAGAGTCTCTTTCAGCTCTAGAATCCCAATAATTCCTCCCAAATGTGGTTGCTTGATAAAGATGTTCACAGTTAAGATAAAGAACAAGAGTTAAGCACATAGTTTTTACCCCCAACGTGTCTCTCAGTGTAGATTTACAGTAAAACACAAACCTAGAAATATAAAATAATTTTTTGAAAAATTTTAATTTTCAAACTACATCTTAGGAACTTACAAATCCAGATTGAAATGATTGTTATCCTTCAGGGTTATATTCTTAGGGGTCAGGATACTCATTCCAACCCTGTCACTATTGCTCCAAATGCTTTTAGACCTATTTGGATTAGAGATACCTGACCACAGAGGAAATAAATTGGACAGTCTTTCCTATCCATTTATTCTGGGGTGGAAAAAGTGGGTGAGAAGTAAAGAGTGCTTTAGAGCCACTTGGCGGGTTATGTAAGAGAATTAGTGTCAGTTTTTATCTTGGTCAAAAAATGATATGGCCCATTTTAACCACTACTGTATGTTCAACATATGTTTCCAAATGACTTTGGCTTTTGCTAGTTCATTCAGTTTTTGGAAATAGCCATCAGTTTGCCACCATTGCAGATGCATTTTTTAAAATGTGACACAGACCCATGACATGTCTCCCAGCCGTGTGTACAGAAAAGTACCATGCAATACAGTCAAGCCAAAGCTTGCTTCTTGAACTCCAGTTAGGTTGACAAGTTCCACATTTACACATTCTGGGGCGTTGATTTAAAGGGTAACTAGGAAGTCAGTATTTCAGAAGCAAACATAAGTTGAGCAATAAGTAAGAAAATGCAAGTATAATTCCTAGCTATGGGTAGAGTTGTCTTCCATTTTAATCCTGTGTGAGGTACCTGAGACACGTTAGCTCTGTTATCCACAGAATGGGGAGATCTGATGATCTCGAGTGATGTAAGTGAAGTGAATTGGGAAAACATTTGGGGGTAAAAGCCTACAACCTTCCATTGTGTATGTTTCGCCTCTTTATTTTTAAAATTTTCTGTTACTCTTTATCGATATATATTAATATATATCCATATTATAATAGCGTTCATCTGAGAGGAAATGTGCTTACATCGCTATAAGCAGGATGTCTATGTTGATTATAGATGGAGGCTATGAGTAACGAGCCAGTTTCCAATTTGGAATTTGCTTTGGTGATGTTTTGTTGTTGTTACTATCGTTTCACTAACATTTATGAAGCCAGTACTTTTATGTGTTGTTTTAATTCTTCCAAAGGTGCTGAGGTTTAGTGACATAAACAATTTGCCCAAAATTCTGTTCCTAATCGATAATTGGGTCAGATTTCATTTGAACCTTCTTCATTCTAACTTCAGAGCCCATGCTTTTGAGCTATAGCATACTGCGTTGAGTGTATTAAGAGCTGTAGGAATGGAAGGGAAGAAAATGACTCTAAGGTTTCTTCTGTAGGAAGCAATGATTCTGTAGTTAAATTGCTCCATTTGCCCTATTCACATCCTGCTCCTCTGACCCTACATACTCACAGATAGTGTCATCTCTTCCTTTTTCTTTCCTCTTCCTAAGGCTAAACTAAGCAATTAATATATCTTTTGCCAAGGGAAGAAAATGTTACCCAGTAAAGCAAAGAATTCTGAAAAGGAGAGCCAATCTGAATTAGCAAGAAGACTTAAAAGAGATTTGGAAAGAAATTGTTTTAGTGTTTTTCATGTCAAATGGCCAATAAAGGGGCATGCTTCACAAATAAACTTTTGGAAATTACCATATTAGAATACCAGCCTAAGCTTCTTTAATCTTTGGCATAAGTTTCATGTACACATTTTTTATTTATTTACATTTCAAACATGCTGAAGATTAGTTCATTCCCAGAAGTCAAATACCTTGAAAATACCTGACTTGAATCACTGGATTAGAAAGGTGTTTTACTAAATGATAATATGACAATATAAAGATGAATCACTGTGAATACAGTTGTTTTAAAACATACATTCTACAGCCCCAAATAAATTTCACTGTTGCATCCACTTTATGCTGCACCTCTGTGAGTCAGCTCCACCTTTGGTCAATTACTGGTTAGCTCCTTTGAGTTTGTGGCGTAGTGTCCATTGTCATCATATTTTAGAACATCTCTGTTTTAAAGAAAGGCAGGACAAATGGGCCTGCAGTATGGAGAAAGAGACAAGCAGATCTTACAAGAGTTCTACATCACAATCAGGCAGAGACCAAAGAGTATCTTGTGTTCTCACAGTCTTGCTTTTTTGTCTCTGAACAGTCTCATCTAGAAGTGGCCTTACTTGTCTGTATTGAGCTTTATTCATCTGTGCTCACTTTTTCTATTAATTACTTTCAGAAAGGTGAATATCCGCCTGACAGTTACAGTTAAACAAGGGAGTCAACCTCAAGGATGATTTGTCATTTCACCTAGTTACATCTCTAGAACCTTGCTTCAAAGGGGAGAACCCAGTTTCCATTGTAACTGGTGTGATTTGCAGTGATTTCATAGCTGTGTCCTCATCTCTTGGTCATTCTCAAAGATGCTTTTAAGCCACAATTGCCAGAGACCCTTCCAGTTAATACTTCTCTAATTCATCATGCCCCTCTTCAACCCCAGAGCTCCCCAAAACTCTAAGCTTTATCAAGCTCTTTAAAATTTCCTTTTCAACCATCAGACAGGCGGCTAGCTTGCCTTTTTTGTTTGGGAGGTCAAAACGGGTCACATTGTGCCCTAGAAGAATTTAAAAAACAAAAACCTATGTAGCAATTACAGGACTTCAATTTCAGTAGAAAAATGACCGTTTCCAGTGCAGCCATTTTTATTTTAATTTGCATTTAATTTCTAGGTCTGTGGTGTCTCTAAATACGTGTGACCTGTGGCCCCGCACAGATTAATTCTTGTAAGATTAATTTTTGTAAATGAAATTGAAAAGTATTGCTCTTTTGCATTGCAGCTGGAGAATCTGAGCTTTTGAAATATGTTACCAAATAGAAATTGAGATTCTTCACTTACTTTAGAGGGATTTGGGTCAACATTTTGTTCAGATGGAAAATAGAGAAGTTTTTAGTGCTTGTGGTGGAAAGAATAGGTTTTCTTCCTGTTACTCCCAACTCTACCATTTCCTCCTCCTCCTCTCCTCTTTTCTCTCCTTTTGTGTATGTGTGCATATGTGTATTTGCATGCATGGTGCGAGAAAGGAGGGCACCTTCCCTGTACTTAGCAAACATTTGTTTCTGAGAAGAGACTACTAGCTAGCAAATGAACTGCATGGAAGTTACTGCTTAATCTGATGCTCTTATACAATTAAAGGATTTGCTGTGCTCTCAACTGTAATCTTAGTACGGCTGAATTGTGTACTGACACTGCAGGAAACAGCTCTGCTCAGCAAAGCACTACTACAAAGGTTCTCCATGTGTTCCTGTACATGGACAATTAAGTTTTAACAACAAAATTAGCAGAAGAACTGGATGTTCTGGAAGTTGAGATCTCCTCACTCAGTCTCTTTTTCCTCCCCCCTCCAAAGGAGTTTTCCTGTGGGCTGCCCAGAAGATCCGCCTGTCAGTTTTGTCTTACAGGTGTTCTGAGTTGCCTTACAGACAGCAGCTTCTTCCACATTAATTGTTGAGGCTATATTACACCTAGTGTTAAAGTTCTGTTGCGTAAATCTCAAAATAATTGTTAAAATGCTGCTGAGTAATTGTCAATTCTCTCAAAGAATTAATTGCCTTCTAACATTTGCCTCCAGTTGCAAACACCTATGATTTTAAGAGACTTAGCATAAAATATATCATTTCTCCATGGAGAACCATATTGCTTTTGGTGCTTTGTCATTTTTTTAAAACATCTTTCAATAGTCTGCAGTATTTGTGTTTCCTTTTATTTTTATATAGTGGAGTAGTGGAGACTTAAAATTTATTCAAATAGAAGTCTGGCTAAAACTTAAATGCAATTTCAGATCTGAGGATAAATTGACTTAATTTCTGAAACCTGATAAATGCTTTTCATTTAAAATATATTTTGTCATATAACTGTATGAAAAGTAACACACTGAATGCTTCATGACTTCCTGTCTTAAAAGAGAGTTTAAAGTATATAATATAGTAAATTTAAAGAAAAATCTTTTAAAATTTAAAAAACATTGCTCTGAAAATTAAGAATGAAAATGCAAACATTCTGTGCATGGCAGCTTTCTTGAGGAGCCAGTGTTATTTATATATGGTGTCTCTTGTGGAAGCCTTTATGTTCCTTAAAATATCTCTTTTAAATAATATTCACATTTCATAGCTGAGATCTCAATGGATTTTCCATGGTGACTTAAAGTTGTACAAAATTACAAAAAGCTTAAAAAGTAGCCAAAAAAAGTATCATACACATTTAAGAATCTTTGCCTGTGCTAAAATCAGTCGTAGTTCATGCTTTATCATTGATTTTGCTGGCGAGAATGGTCCAGTTTCCTGAGCCTCCCTGGGCCAGTGTATTTTGGAATCTGTAAATGTGCACAGTCCAGCTTACGCTAGAAGAATAAAAGAACTGGGACAAGGCTTCGTAACGTGCACTGTGGTCTGAGATATAACCCGTGCACTGAGATGGCTGTGCTGCAGTTTTTCCACCAAAGAAACTATGGCTCAGTGTGGACACAGAGGTCTTTGCCCAGCCATTGTTACCTCTGTTAAAAAGGAATTCTTGTTAATCTTATGGCAAATTAGCATCTAGAAGCTGATGTCAGATTTTCAACCATGGCGGTATTCTGTTGTTTACCAATATTATTTTTCATAATTTAAATGCTATCTATTTTTCCCTCAAATAGAAGCTGACCCAAATTGGCAAACTAATTTATTCTTTGCACTAAAACGCAGTTTCAAAAGGTACACAAAGCCAAAAGAAATTAGCTTCGTTTTTTCTACCTTCATTATATTTAAAAGTATTAGAATTAGCAATAATATAGAAAGTTTCACCTTATGTTTGAAATTTTATTTTGGTAAGTTTTGGATAAGTGTGTTAAAATATCCTGAAAAATAGGATGTCTGAGAGAAACAATAAAAACTACCTCTGTTGTAATGCCACTACTGTTCACTGCTGTAGTAACTGTATAAAGGGCTTGGGGGGAAAAAAAGTAAGACTTCTTATTTTTACACAAGGGAGGATATAAAACTGACTTCCTCTTTGGAGTTTTCCCAGGAAACTACTTTATAAAGACAAATTTAAATCTTGCCGTTTTCTGTCCTTGAAGGTGGTAAATATGATTGTAGCTTTATCCATTTTTATTGTAAATGAAACAGAGTTCAGACCATCCGGCTGTGCGTCATCTGTTGGATGGCTGCCACAGACTAATGCAGGCGTCCCACTGGGAGACCAGAGAAGAACTATACTTTGATTCACCAGATTGTGTTAAATAGTCCAGCTGTTGCGATTTGAAAGATAGTTACCTCAGAAGTGAAATAGAAATGAACTTGACATTTATGCCTCAAACCATTTTTACACTGTTTGGCAGTCAGCTTTTCAGAGGTAGCATTTTATAAAATAACTCTCACTGCTTAAAAGTTTCATTCACTGTAATGTTCAAAATGTCCCACCTTTATATTATCAGTAGAATTAAGCTTGAGTGATATGCAGAATTTGCATGAAATAAGCATTTTCCCCCTTCATTTCGTGAGCTTTGATTGTATTCAGTTGAGCTCAGAACCATGTCTATTAGGACTCTTTTGGGCATTAGTTAATTTGAATTGCAGCTGAAATGTTAGCTCGAATGTTGCTGAATATAATTGGAATGTGGAAAGTCGATTTTGAAAGGAATTTCATTGAATGCAAACCATGATGTGCTTTTTAAAAATTCGAATGCTGCAATTTCATCTCCTGTAACACAGTCTGATAAGTCACTGAGTCCCTTTACTATAAAGTTCAACTTTGGCAATACCGTTTGCAGCTGTTCTGATTCTTCTGGTACCAGTACCAGTTGGAGTCAGCAGGTGGCCTCACCTGCCCCAGCCCTACCTCTGGCCCTCTTGCAGGTGGGGGAGAAGTAACTGCTTTGTAAAAGAGCAACCAAGTTGCACTTGGGCATCAGGCTTCACAGAGTGGTATAGATTGATATATTGTCTCCTAGCTTTTATTTTGCTTTTGGGTTTTTCTTTTTGTCTTGAAATAGCACTTAACAAATGATTTAAAATGACCCATGAAAATATCTATTTGATTGGGTTAAAAATCACAAGCAGTATGTTGTGGTAAGAAAAAAAAGTACTGGACAGGAAGTCAAGAGTCCACAATTTTAATCCTGTATCTGCTGTTAACAAATTGTGTGCCCTTGGACAAATCATGTAACTCACTCTTGTTTGGTGTCTTCACCTGACAAATGAAAAGGCTGGACTAGTTCATGTCAGTAATCCCTCTCAGACTGAACATTCCATGATTTTAGTCTTTATGTCACCTATAAAATTTAAGTTTTACTTGGAGATTTTGCAGCATACAGGAGAAGGTCTGCCGTACGTTTTATGAATACTGAATTTTAATTCCTTATTTGTGGTCATTGCTCTTAGATGAAGAATTAAAGAAGAAAAATTGAATGGAACAATAGTATACGGCAATTCCCATTGGATTGTTGCATTTGAGCAGCTGGGATTTTCACCTTGGGGGAGAAGCTTCAGATTTAACCTTGTAGAACCTGCCACTATGGCTGCCTAGAGCAAGAGCCTGGGTTCTTGGCAACATCACTGATGGAGCTTTCTGGCTCTTCCCATGAGATGGGAATGGAGTTAGAAATGAAGCCTAGGAGGAAGGCCCTTCATTCCAGAAGGAGCCCTGGGCAGCTCCCCATGGGAACCAGGAATGGACTTAATGATGTCAAACCAGGAAGAGCTAGCTTTAAGTCACAAAGGAAAAAAAAAAAACCAACAAAAAACGAGGGGTAGCTTGAAGGGATGGATTTTATATTTATAGTTCTGAAAGATGAAGCTGAAAACAGGGATTCAGAAAGAATCAGTAAACATGCCAGAATTAGCCTGTGGCATCATTATCGTGTTTTTGGAAGATGCCTTTGGTAAATAGCTGTGTGATGTTGTGGAAAAATCAGGAACAGGAAGATAGGAGCTTCTGATTCTTGTCCTGGCTCTGCCACTGATAAGCTGTATAATTTTAGGTCAGGCTTTCCCTCTCTCCAAACCTCATTTTCCTCATCTGTAAAAGCACTAGTTGGACTAGATGATTGCCATAGTCCCTTTTAGCCTTAAGCCATTGGGATTCCAAGTCAGTGGTCATTGTCTTCAAGAAAGTAGTTACTCTGATTCTCAACACATAATTTTCCACTGTGCCAAGTTCAGTGATAATAAAGGTGTTCTCAAATTGGAGTGTACAGGTGACTTAATAATAGATTAATCTATTATTAAGAAGCCTACTTCAGGAAAGAACAGTTCTCTGGACTGAGACAATTCCAGGACAGTTTCAGCCTGGCAATACAAAGTTTCTGAGTTTTCAGTTCAGTCAACATCATTTGTTGCTGTTGTGGAGCCCTGAGAGCTCCCTCGAAGTTTTCAGCCTCCAGCTGATGAAGAAAGCATTTTAGGATGTGTTTACCACCCCTTCATCTGCAGACACACATGGGCATGAGAACTTCCATGGTAGTTCTACAAAAGTGATGAAGGTCAGTATGGGTTGATGGAAGTTGCTCACCTAGAATGAGATGGATACTTCCTTTGCATGTGTAGAGCAGACTGGCTGGCTTCTATACAATGAGGCTTAGACCCAGGGTAGTGGAACCACACTGGGGACTTGACCAGCAGACTTTGTGTGGCTTTGACTGTAACAACTTTAGCTAGGCCAGAACTTGGAACTTCATTTCCGAAAATTCCCTTTCCCATTTGTTTCCAGGTTAGGGTTGTCTACAGGAGAAATTTGCACGAGATTTAGAAAGTGGGAGTGACATAATAGTCTTTTTTTTTTTTTAATGCTCCCAAAAGTCTGCGTAGGGCAGGCTCTTTTACAATTCATGCGCGTTGTCACCTAGTTGGCATGTGGCACAGCTGGCCCACAGTTTCTCCAGCTCCCCACATCTCCCTTCCAGCTTCCCCAAATCTTAGGCCAGGTGCATGTGCAAATTCCATGTGGAAGGGCTCCAGTTTATCCTGCAGCTCATCTGCATCATCGGGATTGGTGACTGTGAAAGACAGGTGCTGCTCTGGTTTGTCCTCAGCTTCTTGCCACTTTTCACCCAAGTTCCTTTTCAGCTGCAAGACCTGCTGATTTCAGGCCCAGCATAATACACAGAGGCAACAGACTCACGTAGACTGCCTAACTAACTCACTCGCTCCATTGCCTGAGGTCTAATGCCTATAATGAATCCTTTATGCCATTCATGGGGGTTTTGCTTCTCTGACCATACCCTAATGGACTGAGCCTTCCAGGTGTTGCCTGGGTCAGAGAAAGTCAAGCCAGATACCAACTACATCCCATATTGATTCCCAACGCACAGTAACAGATATCTTGAGAAGTGGATGGGCCAAGGTAGATGGGCAGTGTCATGGTGTTTTCTAATGACAAGGGTGTTGACAAATCCAGGCAAAAATAAAGGAATCTGTCCTCACTACAGTATAGCTTTCCTCTCAGGTCATCTCTTTGCTTTTACGGCCTCCAAAGAAGACAGTTATGTGCTAGTCACTTATGAATGATGATCAAGTCACATGGTAGAACTGGATAGCCCTATGGAGTGGTTTTCAGACATTTGGACAGATCTCATAGTACCAGGTGATGAAACTGAGGTCACTGGGTTTGAGTTTTGGTACCTGTGGCTGGATCGTGCAGGCCACTTTGTCTCAGTAGTTGATCATTTGTTCTGTTACTTCTGTTGCATAAGAGAGGCCTTCAGACCTACTCACACCAAAGCCTTGGTTTCCGCACATTCTGAGCCTTTCACACACAGTAGTTCATTAGTATTTGCTCATTTGTTTACTCCACAAACGGATCTGCGCTGGATGCTGGCATAGATCTGTGAACAAAGCTGAACAGTCCACCTCATGGATGTTTACATTTTATTTGAAGAGAGAGACATTAAATAGCTGGTTGCCAGTATTTAATTATAACTGTGGTAAATCCAACAAGGGACAAGTATTAGGTGGTAAGAGAGTGTCTAACCAGCAGATCTGAGCTAGGGGTCAGGGAATAGTAGAAATCAAGTCCTGGTGAGGGGCTGGTAGAGCAATGGGCAGACCCTGGCCAACAGTTCACCAGTACACATCCTGACATCCAGAGGTGGAAGTGGGACAGTGGCGTGCTGGGTCATGGTTAGTATCCCAGCATTTGCCAAGAAGACCAGATAAGTCTGAATAGCCTCTGCCCTGCCTACTACACACCCTTCAACCTCCAGGCATCAGGTCAGCAGTCCAGTACCTTCAGATGATGGCTTCTGACCTGACTTCTGAGAGGACTAGGTGCCCACAGCCTAATTTCCTGACACGTGAAAAGAGAAGAGTGTTTCAGGACATCTGTTTCCACAAGGAAATTGTTGCCCATTTAGCTTGAGAAGCAGTAGCTTCTTAGAAGAGAAGAAAGGGAACCTCAGTGGAAAAAGAAACTGCATTTGAAATTCAATAAGAAATTTCTCAAACATGATTCTCCTTTTTTAGAAAAAGTGTATGGTAACTTAGCATTTCAACTTCTTCTCTGGATTCTCCCATCTGCTTTTGTTCCTTCCCTCATACCTCCACAGGTCTGACCAGAGTTGTTCTTGCCAGTAATGGCAGCAGCTGGCATATCTCTCAGCTGCCCATCAGGGATGGGAGTGGTTTATTTCCCTCCTTGCTGCAGTCTTAGAACTAATCTGCAATCACATGTACCCCGGCACACAAGGGAGGGGTTAACTCGCTCCTTCCAGCTAAGTGGGGGTGGGACAGGAGTCTGGGGGCGGCAGGCAGTGGGGAGGTGGCACAGAGTTATCCGTGAGCTTTGTGCTTCTGTGAGAAGAGCATGCAATTAAGCAGGTAGGTGCATTTGGCTTTTTAACATTTATGCAGTTAATTGCTCTTTTTCCGTCTTCTGGCCTTGTGCTCCTAATATGTAATCTAATAGCTTTTTTTTTTTTGTAATGGCTGGCACCTCAAAGACCACTTTTTGCATGTTGATTAGACTTAGAACGTTTTGGGGTTTTTGCTCATCTGAATCCAGGAATCTGAAAGATAAATGTTTTCTCTCTCTGCTTTTAATTTTTTTGTTTAACTGTTCATCCCCTAGGCCTCCCAGTAACACTGGATGCAGGAGACAATACACTGGCAGTGAAAAACAAGCTGAACCAGTTGTAGTTTTAGATCCTGTTTCCACATATGAACCCCAAACCAAAGACCAGGTCGCTGAAAAAGATCCAGCTCAACACAAGGATGATGGTGAAATTAAACCAGAAGACAAAGAAGACAGTGTTGAAAAAATAAGAGATACAGACAGCTCCAACTGCTGATCCATAAACCAGAAGGCGGATATGTTCAGAAGTCCTTTTCAACAAGCACATGATTTAGTTTTGGTGTATTGGCAAGGGCTATAGACATTCTGTTCTTGTCACTGTATTCAGAGTATAGGTTCTTTTTTGATGTCACTTTTGTAAGTTCACTTATAAGTAAGCTATTTAGCAAAGTACACATTCTTTGTAGTTTTTTAAATCTTTATAGGGATAAGATTTTTTTCTAGTTACTGTATTAAGTGTGACTTCTTTTAGAAGTTTACAAAAAATTCATGTCATCTTTTTAGGTAATGTGCATACCACTAATCAAATGTAATGATGAAAGTTTGCAGCACTTGTGTGTAATTGGATAAACAGAAGTGACTAGCTTAAGGTGATTTTAAAAGCCCCCAAAGAAGCTTCTGTTTTGGGTCTGATCCTTTTTTGATGGAGAAACTTCAGTAGCATGGAAATGGTTAGGCACTGTGGCATACAAATTGCTTTCTAGGATATACTGAGATAAGCTTAAAATTCAGGAGCTGATGTCAAACTAGTAGTCCCATACCCAGTGTTAATTACACACATTATTAACTGTGGGATGCAAAACACATACTATTGATTGTGTCCACAGCCTCCCAAGGACTTTGGGGGGAAGGCTCTAGTGGCCAGAAGGCAGAACTGAGGTGAAAGTCCAAACCCTGAATTAATAGAGTATTATCTTGATAAGCCGCGTGCTCTGTGCTGTGAGTTAATTGTTTTCTCATGGACTCATGTGGCACAAGGACCATATTTTATCACAGTTCTTATGTACAGTGAAGATGGGTGACAGGCATACAATTGTCTTGCTTCACTGCTGTTCTACATTACACAGGTCTGTTCTCTTTAAAGAAATTAGGTGGTAGTCTCTAAAAATACAATGTTTCAGTCTACCACAGTGAGTAATACAAATGTAATCAGGGATTAAAAAAAACACTTATGCAGCTTTTCAAAGTTGATTGTTTCAAAACTGGTGTTTGTTTAAAATAAGTGGTAATGTACTTGAGTGCATTTTTTATGACAGTGATTCAGTAATGGTAATTTTACTATTAAAGAAAGTGAAAGGTTTCATTTTGTTAGCATAGCTCAGCATGAAGCTGTCAGGTGTTTCTCACCTAAGGGCAAAAGAAAATGATAGTAATAATTGCAGTAGTATTTTATTTTGCACGTATGCTAAACATAGGCTTGAAAAGGTGAATAGGCAGGTAAATGTACTTCCTAAATTTGGAGATAATTATCTTTCTGTAGGCTCGTTATGCTTGATTGTTTCCATGTTTTTCCAGTGATGATTTTGCAGTTACTTATCAGTTTACTCATAGGGAATTAAAATGTAATGTTTTTCAACTGTGATTTCCCCTAATTGAATAATACTGCTATATGATATACTAACTACAAACTGCATTAATTCACTTAAACAAGTTCTGTTATGCTGTGATTTGAACTCTCCTCACCACACTTATTAAAAAGCACCAACAGTTTCCTATTAAAGGTCAATTGTGGTTATTGACATTTTTGGTTTAGTTCCCCATACTTGACATTCTTCAATATGAAAATTGTGTAAGACTTTATAACTTTAGTAATTTTTAATAATCCACAAAATGGTTTATTTTGAGGAATTCTATTCTTTGTTTCTTCCTGCTTTCTGCATTCCTGTGTCTGTTATCAGTCTGCTGGCATGTGTCTTACACATATTTAGGAATATAAAAATATGTACACTTGTCATTCCATATTTAATCACACACCCTTTCCAGGGTAAGGAGTTAACCATTTGTGAAATGTGTTAGCTGGACCAAGCAACATTTAGTCACTGGTGCAGTATTTTGAAAGTGTTCTTGCCTTTTCTGAGCTGCTTATTTCTTCACCAACATCACAAGGCATTTAAAATTAATTTGCTAAAATTAATTCTAGCATCCTTTTGTATCTGAGGTAGTCTCACATAAACTCCTCACCTACAGTGGTTTCAGCCGTTGATCAGTCCTGTGGAGGGAATTAGCAGGGCTGTAACCACCCGCCTTGATTGGCCTGTTGAGGAAAACAAGATGCGTGTTTTGGCTCTGGCTACTCGCCAGGAATTCCTCCTTCCTCACCTGTTTTGTTAACAGTAAATGTTTGTTAGAAATGGAGTAGTACAGGTAGAGATTATTGTTAATCTTTCAGACCATTTTTAGGTTGTATGTTAGGTATAGTGTATAGTCTGTATCACAGAATCTTAAAAACAAAGTTCGGATGATTTTTATAAACGCACACTATACATGTTTAATCACTTTCATCGTGGAACAGGTTCAGTTTATATGGCAATAAGTTGTGGAGAATGGATAACTGTCTCTTATCATCGCTGACCTTAGGAAGATCATCAGGCAGCCCTTACTTAAGGATTGGATTTGGTTTGAAGTTTCTTCGGAGCACTAACATTTCCCAGTCCCACTGCCATTTTTTAAGATAGGGTATGATGAGTTTCTTTCATCTCTTTACATGTGATTCCATATATATATGTTTTATATTTATTTATATCCTTTAACATATATGTAGAGAGAGAGAGAAAATATATAAATAGAAACAATGCTTATCACTTTCAAAAACTTGAAATGCTACACATCCATTGGTGACCCCAATCCTCAAGTAAGGAAACGGTGAGTAGGCTGTGCTCAGCGCTGAAATTAAAGTGTTGACTTGGTGAGGTAATAAATCACCTCTTTGGTTAGTTTAATGTAGTTATTCAGTTATTAACTTGGTTCTACCTTTTTTCTCTAGTTTCATTCATTTAATTATAATTTTTGTCACATTTCCAGGGCATACTCTCATACGATCTCCCATATTTCATCTGTGTGTGTGTGTGTGTACATGTGCAGAGGCTATCTGAACACTCATCCGTTGTTTATTGCTAAGCATCGGGAAAGGCAGTAGCAACAACAAACTGTGACACAGTTCTCCCAACTTAGAGTGATACCAACCAGTTCTCCTGCCCTGTGCTCTGAGAGAATCTGCAACTGAACCTATTTTAAATCACTGCTTTTAGAGTAAGGCCTTGGCTCTGCCATAAGGACATTACCTTCCCCTCTTAGTACTCTTCAAAAGGAGAGGTCCTCAGTATGCTTAGTAAAAACTTATGGAATATATCAGAAATCTAAACTTAGCCAACTCTCCCACAGGTCAGTACATAGCAATTTATATAATTTGGGGGAAAGACAAAAGGTAACAGTTTGAACAGAGAATCTAAATCATATAAAGCAGTTGTATATTATATCTATAGGTATGTGTTTGAATATGTTTATTTCTGGTCATCCTCTGCTATAACCCTGATACTGGCTTTCAGAAGAGACAATTCAGCCAATCTATATGTTGCATCATTTTTAATCACCTACTAGATGCTGTAGTAAAAATGATTGGGCATTTAATTGCTTTAAGAATATTCATTCATTGATGTGTTTACTCACTTATGCTCATTCTTGTTCCAAAAAGGATCTGAGGAGACCCCCAAAGATATAAATGATAGATGAACAACTAAAATTTAGAAAGAGATGGGAATCAAAGAAAAGGGAATTAAGGGTAGGAAAGTGAGAGGAAGCTATTCGCTCTTAAAAAATCCGTGAAACAGAAGATGTACACCTTCCTGGCAGAGAGAGCTCCTAGCGTGAAAGATTTTTTTCAGAAATGTTCTGACTTGTAAAGTATGAGGTATTTGAACTGAGTGTGGAGTTGGTGGCAAAAATATTGTACTCTTTTACTAGGTCATGACCCCCCAAAATGGACAGGAGAGCTCGTATACAAACAAGATCCCCATAGGAACGTGATGGCCAGAAGACAGGGTTCACAGGTATAATTCCGGACAAAATACTATCTCTGTATTTCACCAAACAGTGAAATTAAAAGAAGAAAAAGCACACGAGTTAGTGAAGTTTTAGAGCAAAACCAAAATGAAGACACACTTGAGAGCTCCCAGTCTAATAATACAGTGGTGTGTCTGTCAGCTGGGGCGTGTGCAGCCCGTCTGGAAGACACTCATGTTTTGGCTGATTCCTCCACAACTTCTGTGGCGAAGATGGGCTCCGGGGGCTCAGGAAGCTCACCAGCCATGGCAGCCTTTTCGGCTTCCTCATTCAAGTAGAAAAATGTGTGTTCTTCATTGAAACCTATTAAAAACAACAATAAATTTTACTGTCTAATCCCGTGGTGCCAATTTTGACGTTCTTTGTTACATGATTTAAAGGAGATCATCTTTAGAACTGTCCAGAGGTGTCACATCACCATTAGGAAGGATTGTAGAACTACCTTAAAGTGGGCATGTCGTTGTTTATACATTAACTGCAATACACTTGAGTTTGCAGTGTACCCTTAGACAACATTCTGGAACATTTGGTTTACAGCAGACTTTGGGCAGAGGCTGAGCAGCAAAGGATAAGAGGAAGATGAACTAGAGGAAAGGCTGGTACTCTGCGTGAGACAGACCATTGCCAACTAACTATTCCAAGGTAAACCACTGAGGACTTAAGACTATTCCAGTCAGGTTCCATGTGTTCTGGGCAGGGAGAGTGTTTTAATGACTGAGCTTTTGACAAGATTTCCTACTCAATCTCTCAGTGCAGTGATTTGGTTTTCCAGTTTTTTGGTCCCCTTCATATTTATTGACCACTGCCAATGTCAGCGAAATCCTCATTAATCTGTTAATCCATTCCGGAATGCTCAGGGGCTGGCACTGTCACCAGGGAGGGCTGGGCCTCCAGTCACTAGAGTCCTTTTTGATGCCCTGAAGCAGCTGTTTCCCTTGTGGTGAAGTCTGGCTGGAAATGTGATAGGTCACTGAAGGAACCTAAAGCTTCCACAAGTCAGGATGACAAAAAATCAGACTGATATGTAGGAACAGTATAATTTTACGTATTTGAAAAAACAAGCCTTCATGTTACCCACTAAACAATACAAAGTAACTTTTGACTGTTACACACTAAACAATACAAAGTAAATTTTGACTGCCCTCTCATGACTTAGAAATAGTCTCCCAATTATATCTTTGTTTTCTAGAAAACAAGGTCATTACCTATGTTAAACGTGACAAATTAATAATTACTATTTCTCTTGGTCGCTTTTAAAGAAATTCCTATTAGTCACAAAATAGTACTTCCTTGCTTTCATATTCAATAATCGGTATGTTCCACAATACATTCTATAATACATCTATCTCATTTAATAGTTTCATTTATGGTATACAAGTATGTCAGCACTGCTTAATTAACATACTTTTTTGCAGTATATCAATTCTATTTTAAAATACAAAACAGTTTTAGAATTTCAGAGACAACTATTGGTCTCTTTAAATGTCTTTGCATGCTTTGTTTTGGCTATCACAGTCAGTAATATATAGAGTAAAAATGTATATTTGGGGTGTTGCTCTCCAATTAGCCAGTACATAAGGTGCTTCTACCCATGCAGATTTACAAAGTTTGATGTCGTAAATGATTGGTTCATCTCTCTTGAGACCATAGCCTTTCCAAGGTACATTAAATTAACATGCTATTTACTTGAGTAAAACGAGTTGTTGCCAAGAACCACCAGGAAAACATCCACCTTTAACTTTCCTGGGCTGTGCAGAAAAACCTTAAGTATAATTTGGACCATAACAAAAGGTAGGCTTGGAAATTCCAATCAATTAAGTCTATTGAAAAGCATCACACAGCCTATTCATCAAGATTAGGGCTAGAGTTTTAAACATTCAGGTAAATAGATAATCCATTAAGAAAACAATACACGTGGCAAATGCCATCCTGGTTTTGTCAGCACTTATTTATAGTCTTTGGATTTCCCTGCCCTCCTGCCGAGAGACTTCTATTCCCCCATCTCCCAATCTTTGTTCTCTTATTCATGGCTAAGTGAAACTAAGCAAGAAAGCAGCACATACCCAGTGTTCCATTCTGGACAAGTTCTTCCTCTATAGTAAAGAGGCGATTGTACTTAGTCACCCGTTCGCCACGAGAAAGACCTCCCAACTTGATAAACCGGACACCAAGTCCAACGGCCTAAAGAGGTGAGGGAACAGCTTATTTTAAATGGAGTCATATTTTGCTAAACTAAAAACAGTTCTTTAGGGAGAAAGGACACTGCCCCTGTGTGCTGTTTTGTTTTTGCTCTCATTAAATTAATTTCTCATTTTTTTACATGAGTAAAGTGGCCTGCTTGTAAGCTGAAAGTGTCAAAGGTAGAGAGATAGTGTGACTGTACATCAGATGCTCTACTAGTCATGTAAGCATGCTGATTTTTATCTAAGAGCATTCTGGCCTTGCTTACTTCATTTTAGGAGGTAAGATTGCACGTGCACACCCCAGCCATTTAAGTGTGCTCATCATTTTACCAGGACTTCAATTTTTCTTCTTTTTAAAAGTTCAAAGATTAGCTCTCTGGGAGGAAGCAAGTCTATTTCATAAAAGGTTACATGACTTTCTCTGCCACAGACCGCCTTTCTCTGAAATACCAATTCGGGATAAAAGCAGTGTCTTGGCAATTCTGCAATTGACCGGTTTTCAGCACTTACCAAATCGACAAGGCTGTCATCAGACGACTCTCCTTCTGCACTTCCAAAGACAGCGATGTGCTTCTTACCTATGAGCAGAGGAATTCTTTTCCGTTTTAGATCGTATGGAAACAATCATCAAATATATGAGCCTCTGGGATCAAAATTTAAAATTTGCCAGAGATTTAAAACTGCGAAGAGTCAATTATTTGACCACCTGAGAATTCTAACCCAAACGTTTGCATTTTTACTACCCTGATTTTATTTGTTTACCCCTTTGCAGTAGTTTAGATGATAAATACTAAATGAATGCCATGTTTCATCAAATTTAACATACCATAAATTGTAAGAGGCACCATTATTACCACTGTAGAGGGAAAATGCTCAAATTAGACTGATGCATTTCTAAGCTGTAAGACACAATTCAAGGTCAATCATGTTCAATGTGCATCTTTGAGTCAAAATATACAGCAAGTGCAAGGCCATCATATGCCGAAATAATGGATTTCACAATTCATGTAAAATTTTATTCAAAGGAATCTGTCGTTCTGAATGTTAACTTATTAGGAAAGCAGTGCTGATAGTATTTAATCAATCACTTGAAGATCTCAAAACCCCTTAAAATTTGCACAGTCTACAAGACTGCAAAGCCAAAGTACTTCCTATGGTGACAGAGTTGTGTCTTACAGGCAGGAGTTACAGCAGCTATCTGGAGTGGATGACAGAATGGCTGCTTGAGAGGTAGGCCCAGGAGGAAAGACCAGGCCTTGGGGCATTCCATCCACCACCTGCACGCCACCCTGTCTGGGCCGTAGACCAGGGCAGCCTGCATGCTAAGGGACTACAGGCATTTCATTCCATCCTCTGGCACCAGCCCAGGCCCTTGGCTGCCAGGCTCGCTCTGAGTCCTGCTCCAGGTCTGAGACCAGCCTGCTGCCTAGTTCCTGAGACCCACTCACGATATGCATGTTTCAGGCCCTGTGCATAAGTGAACAAAACTCCCATGAACTCCTGGGAGTTTACAGTCTAGTGGAGGATACCAGACGTTAAATAGCCTACAAGTAATTGTGAACAGTACTATAATTGAAAATATAGGATCAGAAAGGTTCAGAGCAACCAGTGAGGGGTGGGGGAAGTCAGGGAAGACATGTAGACCTGAAGAGGTTTCATTTAAGGCAAAAAGACCTGAAGGAATAGTTAGCCAACTAAATGGTACAGGGCAAAGCATTCTAGGCCGAAGGAACAGCATGTTCAAAGACCTCAAGGCTGTAAAAAGTTTGAAACTTTTGAGGAGTTGAAAAAAAGCCATTGTGGGCTAGTGATTGAAAAAAAAATCACTGTGGTGTCTTGTGAAGCTGAGAGGGCTATGGCCTCAGCCACCTGTTTGCAGTAGCCCTCCCTGAAGGGGAGGGCCCCCGGGCAGGGCTGTTACTGGAACATTATGAAGTGAATCAGTAGTAAGCTGCGTTTTGTTTTCCAGTACCGAATCACTCACAAATGGTTGGGGTGTTTTTTTCTTCCAAGATTTATTCCATGCTTTTTATTAACTGATATACTGCATATTTAAGTTCATTATGAGTCTTTCAGAGCTATACTTTTACTCACTGTCAATAAGATTGGTCATTTCCACCAAGTCGGACATCGTAGTTTGATTTGTGTGTTTTACAATCAGCCCGCTGCATCTGAGGATGCCGACGTTCCCATCCTCTAGAAGTTTAGAGATGCTTCTGGATGCGGTGCCTGCAATTATGTAACACTTGGAGCCAAGAGCATTGTAGGTGCTGTCCCACTGTTCAGAGTCCTGGGTAAATATTTAAGAACTGATCATTACAACATAGGGGACATCACCACAAAACGACAGGAATCATACAGCACGTAATCAGTTACACACCTTTCTGAGACACACAAAACAGGGGTGGGGGGCTTGGTTTGTTTGCATCTGCGGCTTCATGTTGCCCATACCACAGCCACACAAATTAACAAGCTTCATGGAACAGAAACTTAGAGTGATTAAATTTGAGCTTGAAGATCTAGTGAATAAAATGTTAATACACATTAAATGCTATTCTCCACATTAATTATGTCGTTCAAGCACAGGCTCTTCCTACCCACTGTGTTATCCATGATGCTGCTGAAGACTGGCTGGTTAGGAGATTTTAGTGTTATTTCTGGTAAAAAGGAAACTGAAGGAAATGAGCCTGCGGGGATGTAGACCCTCATTCCCAACACCCTTATTTTTTATTGGTGAGACCACCAAATGAAATGCTCATTATTTAAATAGTAATATACAGTCTTCCCAGCCATTGTACCAGATTTCAACCTGTCCCATTAGAACAGACCATGCAGGTACATCTTATCGCATTAAAAAGAGCTGTGGCCAGAGCCTTGGGACAAGAAGCAGAAGATAGGTCTGGCAAGATTAAAGAACTAGGCTCAGCATCTTCCACAAGTGCTGGGGTGTAGCACAGTCTGTGAAAGGAAAGATGGGACTGAGAGAGCCTGGGGCTCCAGTAAGATCCAGCATTCTCTTTGTCCCTCAAATTTAAATAGGTGAGTTGTCTCAAAGAGGGTACCAGCTCACTATATCTAATGGTTCTCAAATTCATAAAATCAAGAATGTAAGTTTTGAAGTTTAAGTGGGTTAGGAAGAGAGAGTTCTATGGCACATAAACAACCCTGCATTAGTGTGAAAAAATGCATTAGGTGCATTAGTGTGAATAAATCAGAAACCTCAATATCTCACACCTTTTAAAAATATGGCTTTGTAATTTCTGTGCATGCATAGTAACTGGATTTAGGTTTAAAAAACATTTGGCCTAGTTGAAGTCCTGTTTCCATGAGCACTTGGAAATGATATGTGATTAACCTATTGAAACACCCGCTAGCACATTGGGCTCGCCTGCCATCAGTTAGGCTGCTTGTAAATACCCAGGTATTCCTGAAGTGCTGGGAGATACTTGTTTCATTCCATAGACAGGCACACTCCTGTGTGTTTCTGCTATTCATTTGCTTAGTAAGTGCCTTTTCTCAAAAATGCCAAAATAAAGCAACTCAGCCCCAGCCAAAATTACAACACATTTCAAATCTACAGATCCAAAAGAAATATTTTATTCTGTTTTATTATAAAATTCAAGTTGAATCCTGTTACCTCCTTCCTGAAAGGATCAATTAAGGCAATAATTGAAGGGAACTTGTTGATCAGCTCCACATACAGGTCAACCATCTCAGCTGCATTTTTGTAGGTTCCCATCATCACTTCATACTTTCCTTTACTCTGATAAGTATAAGGAAGATATTAAAGGATAAATGATGAATTCTGCAAACATTAAAGATGTGATTCAAATTCATTTTCATTCATTTCATATAAAAGACTGCAAACATTATTTCCAGGCCACATTCACCTGAGAAATCTATGCATTTTACTTTAAATATATGTTAAATGTCAACCTGGGAAAATCAAGTCAGCATTCCTCTGGATGCCCCATAGATTTCCCACTGACTTCAGATGAAGCCTTCTGCACAAAAAAAACGAGTAAAGAGTAGGAGGGGAGTAATTTCTTATTTAAGTTTTGTAACGTGGTGCCAGATACTGCTTGGATAGATGGGCAATAACATAAATTCATAAACAGAATAGCAATGCAGACCTGCCTACTCACTAGAAATACCATCGTTCAGCTCACAGTGAATGAATAGCTTGTTTACTGTAAATATTCTAAAATTTGAAAGCGGGGCTAAGCTTTTGAGATACCAACAACCAATATGAAATGTAAAGAGGTTTACATGAAGGCAAGCATGCAAGTTCTAGTAGTAACAATATTGTTTTGAAAGTGGAGTTCTAGTGCAACCCATTCATTTGAAGTCTAGAACACCCCCAAGTCATTAAGCATAGGAGTAAACAAAGCTGGAGGATCTAGTGTAGTCTCTGTAAACACAGCACCCTTATGTCCAGTCCAAGTCTGTATCCAGGGATGGCACCTGGGATACTTAGGTACTGGGAGGGAGGTGGAATGGACCAGAATGGCTCTTTGATTTATTAATGCCTTCCTGTTGCTGCTAATAGAATGGATTCCATTGGAATTAAGCAGGCTCCTAATAAGTCCATCATTGAAAAGATTCTATGCGTCTTTTCACGTAAAATATAGCAGCAAGAACTCTCAGTTTCTGTACTGCAAAACATATGCAATCCTGTCTTGTCAGAGAGGAAGTGATAATGATTTTGAACTAACACTGTAAGAATTATCTGATATCAAGCTAAAGCATTTTACTGAATATAAGCAATAAATACCCATTCTAGTTAACACTAGCAGTCAGTATTTTCATAGTTCTTGGTATACGTTGCTGATGAAAACATGCAATTATTTCTCTTACTGGTATGCCTAGGAACCAATGATTATGTGAAGAATACGAAATTACATTAAATATTCCTTTATGCGCTTAGTTTCTTTAGGAAAGTAAAAACTTCTAAAAGTCAGCTGAAACTTAGTTTTCTTATATACTATTCAAGATTTCCTTTGAAGTTAAAAGAATCACAAATTAAAGTGGAATCGTATTTGGTCATGTGCCCTGAATTTGACATTAATTACTATTATTAATTATTCTCCAAAAACTTCAATAACTTAGAAATACTTTTATATTTAAAATTTGAGAGAGGGCAGACAGCAGAAGCAAGAAGAACTATAATCCTGCAGCCTGTGGAACAAAAACCACATTCACAGAAACATAGACAAGATGAAAAGGCAGAGGGCTATGTACCAGATGAAGGAACAAGATAAAACCCCTGAAAAACAACTAAATGAAGTGGAGATATGCTTTCCAGAAAAAGAATTCAGAATAATGATAGTGA
Organism: Orcinus orca; assembly: GCF_937001465.1. Taxonomy (NCBI): domain Eukaryota; kingdom Metazoa; phylum Chordata; class Mammalia; order Artiodactyla; family Delphinidae; genus Orcinus; species Orcinus orca. Next base: position 76,847,466 of record NC_064572.1, on the reverse strand, counting down.
AGATGATCCAGGACCTCAGAAAAAGAATGGAGGCAAAGATCGAGAGGATGCAAGAAATGTTTAACAAAGACCTAGAAGAATTAAAGAACAAACAGAGATGAACACTACAATAACTGAAATGAAAAATACACTAGAAGGAATCAATAGCAGAATAACTGAGGCAGAAGAACGGATAAGTGACCTGGAAGACAGAATGGTGGAATTCACTGCTGCAGAACAGAATAAAGAAAAAAGAATGAAAAGAAATGAAGACACCCTAAGAGACCTCTGGGACAACATTAAACACCATTCACGTTATAGGGGTCCCAGAAGGAGAAGAGAGAGAAGAGACCTGAGAAAATATTTGAAGAGATTATAGTTGAAAACTTCCCTAACATGGGAAAGGAAATAGCCACCCAAGTCCAGGAAGAACAGAGAGTCCCAGGCAGGATAAACCCAAGGAGAAACATGCCAAGACACATAGTAATCAAATTGGCAAAAATTAAAGACAAAGAAAAATTACTGAAAGCAACAAGAGAAAAATGACAAATAACATACAAGGGAACTCCCATCAGGTTAACAGATGATTTCTCAGCAGAAACTCTACAAGCCAGAAGAGAGTGGCATGACATATTTAAAGTGATGAAAGGGAAGAACCTACAACCAAGATTACTCTACCCGGCAAGGATCTCATTCAGATTCAATGGAGACATCAAAAGCTTTACAGACAAGCAAACGCTAAGAGACTTCAGCACCACCAAACCAGCTCTACACTAAATACTAAAGGAACTTCTCTAAGTGGGAAATACAAGAGAAGAAAAGGACCTACAAAAACAAACCCATTACAATTAAGAAAATGGTAATAGGAACATACATATCGATAATTACCTTAAACGTGAATGGATTAAATGCTCCAACCAAAAGACACAGGCTTGCTGAATGGATACAAAAACAAGACCCAGGGCTTCCCTGGTGACGCAGTGGTTGAGGGCCCGCCTGCTGATGTGGGGGGATGTGGGTTCATGCCCCGGTCCGGGGGGACCCACATGCCGTGGAGAGGCTGGGCCCGTGAGCCATGGCCACTCAGCCTGTGCGTCTGGAGCCTGTGCTCTGCAACGGGAGAAGCCGCAACAGTGAGAGGCCCGTGTACCGCAAAAAAAAAACCAAAACAAAACCCATATATATGCTGTCTACAAGAGACCCACTTCAGACCTAGGGACACATATAGACTGAAAGTGAGGGGATGGAAAAAGATATTCCATGCAAATGGAAATCAAAAGAAAGCTGGAGCAGCAATACTCATATCAGATAAAATAGACTTTAAAGAATGTTACAAGAGACAAGGAAGGACACTACATAATGATCAAGGGATCAATCCAAGAAGAAGATATAACAATTATAACTATAGATGCACCCAACATAGGAGCACCTCAATACATAAGGCAACTGCTAACAGCTATAAAAGACGAAATCAACAGAAACACAATAATTGTGGGGGACTTTAACACCTCACTTACACCAATGGACAGATCATCCAAACAAAATTAATAAGGAAACAAGCTTTAAATGACACAATAGACCAGATAGATTTCATTGATATTTTTAGGACATTCCATCCAAAAAATGCAGATAACAGTTTCTTCTCAAGTGCGCACAGAACATTCTCCAGGATAGATCACATCTTGGGTCACAAATCAAGCCTCAGTAAATTTAAGAAAACTAAAATCATATCAAGCATCTTTTTTGACCACAATGCTATGAGATTAGAAATCAGTTACAGGGAAAAAAATGTAAAAAACACAAACACATGGAGGCTAAACAGTACGTTACTAAATAACCAAGAGATCACTGAAGAAATCAAAGAGGAAATCAAAAAATACCTAGAGACAAATGACAACAAAAACACAATGATCCAAAACCTATGGGATGCAGCAAAAGCAGTTCTAAGAGGGAAGTTTATAGCAATACAAGCCTACCTCAAGAAACAACAAAAATCTCAAATAAACAATCTAACCTTACACCTAAGGGAACTAGAGAAAGAAGAACAAACAAAACCCAAAGTTAGCAGAAGGAAAGAAATCATAAAGATCAGAGCAGAAATAAAAGAAATAGAAACAAAGAAAACAATAGCAAAGATCAATAAAACTAAAAGCTGGTTCTTTAAGAAGATAAACAAAATTGATAAACCATTAGCCAGACTTATCAAGAAAAAAAGGAAGAGGACTCAAATCAATAAAATTAGAAGTGAAAAAGGAGAAGTTACAACAGAAACCGCAGAAATACAAAGCATCCTAAGAGACTACTACAAGCAACTCTATGCCAATAAAATGGACAACCTGGAAGAAATGGACGAATTCTTAGAAAGGTATAACCTTCCAAGACTGAACCAGGAAGAAACAGAAAATATGAACAGACCAATCACAAGTAATGAAATTGAAACTGTGATTAAAAATCTTGCAACAAACAAAAGTCCAGGACCAGATGGCTTCACAGGTGAATTCTATCAAACATTTAGAGAAGAACTAACACCCATTCTTCTCAAACTCTTCCCAAAAATTGCAGAGTAAGGAACACTCTCAAACTCACTCTATGAGGCCACCATCACCCTGATACCAAAACCAGACAAAGATACTACAAAAAAAGAAAACTACAGATCAATATCACTGATGAATATAGATGCAAAAATCCTCAACAAAATACTAGCAAACAGAATCCAACAACACATTAAAAGGATCATACACCATGATCAAGTGGAATTTATCCCAGGGATGCAAGGATTCTTCAATATACGCAAATCAATCAATGTGATACACCATATTAACAAATTGAAGAATAAAAACCATATGATCATCTCAATAGATGCAGAAAAAGCTTTCGACAAAATTCAACACCCATTTATGATAAAAACTCTCCAGAAAGTGGGCATAGAGGGAACTTACCTCAACATAATAAAGGCCATGTATGACAAACCCACAGCAAACATCATTCTCAATGGTGAAAAACTGAAAGCATTTCCTCTAAGATCAGGAATGAGACAAGGATGTCCACTCTCACCACTATTATTCAACATAGCTTTGGAAGTCCTAGCCACGGCAATCAGAGAAGAAAAAGAAATAAAAGGAATACACATTGGAAAAGAAGACGTAAAACTGTCACTGTTTGCAGATGACATGATACTATACATAGAGAATCGTAAAGAGGCCACCAGAAAACTACTAGAGCTAATCAATGAATTTGGTAAAGTTGCAGGATACAAAATTAATGCACAGAAATCTCTTGCATTCCTATACACTGATGAAAAATCTGAAAGAGAAATTAAGGAAACACTCCCATTTTCCATTGCAACAAAAAGAATAAAATACCTAGGAATAAACCTTCCTAGGGAAACAAAAGACCTGTATGCAGAAAACTATAACACACTGATGAAGGATATTAAAGATGATACAAACAAACAGATGGAGAGATATACCATGTTCTTGGATTGGAAGAATCAATATTGTGAAAATGACTATACTACCCAAAGCAATCTACAGATTCAATGCAATCCCTATCAAATTACCAATGTCATTTTTTACAGAACTAGAACAAAAAAATCTTAAAATCTGTATGGAGACACAAAAGACCCTGAATAGCCAAAGCAGTCTTGAGGGAAAAAAAACAGAGCTGGAGGAATCAGACTCCCTGACTTCAAACTATACTACAAAGCTACAGTAATCAAGACAGCATGATACTGGCACAAAAATAGAAATAGAGATCAATGGAACAGGATAGAAAGCCCAGAGATAAACCCACGCACCTATGGTCAACTAATCTATGACAAAGGAGGAAAGGATATACAATTGGGAAAAGACAGTCTCTTCAATAAGTGGTGCTGGGGCAACTGGACAGCTACATGCAAAAGAATGAAATTAGAACACTCCCTAACACCATACACAAAAATAAACTCAAAATGGATTAGAAACCTAAATGTAAGGCTGGACACTATAAAACTCTCAGAGGAAAACATAGGAAGAACACTCTTTGACATAAATCACAGCAAGATCTTTTTTTTTTTTTTTTTTTTAACGCGGGCCTCTCACTGTTGTGGCCTCTCCGTTGCGGAGCACAGGCTCCAGATGCGCAGGCTCAGTGGCCATGGCTCACGGGCCCAGCCGCTCTGTGACATGTGGGATCTTCCCGGACTGGGGCACAAACCCGTGTCCCCTGCATCGGCAGGCGGACTCTCAACCACTGTGCCACCAGGGAAGCCCAGCAAGATCTTTGATCCACCTCCTAGAGAAATGGAAATAAAACCAAAAATAAACAAATGGGACCTAATGAAACTTAAAAGCTTTTGCAAAGAAAAGGAAACTACAAACACGACGAAAAGACAACCCTCAGAATGGGAGAAAATATTTGCAAACAAATCAACAGACAAAGGATTAATCTCCAAAATATATAAACACCTCATGCAGCTCAATATTAAAAAAACAAACAACCCAATCCAAAATGGGCAGAAAAGCTAAATAGACATTTCTCCAAAGAAGACATACAGATGGCCAAGAATCACATGAAAAGCTGGTCAACATCACTAATTATTAGAGAAATGCAAATCAAAACTACAATGAGGTATCACCTCACACCAGTTAGAATGGGCATCATCAGAAAATCTACAAACAACAAATGCTGGAGAAGGTGTGGAGAAAAGGGAACCCTCTTGCATTATTGGTGGGAATGTAAATTGGTACAGCCACTATGGAGAACAGTATGGAGGTTCCTTAAAAAACTAAAAATAGAATTACCATATGATCCAGCAATCCCACTACTGGGCATATACCCAGAGAAAACCATAATTCAAAAAGACACATGCAGGGCTTCCCTGTTGGCGCAGTGGTTGAGAGTCCGCCTGCCGATACAGGGGACACGGGTTCGTGCCCCGGTCTGGGAAGATCCCACATGCCACAGAGCGGCTGGGCCCGTGAGCCACGGCCGCTGAGCCTGCGCGTCCAGAGCCTGTGCTCCGCAACGGGAGAGGCCACAGCAGTGAGAGGCCCGCGTACCGCAAAAAAAAAAAAGACACATGCACCCCAATGTTCACTTCAGCACTATTTACAATAGCCAGGTCACGGAAGCAACCTAAATGCCCATCGACAGATGAATGGATAAAGAAGATGTGGTAAATATATACAATGGAATATTACTCAGCCATAAAAAGCAACGAAATTGGGTCATTTGTAGAGATGTGGATGGACCTAGAGTCTGTCATACTGAGTGAAGTAAGTCAGAAAGAGAAAAACAAATATCGTATATTAACACATATATGTGGAATCTAGAAAAATGGTACAGATGAACCAGTTTGCAAGGCGGAAATAGAGACACAGATGTCGAGAAGAAATGTATGGACACCAAGGGGGGAAAATGGCGGGTTGGTGGTGGTGTGATGAATTAGGAGATTGGGATTGACATGTATACACTAATATGTACAAAATAGGTAACTGATAAGAACCTGCTGTATAAAAAAATAAATAAAATAAAATTCAAAAAAAAAAAAGTGAATCACCAGCAGAAACTCGAAGAACCACATGTCTAGAAGGGCTTATCAAGTCATAGTTACAACTGAGCCACTTTTTATGCTTGACCAATTCAGCATTCACCAACCAAATGAATGTACTCTGCAGAACATACCAGTTTGTTAAATTATTTTTAATAGTTCTCATGATTTCAATGTAAGCAATCCATTTTAGACATTTTTATTACAGAATTTCTATATATAATTATGGTGACATTTCTGTTAATTTTTAAAGTTATATGGTTATGTTATTGTCTGGTCATTAGTTAACTTACCTTTCTCAACTCCAGTATATTTGGACCCCTCCCATGGTACTAACTTAAAAAGTAGGATTTCTTTGGAAATACGTACAGATAGGCTCTTCTTTTGAGTTCTAATTTAAAAACAATGAGACTGCAACAAAAAGTAAATGTTCTGGAGTGGAAACTTACATAGTCCATCAGTTCATGTGCAGCACAGTTGATGGCTAGGTGGAGATTCGTTCCCATTTCTAGCCCCAGGTTCGCACAGATTCCTTGTATTAGGAGCAGTGGCTGCTCTATGGTGTCATAATTAATGGTTAAACAGCCAAGATGGGACATCTTGCCGGTGATCTGCTGCTTCAGGATCAAGAAAATCATGCACGTAAATAGAGCACATTAAGGTTCTTGGGGCTTCCAGTGGCTGGCAATTTGTAACAGACACAGCTCTCCAAACACGGGGTCCTCTGATTCTCGATTAATCCTGCCCCTAGTTCCCACTCATCTCTGCATATTTTCGGGCAGATGATTGTCCTGCAGTACCTGGGAATAATTTTCTTACTCCCATGGTTTTCAAGTTTGACCTAGGAATACACTTTGCTCTCTTTAGTTGCCCATGTTATTATCTCTTTATTGGCTCTATCATTGTACACAGGCTCACCTGAGCCATAACCACCAGGTTGGTGACTCTACAGGCTGTCCCTGTAAATGTCTGTCCTGCCTGTCCCTTCTTCCTCCAAACCTGTTCTTTCCTATGTTCCATTTTCCTTTAGAAGATTATAAGTGTTAAAACTTAAAAATTTAACTCTCCTTCAGGAAAAGTTTTATTTTAAAAGGGATTGAAGACTTCAGCTAAAAGGATGTAGCACTGAGGATGCATTGCAGTGGAAGAAGATTTGAGGACCCAAATGAGCTCAGGGGAAAGGCAGCCATAGGCTTCGATTGCAAGGTCAGCCTTGACGTGCCCTCATCATAAATTGTCACTATGCAATTTTAACGTAAGTTGAAGCAGTATCACTAAGGGGTGTGTGTGTGTGTGTGTGTGTGTGTGTGTATACCAGTCTCAAGAGCAAACATGAAAGTAGGTATAAATATCCTATTTTTACTGATGATAGTACTCGTTAAGTATAAGAACCATCCAACATTTTTAATGTCAGTGAGAGGAACCTTTTATTTGGCAAAGGAATAGTTGGGGAAATTTTTGTGTGTCAGTTAAGGAGTTTCATTACGGAGTCTTCAAAACTATGAAAGCATCACTTATTTGGTGCTTACTAAATGCCAGGTACCATTCTAAACACTTTACATAAAGTAAATACATTTACTCCTTACATCAATCCCATGAAGCAGGTACCATTATTATCCCTATTTAAGAGAGAGTTGAGTAACTTGGAACAGATTTTAATCCAGGTAGTTGAGCCTCTAGTAGTCCATGCCTCTAATTCTGGTATGGCTGCCTCTCTAGAATCTATCATCTATCCTGTTTCTAATGGTGGGGAGGTGGGGGGAGTAGTAAAGCTGATCTCAGGTAGGGCTGATCTTGGTCTAAGTTTCTCAGAATACATCAGACAACCTGCTGGAATGAAGGGAACAGAGCTGAGATTTGCTACTTGTTCACCAGCCCCTGCCTCTCTTGCAAGGTCCAGTTCTAGTATACACACCTGTCAAGGATTTTACTTACTGCTGTATCTGTTCACACATTTCTCTTCTCTCTCCCAAGTTTAAAGAGGAACTTAACTTTTTATCTCCACCAAGTCCTCTCCTTCCTTTACTAGTCCTTCTTGCTGATGACTTCAACGGACCCTGAAGTCCCTGACATCCAGGTAGTGATTGCAGGGTTATCAGAGCAAATATCACACATGTGAGCAACCCTCATCCATTTGCATTATCTTCAGGGTTCTTGTTGGTTGTTCTAACTATATTGCTGAAAGTCAGGCATATAACAGGTGTATCTGTCAGAGCGCCCACAGTCACCAAAGTGATGGACTGATCAAGTGCAGCTGGCTGAGGTCTGCAGCCCATTTTCACCAGGCTTGTTTGCCTGACCCTCCTGGCAAAATCTGAGCTCTGGCAATGGTTCATCTGAAATGGTGCCTCAGTGCTTTTGGGGGACCAGATGAAGGAATTGCTATCTTTTTGTGCCTTTTCTTTCTTTCTTTGGTAGTATTAAAATTAAAAGCCAAAACATGCTATATGCCTTTGAGCTAGTATTCAGAGAGATTCATCTTCCCCAGCACTTCACCTAGAGGGTTTCCCATGTAATCCTATTAGTCATAAGAGCCTCTCCAAGCCCTCTGAGATTTCACTTGGCCAGACAACTGCAAGCAGTGATGGCCTGGCAGCCTGTTGCCAGAGAGGTGGGGGCAGAATTATATTCCAGCTCTGGGGGTTGCCTGGTTTAGTCCCCTTGAAGCAGTATCACCGTGTGATTTCCATTTTTTGTTAGACCAATCCTGGAGCAAAATGACTGGGAGAGGGAAAGGGGCAGGGAATATAGAAATGAACTGTCATACAGAAGCATGGTAAACAAATGCATTTACTTACTTGACCTCTTTTGCCTCCATTTTGACTTTTTCTTGTCTCTGGTTTTGGAGGAGGGGACTGAGAGACAGAAGATAAAGACATATCACTCGGGATTTTCAGACACGTCTGTGGCAGCAAGCAGAGCTGCAGGTCCTCTGGCCTGCCCACTGCTCTGGGGTTGAGCCAGTCACACACACACACACACACACACACACACACACACACACACACACACACACACACACACACACACACACACACACACACAGGGATGATGCCAGCCACACTTTAATTTCATAAACCTCAAACTGTTTCTCAAAATCAGGCACATGTTCCCTTTAGTTCATCCTTACATTCTGCCTCCAGTCACATGTATGAGGTATGGATATACATGTTCATGCATTTCTACTTATATAAGTAATTATTCACTCATCATGTCCTGACTCCTGCTGTGTGCAGGAACTCTTTTTTTACAGGAGGATGTTAAGTCCCCTCCTTGTCCTTAAGGAATAACCACACTGTGGCATTTGCTTTTAAAGGCCCGACATATTGTTTTAAATATTCTCACAGTACAAACACTTTCTCTGGCAGGATGGGTTTGACTTTTGGAAGCAGCCCATGGTCATTAAATCTGGTGAATCTGGTGTGTGTAATGTCATCTGACATTAAAAGCAAAGATAATTACCAAAGAGAAGCTTCCATAGTTTGGGGTATTGGTGGCATGCTGTAACAAGGATTTAACCTGTTAAAGGATGCACTTTAATGCCCAGCATTCATTGGCTGTATAAGCTGGGGCATGTTTGTCAAGAAGCAACATGGTTCACACACACACTCCAGTATATGCAAATACAGAAGTTATCCTGCATCTTTTCACTATCTTTTCACCCATAAAACAGTTGTCTTCCTGAAAAGCACCCCGACAACTGGCTCCAGGCTGGTGCTTAAAGCAATTCTGATCAACTGTAGGGCTTGGGCCCCCACCACCCTCCCCCATCACATATTCTGTGCTGGCAAGATAGCACTGGAGCCAAAGTTCCTTTATGTCGTACTGAGATTATATCTCAGCCCCCATCCTGCTGGGGAAGGAGCTAGTGCTTCCTAATCATGTAGCTTAAAAGCCTCACACTAAATAAATATTGGGTCCTGGATTGGATCCTGGAACAGAGGAAGGACATTAGTGGAAAAACCAGTGAAATTCACATAAAGTCTGAAGTTTAGTTATTAGTAATGTAGCATGTTGATTTCTTTGTTTTGACCAATACGCTATGGTAATGTAACCTGTTAACCTTGGGGGAAACTGGGTGAGGGGTAGTTGGGAACTCTCTGCACTATCTCTGCAACTTCTCTATAAATGCAGTATTATTCTAAAATAAAAGACAAGGATTGGGTCCCTCAGCCCTGCCACATCATTGTGCATTACCCCAGGTAGAATATGACGGAACAACCCACTGACTCATACAGTCGCCCCTCATCCTGCCTCTGTGACTTTCCCCCTCAAGGGCTGCTCAGCCAAGGGTGCTTGTTTGCCCAACACCAGGATTCTAAGCAGGCACAAGTGACTGCGCCTTAACCATTATACAAAACTGCCTCTCGCTAATCCTAGGGGCCAGATCCTTTCTTTCTTTGCAAATCCAAAGGGATGATCTTAGCGTAGGGCCAGCTGCCTCAGAAATCAAAAGAAGATTGTTAAGTTCCATTAGAAACTGGACCCATAGGCAATGAGGGAATGTATAAGCTTGGCTCATATGGGAAACCCAAAGAAAATTAATATGCTTTCATATCTGTAACAACAATATTGATTTTGTTGCATAATGAACTATAATTTGGTTACTAGAAGGTATATAAGCATCAGTTATTAGATTCCATAGATTCTCTTTACATACCATTTCAATTGCTTGGTTAATGTGTTTCTGAATTTCCAGAAGCATGTCCACACCCTGTAAGTAGAATAACCATGATCTTCCACAACTGCAGTCTAGAATTTTAAACATAAAAACTTATACCACACATGGCTATTTCTAACTTAGAAAATCTGTAGGGTCCCTGATAATGGCATCCTGGTTAGTGAATTACATATGGCCTACAAAATCAGAAGATCAAATGTTAATCTTAAACCCTCAATCTTTATTTGGTTGAAAATGAATGAGAGGTTTTTCTTCCTCATTATCCTCTCTTCATTGTTCAGAACTGATTGGTTCGGTTGGTTGGATCAAGTTAACTTCATTCTCTTTCATGGTCTCCTGACCAACCTTCTTGCCATACATGTCACAGGTCATCAAGGGATTCTGCATGATAGTGTTTGAATTAGTATAAATCCACTGTCACTTAGAAAGTAGAAAAATGTATTCTGATGATGGTGGGATCTGCATATGGAGACAGATGAAGAATGGCAGGCCAAATGCTCTGGTACCTAAACAGCAGATATTAACTGAAGGAAAGATCCTGGCGCCAGGATCTGAACGTGATCTGACAGATGGTGAGCCAGATATCAATCCTAGTCTTCCAAAATTGATAGAAGTGGGTAATGACTATTCTCCTTAAAAAAGGATTCTTTATCATAAAGAAATTATCTTGAGATTTAAACAAATGATTGTCACTAGCTTCGATAAAATATCAGTCAATAGACTACCAGAGGGGATGGAGCTTCCCGTACTTTTCCTGTAAACATCCACTATAGGACACGAATGTTTAGTTCTCCCGAATGCCTAATTGGTAGAATAATTCATGAAGATTTAAAAAGGCGTATTGACTCATTCATGCCACTGAAGAACAATGAGACACTAACAAACCTCTGAGTAGTAAAGATGCCACTTAGGATTCCTTCATTCCATATTCCATAAACATGCACTAAACCTCTCTTACGTGCCGGGCAATCTGCTAGGCCCTGCAGCTCCTACTTAACAGAAGGGCTGCTATGAAAGTGCCACCTTCCTCTCGTCGCAGCCATAGTGCATAGACTAGTAAATTAAAAAATCTCAGTTGCCCCAAAGAATATCCTTCCAGCACATCAAGGCCTGCAAAATCACTTGCCCGTGGCTTCTCTGTGCGCCACGAGCATGAGTCACTGTTGTGATGAGCTGGAGATCCAAGGTGGTCTAAATTTGGTTCTCTTGCGTTTGAGGTCTTGTTTTTGTCCCACTTCCCTAATTTCCTAATTTTTTTTCTCATTTTATATTTAATTCCTTTTCCCTTGGTGTCATAAGCCTTAGGAACATACACTAAAAACTCATTGATGATGAAGGTTTTTTTTTTTTTTAAGAAAAGGTAGTTTGAGATAATGTAAGGTACTTGTTTAGCTGTTAGTCCAGGATGGGGTATACCAATCACTTCTTTCATTAAATTCAGCTTGCCAGGTGATGACTTCCCACAGCTGACCAGAGATACCATCAGGAGAGGTATAGTTAGCTTTGCCGGCTGCTCCTGAAAAAGGGGAAAAGCAAGGGGAAATGAGCAACATGGTTCATTCATCTCGAGATACTCATGGGTCCTTGTAAAGGAATGTAATGGGCACTAACCTGGTGGTGCTTCAGCAGTGCAATATTTAAGTATAGAGGATTACTGCCCAGCACGGCACTGGTTTTGGCAACAGCCAGTGACACAGCTCCTATGGCCATGCTGCCACAGAGTATGGGTTCAACAGGTTCTGGGGGTATAATTGGTTTTTCTGTAAGAGTATCCTTCCTCCCTGAAGAAAAAAATATTGATAAAAGATTGCTTTCTAGAAAGTTTGACTATGATAAAACTATATATATATTTTAATGCTTTACTTATAGATGTGAAGGCCCAGCATAAAGAAGGGTTGAAAGCTGAGGCTGGCAAGAAAATATTCACCACTTCAACCCGAGAAGTTTCTGTCTGACCCTAATGCTCAAATAATCCTTAGCCATGGATTTTGCGTAAGAAATTTTAGAACATTCAGTATTAAATCCTTCAACAGTCTTGTGGGGCAGATATTGTTATCTCACCTAAACGGGGGCTTAGGTTCAAAGACTTGCCCAATACCTAACAGAAAGTGAATAGAGAGAGGATTTGGACGGTCTTTGAATTCCAAATCCTGTTTTCCTATGTTCCACCATCGCTCTTGCATACCCAGCTTCGTGTTGAATATCTCATGTGAATATCTAACTACGTATCTTGCTTGCCCACCCCAAACGGATGCCCTTTTCTATGAGGACTTCCTTCCAGATCTAACCATCCACCCAGAATCCTCACCCATCTTTCACTCTCACATATTCTCAGCCACGCTGTCTGATCAGGTACCACAATGTCCATAATAAATCTCTAGTTTTCCTCCTGTCCTCTCCTTCCCCACAGCTACTGACCTGAGTCAGGTAGGTAAAACAAGTGGAATAAGATGTGTGAGCACCCAGCACATATTAAATGTTTAGCAAATTACTGTCCCCTCCTACTTCTTCCCTTCTTATGTTCCGAGTTCTATCAGTCAAAAGAAACCACCAAATGAACACCTATTGGCAGTCTCTGCCTATGATTCAGTAGTGGTCATCCCCATCCTCCAGGAGAAGATTGGTCTAACAGGATTCTTCTGCCTTGGGCAACTCTCCTCCCCTCTCTGGTCCTCAGTATCTAAATCTATGAAATAAGAGACCTTGGCTTCACGATCTCTTTGGTCCGTGCTTCTTGCGCTTTCTTATTTAATGGAACCCACACTTACCTGGCGTTTAGTTTGTTCCCGGCATTGTGCTAGGCGCTGGCAGTGCTAAATTGGATGAGGCGTGACTCATGTCCTCCAGGAGCATGTTGTAGTTGGACAGACACACTAATCACTGTTACAACAGCTCTAGCACCAGCTCCAGAATTAACATACTGGAGGAGCTGAGGTTAGCCATATGTTGGAAGGCATGGAACAAAGGGCCACGATAAATTTAAGATTATTTGTCTTAAAATAGCAAGGTCTTCCAAAAATAAGTTTCATTACTATATTACCTATGACTGAGGAAATGTTGGTTCTCCATATCAAAGGGTATCATTAATCTTTAAAATAGGGAGTGGCTTTCTGAGGAGCTAATGGGAATTCTGAGGAGCAGTTAAAGGTCTCCAGGCCACCCTCCCCTTCCCTGCCTTGGGCATTGCCACTGTTCAGTGCACTCTGTTTACTAAGTGTTCACCTCTGGGTAAGAAATATTTTTATCTTACAAATAAAAATGGAGGGTGGGGTGGGGGAAAACCGTGCCCACCTCACATAGTAGCTTTAAGCAAGGAAGTGGCGTGGAGGATGGATGGTACCTGGTGGGACTCCAACCTAGGTCTGCAGCAGAGAGATTTGAACTTGGAAAGGCAGTCCAAGTTTCAGCCTTTCTTCCTCCACATTTGTTACTAATGGTTCTGCAGGATGATAAGCCACCGACCTTGCTTTTGTCCTCTTTTTTTGGCTGGAGGTGGAGGAGGCAGTGGTGGTGTTAGAGGTGAAGGTGTAGGCACTGTGGAGTCTTCCAGGCTCTTTTCCAATTCTTTTCTCTCCTTATCTTCTTGTACTTTACTTTCAAAGAATGTCCTTAATGGTAAGAAAGTACAACTTTACAATGAGATTTTGAGAAATATCACTAGTAATTTTGGTCATGTTTTAGTGCTGACCCCAAAATGTTTTAGTAGTTAACTCTGCTTTTTAAGCTACTTTAGAACAAATCAGCTTCAATTTCCAAGACTAAAAAATGATGCTGTTATAAAACTATGTTCAAGAACTGCAAATCATTTTGGCCTGGAAATAAATGTTTAAAGATTTTAGGTGCTCATTTTTAAAAGTATCTGAGCCCTGTTTGTTATTTTTTAATGTAAAATTTGAAGATATAATTTGATTAAGGGCTATTGGATTTTCTTTTTGAATAAATGACCATCAGACTAAAAATGAGGCAAGAACAGACAGTGAAATATATAGCACTATGTGCAGGACTTCCTTTTCTTTCTTTCTTTTCTTTACTTTTTTTCTTTTCTTTTTGAGGTGGGTGCTTAAAATGAACAATTAAGAAAACTGTTGGGAAATCCAGCTTAGGTGCATCTATGAAAAATATCAGCTCCCCGGAATAAACAGAGGCTAAAACCTTCCACAGAGAAAATAACAATAACAGGCCAAAAAAAAAAAAGACATGGGAATCAGATTTGCGTCAGATGCCAATGGGGCAGTGCCTTTAAAGTGCTGAGAGAAATTGATTTCAAATGAGAACTCTATACTCAGCTAAACTGTAAACCACAAAGGGAAAGTACTGACATTTCCACACATGTAAGAACTCAAAAAATTTACATCCCAAATACCCTTTTCTCATCCTTACTTTTAAAGGTTGGAATCCGGTAATTTAAGAAAGAGGACGACATGGGATCCAGGAAACAGGAGAACAATGAAGGGATGTCTTATGGCATCTCTTTAGTAGGCCTAAAGAGGAACCAGTCAAGATGGAAGATTTGGGAGGGAAAACTCCAGGAAAAAAAGGAATGTAACAGAATAGAAGGTATGACTGAGAGCTTGGGAAAAAAGAAGGATGTGTTAATAGCAAATAACACCCTGGAAAAATGGTACAGATGAACCGGTTTGCAGGGCAGAAATAGAGACACAGATGTAGAGAACAAATGTATGGAACACCAAGGGGGGAAAGTAGTGGGGCGGGTGGTGTGATGAATTGGGAGATTGGGATTGACATGTATACATTAATATGTATAAAACAGATAACTAATAAGAACCTGCTATATAAAAAAATAAAATTCAAAAATTAAAAAAAAAATTACCTAAAAAAAAATAGCAAATAACACACACACACAAAGGACTAAGTGGAATAGCATTCAAAAACTGTAAGGCAACCAAAAACTATTCAAACAAGTTTTTTATAAGGTCATGATCCAACTCTGAGGCAAACTAAAATGTGAAGTTATGCACAATTAAGCAAGTGTTGAAGCTTAGAGAAAGAGAATCCAGTTGATCTTCTTTGGCCAAGAGGGTTGTGGCGTTGGACCCACACAAAAGGAAAAGTAACTAAGCCACACTTGGTTAGGCACTGAACAGTGCTCACATAACCCTAGTAAACAGTTCCTTGGTTTTCACATTTTAGAGTCAACCTATGGGCAAAACCTGGAAGACTTGGTTGTGTCTGGAGGTCAGAACATAAGCATCGCCCACTGGGCTATATAAAAGGATAAGAGAGGCTCATGGACGAGGGGGGCATGTGAGGAGGTGGGGAGGGGGAAAGGAGGACGTCCGGATTCTTAATCCTTTTCCTGAGAAACTTTTCACTGAATCCTAGGAAAGCTCTATGCATAAAAGAGGCCAAAAGGCCTTATATAGCCTTACAAAGTAAAATTTTAATAACAGGGTTTTCAGAAGAAAAACGACATTTTATGCTAAATTTTGCTGCTTTAGCATATGCTTCTTAATTGACTTCCTGATCGTACCCTATAGATATGACAGACCCATTTCATTGGCAGGTGAAATGGAAAGAGAAGAGGTACATAGTTATACCGGACACTTACATTTCAAAGTGCGAAATTTACCTGAGCACCTGATCCACCTCAGCCTGGTTGGAAGGAGCTAAGCCCTGAAGCTCCTCGGTGATGGTTTCGTTGACCCACCGCACCGCAGTGCTGACGGCATCTGACCTTTCTAATTCCTCTGCTTCAGCTAGCTCGGGTAAAGCGTTCTCATGGACTTCGAAGTGAGTTGAGATCACCACAGAACATATATTCTGAAAACAATATAAACGTGTTCTACATTTTCCCTACCTTTCACAGGAAATAGGAAATTGAATGTATCTAGCTTTTAAGGTACATGATATTTTATCACCAATTTCAAAGAGAAAATGAGAATCTATAATTTTCTTTGAGATATTTTTATAGCTACTGAAACACGATGGAACCCAACTTGAAGGAACGTTTAAAATTATTAACTTGTTAAAATACCCTTCTAAAAACCCTACATTGAACTTCATTTTTATCACTACCTCTCTAAAAAATAGCGAAAAGGAGACAAATTTAATCATAATTATTTTCATTTATGAAAATGAAATTTTCTTTCTGTAGATCGGTCTATATATCTGTAAATCTATATATAAATACATGAATCTATAACCCTATCTGCAGATTTATAGAACTCATGACATTAATAATGTCAGAGTTTTTAAAACTATTTTTGCCCCATTTCCTTTCTCCATCTTGGATCATCTTCAGGTTAGCAAGTCATGTCTGTCCAGTAGTCCACATAACCTAATAAACCATCATGGAAGACTGTATGATTCATGCTTTGTTTTCATAATTACCTACAAATGGTGCGTGTATTTCACACATACTGAATTTCAAAATGTTAATTTTCCATAATTTAGACAATACATGCTCATAAATGCAGTGGAGCCAGGACATAGTGAAGAACACATTTAAGCTGCCTCCTACCTTGGGAAAATTTTGAATGGTGCAGAATATTTCCACTTGTAGTGTTGGAAGCCCCAGTCCATCCAGCACATTTTTCCCCACGACTTTGCATATGGTGGGAGGCTTTGCAAGTTTAGAAAAGCAGTTTGCCTTCAACACACACACAAAAAAAACACAAAAATCACAATACCACATCTAATTTATCTTTAAAAGGTCATTCACATTTACTCTAGTTTCTACTAAACCTCTCCTTGAATGCCCTCCTCGTTCTGGGATTAGTCTAGCAGCTCTGCGGGAACGTTCAGAGATTTGGATTTAGCCTCTGGTACGTGGGGCAGTTTGCTTTTTGAACTCTCAGCAGAAACTCGCAAACATGTCTTTATTTAAAGGTCTCGTGTCACTCTTTAGTGGGCCCTAACCTATCCTTCTGTCCAAATACCGAAGTCAATTGGTCTCTAGAATACTGTGATGCATTCAAACCTAAAAAACCTTAAGTGGGTCTATTTTCATTCCTCCCAACAAGGCACCGGATATTTTAATGGTGAAGACTTATGCAGAGGCTGTATTTCACTTACCATCAGATCCTGTGTAGAACTACATGTTCAGAGAGGATTGTTGGAACCTCAGTAACAGCAGTTTCATTGATGTGGAAGAGCAGAAGTCATTTGGAAGTGATCCAAGAAAGAGACGGAAGAAAGAGAATGAAGCTGAGGGAGAAAGTCCACTCAAGGAGGCTGAGTAAAAGGATTCAGTACGGTGTCCCTACGCAGAGGGGCGGAAGCTGGGCTAGAAGGAAGAGGGGCGAGTGAAGGCCCACCCTCCTCACCCCCTTTATCACCAGACAGTATTCACTCTTCGTTTGCATTTAGCAGACCAGGCCTCTTATCTTTCACTTCAAAATCCAGTGACCTCAACCTACATAACAGGTCATTCATGCCCATCAGCAGTGCGCCAGCACCAAGGCGGCAGCAGAACTAAAGCCAAAGCCAACTTTCACGCTGTCCATGCATTTGAAGGATGATGGTTTGTATATTACAGAGTAAGTACCTAAATGAAGTCAGATAGAATCGGGAGAAGAAAAATACGATCTAGCTTATACTTTGTGAGTTCAGTTCAACAAGCAATGAGCACCTACAATGTACGGCATATTGTGTTAGGAGGAGAATGGAACTAACTTTTAAAAAATGCTTAGAATGTACCTTGAAGGAGTGACTTTGTCTTGTTTATCACTGTATCACATACCACAATGCCTGGCATATTTAGGATTCCATAAATTAAATCTTGTATAAATTCATAAATGTCAGACACAAACCTTGGGCACATTTGTATACACTACGTCATTAAATTCTCAAACTCTCAATTATAAGTTTTATGCAATAGTAGTATTGCTGTTGCCCACAGGGATCTTTCCCATCCCTGAATTCCTCTGATATGTAAGAGAAGCATAGAAGAAATGGCATTTGAGCTGGACACCGGAGGTTGTGTAGTTTCAACAGGCAGACAAGAGGGAGAAACTGAGGGCAGGAACTTCAGGTAGAGGGAATAGGATAAGTGAAGGGGAGGGAATTGGGAAACTTCACGCCGTAGGGGGAAGTCAGTGCGCCTGTGCGGAGGAGCGGTGGGGGAGGGGCAGGGGAGTTGAGCCTGTTACCGAGGTAGCCGGGCGAGTACTGTGAGTCACACACTGTAACGTGTTTGATCTTACTCAGCATGCAACGGGGAACCACAGGAAGTTTCCGGGCAAAAGAATGATGGTCAGATTTGGGATTAGGAACATTGCTCTGGCAGCACTGTTGGGGAGGGACTTGATAGAGGGGGAGACTAGGTGAGAATAAGGATGGCCCAAACCAGGTCAGGGCCTGGGAAGACAAAAAGGAGGTTGCCTTTATGCCAATCCAATTCCTGAACATCCTTCAAAGCCCAAGCCAAAACTCTCAGATGCTACAGCCCACAGGGATCTTCCCCACCCCTGAATTCCTATAACAGGCACACAGTGATCTATTCCTCAGTCTAGCACACAATCCTATATCACCCTGTTACTCCAGTTATCTTATGTATCGGTGGCTTTTGTCCCTAACTGAAGTATAAACTCCCAGAGAGCTGTGCAAACCAAAGACCTGGCTACCTAATAGGCTGGGAAGAGCATTCCACTGGGGACAAGAGTCCAAGTTTCCAGTCTTACCTTTGCACTAAGTAGCGGTGAGACAAGGGCTTGGTGTCTTTGTAAAATGAGGAAGTCGTTAACTTTCAAGAATTCCTCTAGCAAGAGACAGTGGAAAGATAATGGAATTGGGAGTTGCATTCACTCATTCATCCCACAAATAGTTCCTGACTGTCCACTATGTACTACGCACTCTACTAGGTACTAGGGAAACAGACCGGGTTTGATTTCTCACTGTCATTCACTGTGTCCCTTGGGAAAATCATTTAAATTCACTGGGCCACAGTTCTTTATTTGTAAACAGGAATCATAACGTTTACCTCACCGTGGTCCTAAGGATGAAGTGATATCATATAAAGCACATAGCACAAGGTGCATCAATAAACACCTCCCCCCTTGCCCCTCCTCCAGTTTGATGTATAGGCCAGGACCGAGAAAAATAAACATTCGTAGAACATCCCCTATATTAACTGCATCTACAAGATGTGGTTTTGAACCCTGTAAACACATCATGCTTCTTCACAGCATTTAAATACTCTGCTTGGTGTTGGCATATTGCCTCACCATAGTGCAAATTCCTACCAGTCCCAACCATGATGCCTTCCAGAAGGTGGGTGTTGGTTAGTACTTATGGATCTGGAAGTGAGAAAACGCTTGCCTTTGTTTCAACTGCCCACTGCTTAAGGCTAAGATGTGTGCCAGATGGTGCGCTGGGCACAGGACTTAGGAGGGGTATATGAAAAGGCCGCCGCTCTCCACAGGAGCTCACAAGCTGCCCAGGGAGGATTTCAGTACATGCAGGGGACGCTACAAGGACGCTGAAGGACGATTAGTCCTGGGCAAAGTGGGCAAGACTCTGATCTAAATTTTAAGTCTAGGTGCGAGCTGGTCAGGTGGGACGGGCATCCAGGACGGGAAGGGCGCACAAGTCAAGGAGCGGACATTTGAAATCGACTGAAACTTGGCAACGATGGGAGCCTGCTGAGTATGAGGCCCCGGGGTAGGCTGAGGCTAAGCTGTAGCGAATACCGAGGTGTTCGTCCCGTGGTCAAAAGGAGGCCGCTGAAGGTTGGTAAACTGAGCTACGAGGTATTAAGGTCTGTGATTAAAAAGTCAACTGGCAACCGTGGCAGGCCCGCCCAGAGGTAGCGAGGATGCCTGCCAGGTCCTGAGCTGTCGCCTAGAGTCCTCATTCCTCTAGCAGCTTCCAGTCCACCACTTTCTCGAGATTCCTTCACCCAGACTTCCGCCCTGCTTCTTCCCTTCAGGGTCGCGGCTCCGCGCAACTACAGCCCCCGACCCCGCGGCGGCGGCGCGCGTGCGCGACTCTGTGGCGCAGGCGCACGGCGTTGCCGCAGCGCGGGGCGTGGGGAGAGGGGCTGGAGAGGAGAGGGTTCTTGTCCCAGGTCCCTACCAGGTGCCCGTAGACATCGGCAGGCTGGAGGTAGAAGGTGGAGTTGAGCAGCTCTTCCAGCCTGCGCGGAACGTCGTTCTCCCGGTAGTACTCCATCGCCTGCTGCTTCAGCTTCTGCAGCTCCCTAGTGGTCCCACAGCTGCGGCCGCCGCCTTCTTCCCCCATGGTAGGAGATTTAAGCCTACAGCGGGGGTTAGCTGGGGGGCCCGCGAGCGTCCTCCCAGTCGCTAGGCAACGCGGCGAGATCCCGACTCCAGATCTCGCGATGCTTCCAGCCTCACGTTCTTCCCGCAGCCGGAGTAGCGAATGGCTGCTTCGTCCTCCTCCCCCCTCCCTCTCCCTGAGGGTTTGGCCCACGGGGTTGGGTTCATTGACTCTTGAGACCGGCTCCCTCCCGGCGTCGTTTTCCACTCCTTCCCCGAAGGTTTTCAGATGGAAGAATAGTTAACGCTCTCATGAAGCGCTTTTTGCGGAGGCGTGAGAGGGTTAGCCCCGGCTTCCAGCTGGGGACTCGAACCTCGGGTGGCGCCGGTTCCCGGTGGCCCTGGGACTCAGGCCATCGGGCTTTCCGCAACCACCCCCTCGTTCCTCGCGGTCGGGGAGCTCCTCCGGGCGGCGGCCTGTGCCGGCCCACTCTCGGGGGGAGGGTTGTAAGAACTCTGGGTACCCTTACTAAGCTGTGGAGGACCCAGGAATTCAGTGATTCCGCAGATACTTACTAGCCCTGAGCAGAGCGGTGTGCTGGCTGGGCGTACTGCGAGGTCCAGGAGAGAACGGCCACGCGCCCTCCCCTGGAAGATGAGTGGGACTAGTGGGGTGAAGTTTTTCCGTAGAGGGAAAAAAACAGTGTGGGCAGAAAAAATTTGGGATGAACCTTAAGGACAGGCCTAGGGTGGGGTGTTACAGACAGACTTGAGGAGGAGAAGCAGGAATGGAGGACTGTCATTGGGTCCTGTTCTCTCTTCAGAACCTTCAGAGGCCGCCTGCATCCTGCCCTTTTAAATCCAAACTACCTGTTTGGCTTTATTACACTTGCTAGGTGTCTCGTGCAATTATACAACTTCTTAATGTGCACCCTCTGCTCTAGATACTTCTGCTGCAGGAAGATGCTCTAGATACTTCTGCTGCAGGGCTGAGATGGACAGGGTGGTTCTTGTTCCACTCTTGCCTGGTGGTGTTCGTGACCTAAGGCAGACCATTTAAAACGTTCATGTTGCACTTTTGCTCATCTGGAAAACAATCTTAACTACTCTGCCTACTTCACAAGTCAGAGTAAAATGAGAAAGTGAGTGAGAAAACACTTTGAAACAAGATAGTTATGTTAGATAGAGGCAGGTAGATGCATACAAATAATGTGATTCTGTAAATAGTGCTCTAAGAACCCAGACATGCACCTGCTTCTGAACTCCCTCGGTGTTTTTTCCAGTTCTCTAATGGAACAATGGAACTTTCTGGGGTGTGATGGATCATCATGGATCTACCTTATCCTTGCTAGATGGAAATCCCTCCATGATAGGAGCCGAGTCTGAGTCATCCTCTCCCTCGGTGCAGGGACAGAGCTTGTGCTCTGCTGAATAGGTGTTGAATGAACGTTTATTCAGGATAAGTCAGCGCTGTTGCTGCTGTTTCCATCCCACCACATGACTTTCCTCATATCCCTTTAGATGGAAGGCACCCCCTTCTCTCACACGTCCATCCTTTCCATCCTTTAATGCCTGTTGACTCCCATATCTTCAAAGAAGCCACGCTCCACACTCCAGCTCACACTGTGGCCAGCCTTTCCTTCCTTCTGAACTCCTTTCCCATTTGCAACTGCAGCCACAAAATTCAGCGTTTAAGGATGTCTTGATTCATTTGACGCTTTAATGGAAAATTAAGCATTCTGGGCTGGGACCATCATGTCTCAGTCTCCCCTCTGTAACCCACTGGCCTCTAAATTCCTTAAGGACAGGGACTTGATCTGTCTTGTTCACCGTCGCGTCCCCAGCATCAGTACATTACCTGACAGAATAGATATTCCGTAAATGTTTGTTGAATGAATGGATGGACTTTACACATAATAAACACTTAACTCACAGTTGGATATTTTGTGAATAATGAGTACCCTGGGCTGGTTTGAGCAAAGCCTTTATTTTCAGGAACAATGAGAAATAAGGATGGAAAAGTAGGTGAGATTGTGGTGGAACTGGAATACCATTCTGTAAGAGTGGGGAGCACCCCCGAACTTCTGAATATAGGATAGGCAAGATGGAAGCCTCCTGAGTGTTGGAGGGGGCTAACTGGCAGCAGTAGGTAGGCTTGGTGGTTGTTTGGTTATGCAAAAAGCAGGAGACTCAGGTAGAAGATAATATAGATGTAAGAGCCTAAACAGTGATGGTAGCAATGGGAAGAGAAGGACGAGACAGGATGGAAGGATGAAAATCACTTTGAGTGATTGGATGTGGGGTGGGGGAACCAAAGATGACGCCCAAGAGGATAACTCGTAGAATTCTGTCTCAGTTAACAGAAATGCAGTAAGTGAGAGAGTGATCTGGTTTTGATGGAGGAAATGTGGTACATTTGGTTGTAGATGTGTGAAGCTTGAGGTATCCCAGAGGAATGGGAGGACTGAAGACACAGATATAAGACATCCACAAAGAATTTAAAGTTGAATAAGACTAGATGAATCCTCTGGAGGGAAAAGGGAAACCAATCCTCTTAAACTCAGGACCTAAGTATTGGGGAACAAATTTATTTAGGACACAGCGGGACAAACAAAAAGGACTTAGAGAAAAAAGAAAAAAATCCACAGCTCGGAATCTAGGGCAGAGAGTTTGGGGACTTTCTCAAGATGTGTGTGTCTGTGTGTGTACACATGCATGGAATAAAGTCTATAAGGATATACATTTGGATGTTAATTGTGTCATCCTTAGGTGATGGGATCTTTTATTTTCTTCTTTTTATATATTAGTGGTATCTGATTTTCCTGAAATGAGTGTATTACTTATATAACTTTGAAGAATGACATTAAAAATATTTGAGTGAAAAAATATTTGAGGGAAGGATATTAAGTCAAATGTTATAGGAGAATTGAAGACTGAAAAGAGATTTTTAGGAACTCAGTTCTGCCCTTATGGATCATTCCATCTCCTCAAATAAAAATAAAACTTAATGAAGGCTAAATAAATAAATAGACCTACCCTCCCTGTTTACTTCTGTCATTCACTCAATCAACCAATATTTATTGAATGCTTACCATGCTTCAGGCACTGTTCTAGGCCCTGGGGGAAAAGCAGTGGATAAAATGGATAACATCTCTTCTCTTTGTGGCACTTAAGTTCTATTGGCACTTCAGTAGCACTTACATCCTAGTGAACCATTGGGACAATAAACTGAAATAATAATAGACGTGAAAGCATTTTGAAAAGTTGGTGTGCTAGGGGTTTAATGGCCTATTGGTGTTGACAGATCCAGAGTAAGTAAAATTATTATTCATGAATATTCCAATTTTCTTCTTTTCCATAGACATTAGAAGTACTAGGGTTTGGGATGTAAAATACATTTATGCGTATGCATATTTTATATACTTAACACACTCCTTGTTTCAGTACATTGGTGACTATATTTCCATTTCATATTGAGACTAACTGTCCACGGGTACTTACAGAGTGTCAGAGCTTGAAAGGGACTGAATGCTACTCACCCTAAAGGTGTAAACTGGGAGCTGATGAGGGGAGGGAAATGAAGGGAAGGAAAGGCTCAGGAGATATAGAAAATTCTGGAACATATCCAGGGAGAGAGGGTAGGACTATACTCTCCTCCTTTAGAAAGAGAATGGGGTTGCTGCGTGGGAAGGGATGTATGGTGTGGGACAAGGACCATTTGTCTGGGAATTAGAAAACTTAGATTGGAGTCCCAGCTGTCCCCAAGATCTTCTGGGACCTCATGGATAAAATGACAGAGTTGGGCTAGATCAGTGTTAGGAAAAAGGTTTCCCAGCCTTTTTCATTATGAAGACTCCTTTTAAACAACAACAAAAGATTGAGACACTGCCCTCCTCCACCACAGCCCATGTAATAGTTGTTATATATAGTGACTGAATTCAGTGGTCCCTCTAGAGGCATTTGTATTTCATTCATGGGAATTCTGTACATGTGACAAAAATACATTTAAGGCAAGCCATTCTTCAGTGTCCTGGGTGTGTTTGGTGTATGTTCGGAACTGTAGGCCACTTGCCCGCGTCTATGGGCTTCTCAGGGACCTTGACTGAGAAGCCCTGAACTGGCTCTCCATCTCAGATCTCTCCTACTTTGTAGCTCTGATTCAAGATAAAATATCAGGACATGTTAGTCTATTCCTATCTGCTAATTGAAGATCCTTCATAGAGGAAATTAACCATTTTTCAGTCTGCATTTCAAAAAGAACTTCTGAGCTATGTCAGACATTTCCTAAATGAATGAGGATAAATAAAAACGTATTTGTTCATTTTTCCTTAATCCTTTCCAACACCTTTATAAAAATGGAACTTGTTCGCCATGACTTTAATGTTCAGAAGTGATTATTTAGATGTTATTTTGGGGTTGCTATCAAGTGCTTGTTAATTCTTTCCTGCATTTGCCATCTGTGTTGAATATCATTTTTCATAGGGAACTAATGAACATGATTGCAGGTGCCTTTAATCATAGAATCATAGAAACTGGAGACAGAATAGATGGAAATGTTGCCTTTTCCTCATCTAAAAAATGGGAGTAATAGTTACCCTTCCTCACGCAGTTGTCATGAATGAGAAATATGATTGCCAAGCTAATTGCAACATAAATAGCTGTAAATTAAATGCTAGGTAATAAAAGTAGGAATGATTTGACTAATTAAAAAATGTTTTTCCTAATTTGATTTTTTCATTACTAATGCCCCCCCGTCAATAGTCATCTCCACTGTAGTACTAACAACAACAAAAACCCACAGCAGTAACTACCATTGATGGAGCCCTTTTATATGCCTGGGTCTTTCCTTGTATCACCCCATTGAATCCGCAAAACAGTCACAAAAGGTAAGTGACTGGCCCAAGGTTACACTGTTAATAAATAGTAGAGATGGAATTTGAACCCAGGTCTGGCTGACTCCAATGCCCACGCATTTCCCACTGTGCTCCGCCGCCTCCCAAGTCTAGAACTCAGTCAGATTCTGCTGCCTCATGTCAGCTTTTGCTAGACTCTCTCTAAGAAGCCAGTTGAGTTGCTCACGTTGAGAGCTTAGAGAGAGGAGCCTGGCTAAATTGTGTTAATCTCTCGATGATTGATTCTCAGTCAGGGCTGCACATTAGAATCACCTGGGGATTCTACTAGATTCTACTAGAATCTAAGAACATTAGAATTTAAGCACCACAAAGAGAAGGATTACCTATTTTATTCACTGCTGTAGTATTATTGAAAAATGCTGATGCCTGGGCCCTACCCCAGGCCTATTAAAATGGAATCTCGGGGGGTGGGACCCAAGCATGGGTATTTTTTGAACATGTGATATTAATGTGCAGCCAAGGTTGAGAACCACTGCTCTAAAAGATTTCTTCATGGATCATGTCATAAAGAGAATGACTACGGCTTCACCCAGGAATGGTTTGATAATGGATGCTACCTGCCAAGAAAGCCTAGAAGTATTGGGTCTTGGAATCACACCCTATGGGTTCAAGTCCTGGCTCTTCCAGTTCCCAGCTGTGTGACCGTGTACAAGTTACTTAACCTCTCTGAGCCCATTTCCCCATTGACTAGTATTTTCAATTCCATAGGATTGCTATGAATTAATTTTTTTATTTTTATTTTTATTTTTTTGCGGCACGCGGGCCTCTCACTGTTGTGGCCTCTCCCGTTGCGGAGCACAGGCTCCGGACGCGCAGGCTCAGCAGCCATGGCTCACGGACCCAGCCGCTCCGCGGCGTGTGGGATTTTTCCGAACCGGGGTACGAACCCGCGTCCCCTGCATCGGCAGGCGGACTCTCAACCACTGCGCCACCAGGGAAGCCCACTATGAATTAAATTTAAAAATCCATGTGAACTTCTTCCCGCTGTGCCCACCACATAGGCACAGTCATTATTAATGATGTCGTTATTACCAAGTAAATTAAGGAGTAGGAAAATGTAGCATTTTCTAGCCGTTTGGCGGTATTTGTCTGAAAACCTTCATTTAGCTTTGTACAGGAATTCAGATGGAATTGAATTAAATGATAAGGGGAACCCCCCCCCTTTAAAACAATATTAGTGACCTTTAAACGTTTACCATTTGCACAAAATTATAAAGTTGACGTGTTATTTCTCTCTTGCTTCCTAAATGCAGCAGGAAGCTGGAGTCATAGTTGTAAAGTGAGTGTTCAAAACTGGCATTCTGTCAATGGCTGTGTTAGATTCAGCCTTCGGTCATTTGTTCAGAGGGCTTTGACACTGAGGACCAAAAGATGCTGTTGGAGATGTTGCTGCTGGTAGTTTAATTGGTATTTTTCAGGGTGTAGACACACGATTTATATATAGGCAGAATGAAACTGGAAGTAGGGCAATGAGACCAGTGAGTTCAGACAGTGAAAAGGAAAAAAAATCAGGCAAAAGAAATTCTTTAAGCAAGCTATTTTGCCATTTTAAAATAGATACTTTTTAACTTTATAGAAATAGTTACAACTTAAGAGTATTTCTGTGACATAATTATGCGGTTCATAAGGCAAAATGAATACATATAAAATATCCGACAAAGGCCAGGTTTTCTAATTTGTACTTTTCTTAATATAAAAGTAGTAAAATAAATGTAGTAATTGCATTTATTGTGAATAAAGAAAGTTAAATGTATTTTCCACATAGGGGGCAGCAAAGAAGAGAGGAGTCCCAGCTAAGAGGACCGGTTAGATATTTTATAAAATTATGGCTAGAAATATTTTCTCTTGTTACTGGTGCAAATATTGATTTGGTTTGTTTCCTGGTCCCTGAGAGCTGTGGGCCTACGTGTTTTGTTGCTGCACTTGAGTGAGAGCTAATAAATCGTTTGACTTTTGTAATTAAACCTAAGAACCTAATTGAAGGGGATTTTACTTCCTAGAAAATGTACTTTAATCTGCTTAAGAGGAATTATCTATTTCTTATTAGCAAAATCAAAAGACTGTCTATGCCTTTATAACTGATGATTTCTGCAGGCCTGGTCATAAATCTCATGGTATTGTTAAACCTTTGAAAAATTATTTGGGAGATTTAAAAAATTCAGTTGTTAAAAATTTAGGATTTGACTCTTTACATTGGTTATTGGCAAAGTGTAGGATTGTTTGTTGTTCTTGTTTTCTCTTTTTCTTCCTTGATTTGCCTTTTTTGTCCTGTTTGAGAAGTTAATTGTTTGACTATTTTAAAAAAATACTGGCATAGATGCAGATGAGAATTACTTCTTGAAGAATTGTGATTTGGGGGAGTAAATTTCCATGAGTTTTTAGTGAATAATTTTAGGCAAATTCCTCAATATTGATTTTACTGCATCTCCTTCATATATGACAGTCATATATAAATTTGTTATCATTGAATCACTATGTACTTACAAAATAATTTAAGGTGACACCTGCGAATGAATCTTTAATGTGGATCTAATGTGTTAGATTAAATTCCTGTACAGTTTAGAACAATACACGGAATTGTGTTGTATATTAGCAAGGGGTAATGGATCCTGTTTTTAATTAAATAATACAATTATTACATTTTGTGATTGTGCATTCAATACCTTAGGTGGATATCATAGAAGGAAAATAGTAATGATCAGAATTGGTTTTTCAGAAAAGCAAATAATGTTTCCATTAATACTTGAAGGAGAGACATAGTAAGGTGAAAAACTAAAATATTATTTCTAAAATGGAAAGAATTTTAATACGTTATTAATGATGCCTACCTTCGGCTCTAGCTATAGTCAGCGTAACTATATTTTAAATGCTACAATTGGGCACAGGAAGGAAAAGAAACGTGCAAGAGAATCTAACACAGTAGTGCTTGGACAGAAATATAGAGTTGATGTGTATTAGGATAATTTTATGTGAAGGTACTTTTATTTGAAATAAATAATTGAGGCAAAAGTGAGGTTTGGTATAGAAGTATCCAGGTGCCCTCTGGTCTCCATTTCTTTTTGTGTGCAGAGATGCGGCCAAAGGCAGCATCGTGAGTAATCCGGGGTCCACTCTCTCCCACTACCCTTGTCAGAACTGGCTCGGCTCCCGGAAGAAGCTGCACTTGTTCAATAGCTACCGTTAGACTGTTGTAAAAATGAGTTGATTTATGACCAACAGAGTGATTTAAAATATCCCTGAGCTGTTCTAAGGAACCATCTTTCCCAAAGTTCATGGCCCAATATTTGTATAACCTATACAGGAATTTGAAAATGGAGAAGATTGTGAAGTGAACTCACGAGGCAGGGAATTTCATAGAGAAGAGCCCTCTTGGTTAACTGTAGATGTCTGTACCTTCTAAAGAATTTTTCTACCTCTAAAGTGTTAAAAGTGGAGTCCCTGTTTGTGAGAACTAGTACCAGATTTCTTTTCGATGTAAAATTATTCCATGCCAGCACTTATTGGAATTTTTATTAACTTGTGGATCTGACCTGAACTTTGGTTACCTGATCATCAATGCTTTCGTTTCTTTATAGCCAAACTGAGAGGATATAAGGGAAAAATAAAGTTTCTGCGCCGATTTTGAGAATACAAAATCAAAGACTGTCTTTTGTAGGGTAAGAATCAAAGAGTATGTTTTGCAGCGTAAGAACAAAAATATAACTTTTAATGTATGATATTTGAAATAAGTTAAATGTGTATCAATTTATGAGCTTTAGAATGAATCTTGTCCTGGGTATCATTTGTTCCTTTACTGAAAAATAGAGCCATTTTGAATTCTTAATTAAGACCGTTGCAAGAAAAATATAAATATACAGAAGTTCAATTTGTATTTCTGTACGTGTCCCATAAACCTATTGTTGGAAAATTAGTTGTCTTTTTTCGAGATATTTACAAATCTACAAAAGCCAACAATGCAATCAAAATGAAGAATTCAAAATTATAAGCTCTCTTTTAATTTATATTTGCAATAGACTTTTTATCTCCAAGTATTATTTGTTCTATGAGAACAGAAGGAATCACCGTATGTGTTTTTTCCTACACTAAGGCAATGACCGTTTTCACCTTCCCCTGTGTATGTTGCCTGGGTTCGATTCTGACTCACTAGGGGATGCCTTGAATTTTCACAGCCTTTTCCAAGCCCTAATGCTAAGATAAAAAGCACTACCCTACTTGACACAAGACCAGACCCTGGCTAGTGGATCAGAGAACGTCACACACCCACCTGTACCCTCTGGGGTAAAGGCTCAGCTGCCACATCTGAATCACCCTGTATCATTTTTATGTTTATGAGAGACTCACCTTCCTCTCCAAATTTAGACTTTAGGACTATACACTTCATGCCATCCTGTCTCATCAGGTTTTGACAAAATGTGTAGGTAAAATTTTAGTTTTTTTTTTTTTTAATGGTAGGCATCCTACAACTAGTCCCGTGGGTCAGTCATACTTGTGTTGATTACTAACGTGTGTCTATTTCTGTTGTTGGATATTTTAAAATAAGCTATAACTCTGAAAGGATATGATTGGAGGAAAGGGGCTGTGATCCTGTATCAAACAAACTGGAGAAAAACAGTCGGGGAACACTTAGTGCTTTCTGACTTTTGAAAGAAAGGAAACTTTGCAGCATGTAATTCTAAGGACTTTATAGGGCGTGAAAAAAGTAGACTCAAGCTTTTCATGGAGGAGGAGAGTGAAGTCTGTGTTTGTAATGTCTTATAGCTTCTGTAATGTCTGACTTAGTCAAAAAAAACTGCAGCTGAAGTGTTCATTTAGACGATCCCATGCCTTGTACCAAGGAATAAAATAGTAAAATCTTTTTCTTCCCTTAGCTGGTGGTTCTATATTAATTCAGGAGCTATAAAGCAAGTTTCAAATTGACATCCTTTTCTAAATGGAAAGCAAGCACACCTTACATATGGAATATAAGCATTTCAATAGGTACTGTTAGCCATCTGCCTGGTGTTAACTTTTTATTTAAGTATAAAGGATCTTAACATTTCTGTGTGTTACCTTTTAGTGGATGAGATCCGTGTCCTGTAACAAATGTAAACACTGAGTAAATAAAGGGTTCAGGTCGAGATGCCCGTGGCTCTCACTGTATAAGTAAATTTAGAGAATCTGATTCTGAACAATGTGAGCTCTTACCCTTCAGAACAATCAAATATTAGCCCAGGGTGTAATTCTCATCACTACGTGCACCTTTCATCAAATAGACGTGCATAGACATAGGAATGATGCAGCATTTTAAAATGCATCTTTTTTTTTTTAAACGCACGCCCAACACCTTGACAAACCCTATTTATTATGAAGTTCAAAGACACATAACCCAAGGTTAAGTTCTACCTTGGAAAGTCAGGTGGTTTAAAATGTGCTACGAAGGCCTACATGAGGAATAGGATGTGCAGCCCCGTTTTGTTGTCTCTGAACTTTGGAATTCTTTTCAGACCTCTTGCATCGTGTGCAAAGAAACGAAAAGAGGAGGATGTAAAAGTGAAACCAGTCCTGGCTCCGGCCAGATTTGACACTCATTCTCTGACGATGTGCTCCTTTGGTTTGTTTTCTTCCTCTTCACATTTTCTTCTTCCTCCAGAAATATGGTGAAACGGTGTTAACACTGTCCACGCATACTGTCACTCTGGGAGTTCAGGAGGAGGACACTGGGCCTGGGCACCAGCCGCAGGCGGGCCAGCCTCCCGCTCCCCCCCCCCAAGCCCCCGCCGCCACCGCCACCTTCCCAGCGCGGTCCTGCTGCTGCACAGCGTTTTACGAGGGGGTCTGGGGGTCTGGCCTTGATGGTTCAGGCGCTCCTAGTCTTGGCCTCAGGGGCTTACTTAACCCACTTTTACTCTGTCTTGACCGCCTATCTAATAGGCAAAGCTGCTAGAAATAACTGTGCGGTCGTATTTACCGTTCATCCCATGATAGGGATCATTTTTATAGACAAGGAAATCACAGAGCCAGGCAGAACTTTAGGGGTCATTCAGTTCTACCCCCTCATTTTACAGACCCTCCCCCCCCAAAAGAACTTCCCTTAAAATAAGCACATAGAAGAAATAAATTCCAGTTGCTGGTGAAAGACTGTGAACGTAATTCTTCTTTCTTATCCAGGAATCAACTTATTTAATGGGTTTAAACTTAAAGAATTTAAAATTTTTCTTCACCATGTGGGTAGATAAAGGCAAAACACCTTTTATTATATACAGTGTATTTTGGTGTAATATATGTAATTGCCCTGACTGAATATCATGCATATTCTGACAATATTAAAAGATTTAAAAATCTAAAATCCCTAAATTCCAAGGAAAAAAAATGTGTTGTACCTGTTTATAGTTATGAAGCTTGTACCACGACCTTTCAGGGGGTTTAGATGTAAAAAGTTCTGTGGCCTTCTTCAGAGGTATAGTTTTAAATGGCCTTTTAATATCTGAGTTCGCTATACTCTTGTTTGTCAAGAAAGCAGGCAGATGTTTTTGCCTTTTGGAAAAAAGTACAATAACAAGCATGTCTCTGCCTTTACTTCATTGGCTACAAAATATATTCATGGCTCATCCTGTTGGAAGGTGATTCACCTGAGGCTTCGTTCCCGAATTAGTAATGCGGCAGGCAGCATCTCATTTAGCAAGTGGTGCTTTCCCATCAATTAAATTGAAAAAAACAAAAAACAAAACTCCCTCTTTCTCTTATTCAGATCCAAACTTAGGCTTTCACCTGTCAGAAGAAAAGGAAAACCATCACTAACGGCTGTTTATTTGGCTGGCAGGTTCATGCTTAAGACAAAGTAATTTTTCCCCAGGTGAGTTACTCCCTCACGTTGGCATGGTGATGACTAACATTTATGAAAACTCCTTAAGTGTGTGGCCCCCGTCCCCATTCCCACAGTGTGTCACTGCTGCCGCCAAGTGACAGGTCTGAAAAAATCAGCAAATCTTAAACAATTAGAACATTGATTCCTCTTTCCAAATCCAAGGCCCCTGCTACCTGCTAGACAGAGATACTGTCTTTTTATGTGATGGGAACTAGGGGGTGACGCTCTCCTCAATCAACGTGACCCTCATGGGCGTCCCTCCGGAAGTCATGGCTTCTGGGAAAAGAAAGCCATGGGTGATGGAGAAAATAATCTCCTTGCCTGAACGAATATATCTGATTTTCGGGTTGAGGCTGTTTTTGGTTTAGTTTGGGTAGTTTCCCACAGTCTTATGCAAGAATTCCTACGCTACAGGAAGGGAAATTCTCTGTCGTAAAAATCCACCCGTCACACCAAAAACCTGTAACTTTCGGAACACGCAAGTGCTTGCGGACGTACGCAAAGACGGTTCTCTTGAGCAACCTCATTCTTGAACTGGGCTAAGAGCTTTTCAATTGCCGTGACATTTTCAGCCAGGGAAGTAGTAGTTGTTGCAGAGCAATGTTTTACAGGCAATTACTTTATATGATCAATGGAGCAATTTCCCTTCCAGAAAGGAACCAAAGCGATCAAGTTAAATCATTAGAGAGAGAAAGAGAGAGCGGGAGAAAGGATTCATCTCATTAGCAGGTGCCGGTGCTGCGGCTCCGCGGCGGCGCAGAATGTCGCTGGCCCTTTAAGACAATGGCTGTGCTCCCTCCACCGCCGCCGCCCCCTCGTCTGTCGCTGTTGACAGGTCTAAACCTCCCTAGCAGCCCATTGTGGCCGCAGTAGGAGGCACCTGCAGAAAATGTGCCAAAACCAGGCAGGGAGCAAGAGCTTTTCAATAAACTCCGCAGCTGGAGAGGAGAAGCAACACTAAACTACCGGGCGCGGAGCAGGCACGTGATGGGAAAAGGGGTCACCACCAGACACCTCCTACCGGCTTTCTTAGCGCCGGTCGGTTCAATTTGCTGACATCTTTTAGCTGGCTTTTCTCTATTTGCTTAATATGCTGAGGTATTTAGCTTAAAAGCATTAAATGCTCCATCACGATGAGCTGCTCTCTCCCTTTCCCATTTACTGTTATTAAGGACATTTCCCCGTATTTTCTCTTTCTGCCCCAAACTAAGATTGTGTACTTTTGCTTCTCTCCCATGGCTACTTACAGGCATTCTCCACCAGACGCTGCCCGCTTGATTTTACTCGTCTTTAATTCAGGGACAAGTAAAGCTCTGCACACTTAGGATCTTGTGCTGCTTTCCTAAAGCACACGCATTCCGGCTGCCGTAAGCACAGGTCTGGAAACGGCACTGCATTTCAACTCAGTAAACAGTTATTGTGCATCTTCTGCGTACCCACCACTGTCCTCAGGGCTCCTGGAAATTCAGACAGGGACAAGATGTGCTTCCCCTCTCGTACTGTTTATGGATCCAGCAGAGAGCCTAAATGGCTATTATAACTGAATTTGTTTTGCACCCATGCACTTTTCTGTGTAGTACTTGCAGCCGCCGGAGTGGAGGTGGGGGGCAGGGAGGGACCCAGGATGTGCTGGTGGTGCTGTGGCTTTGTGGAGCATGCCTTGGGAGTCAAGAGGACAGATTCGCAACGTCAAATCTCCAAGATAGATGATAGACGAGAGCCTGGCATAGCCCCCTCGGTTTTGGCGGCGCCTTACCTTTACACACCACTTCCCAGTTCTCATGATATGTCCATCTATTTTTTTTTCTCTCGCTTGAAGCAGTAAGGCGTTATCTCTGTCTTACAGATGAAAACATCTGAGACTCAGGGCAAAGCACCTTGCCCAGGGCCCCACAAGGACTAGGTGGTAAGTCAAAGGCCCGCAGGGACCAGCGCCTCCGCCGTCCCCCTAAACCTTCGCTTCCCTTCTGCCTGGTGCTGCCTTTCAGACTGCCTACCGCCCTGAGCACAGGGCTTGCGAGCGGCACGGAAGCACAGAGAGTGCCATTTTCACAGTGTAACTCTTTCCCCCTCCTACAGATGGACAGTGTTGGCGTGTACGGATTCTGTGGGTGTACAGCAAAGAGCAAAGTGAAGTGTGATTCAAGGTGGGAAATAACCGCTTCAGGTAGGAAATGAACTAATTTGTGTAAGTATCGAACCGGCGTCGGAAGCGGTCACCCCTAGAACGACATCCTTTCAGAGAGGGACTAGGTACGCTTAGATTTGTGCGCGCGTAAGGTATTTGCTAAACCGACGCTTGTTCAGAATTGCTTGCTCAGAATTCCAACAAGTGGGAAGAGGTGCGAGAGAAAGAGGATTGCAGAGGCACTTAAGTCATGAAGTCATTTCCCACCTACCCAAAGCCCAGGAAGGTCGCCGTCCACGCTCACAAGGACGGCTCATAGAGCGGGACCTGGCACCCGTCTAACCTGCTGGGCGCACGCTGGCCCTGGGGGCCTGCATCTGGAGGAGACGGTCTCGCCCCTCCGCCGAGCTTGTTTATGCTTTAACATGTCTCTCCTCTCAGAGCACTGGTCCTCTTCTTCCTTCTTCCCCAGCGCCTCCCTCCAATTCTGGAGAAAACAAGCGGACTATTCATGTAACAAGAGAAAGAGTGAGCAGGGAGGGGGGAGATGCCACCGACAAACTCCATTGAAAGCCACTGGCTGTTCATTTACATTCACACTTCTAAAAAATGTTAACTAATGATGTTAAATGGTTTGCCAAAGGTCCTGGCAGGTCAGTTGTAGAAGTGTCATTTCTGCCTAATTAGGGCTCTTGTGGCTGCCCAGGGCCTCCCAGTGCAACTGGTGACAAGCCGAGAGCTGACAGCTTCAATTGGTGCCAATAGGAAGGTTGGGCCGGTCATGTTTTCCAACTCAGCCAGGTGTTTGCTGAATGGGGGAGGGGGCCTGGCGAGATCTGAGGGATTCTATGATCCTTTTTCTTTCAGGGCTCCCTCCCAAGTCCTTCCCCTTTGCCTGTCTTGTCTTATGTCAAGGTCAAGAATGGGCTTTGCTAAATCAGCAATTTGGGTTATCTCTGGGAGGTCATTAGGAATCCCTGGCCCAGACTTTTCAAGTGGTCTCAGACCCCAGATGCTAGATTTTTTTTTTCTCCCTAAAAATCAGAGGGTAGGGAAAGAAAAGTTTTAAGTGAAAAACAATAGTAGGGAGAAAACAAAACAAAGCAAAAAAGGTGCATAGCCACAAAGCATTAAACTCCTGAAGACATTCATAATAATAAAATTGCTTGAGGAGAAAACAGCTGAAGCATCCTGATCAACGCCTTAAATCTTTGATCGAAGAAAAGGCAATAGGGAAAAGAAATCCTAACATGTTCCATTCGATATAGAGTACCTGACACATAGTAGGTGCTCAATAAATAATTTATTGTTTGATTTTTCAGGAGAAAAGTCATCTGAGAAACAAAGAGTGATTGATAGAGATCCTTCTGTTTCTCATGCTTACTCTCATTGTTTCTATAGCACTCTTTGAATTTCTCAGTTGACCATGAAATCATGCTAAGTTCGAGTGCAGCATGATGGGGTGATATGATTATCTTATTTTTTGTGCTGTGTCTCCCTTTTTTTTTTTTTAACAACTTAAAACAAGCAAAATACCGCAGGTGCTCAGATGACCCAGGCGCCCCAGGCTACAGCAACTATGCCACAAAGAGGCAGTCCTGTGGCAGTGATAGGACATCTGTGCCTAGAATTTGGACTTGACACCCTGGCAGATCCTGCGGGGATGGCAGCACTGCCGATTGATTTGTGCCTGAACTGAACCTACCAGCACTGGAGCGTGCACGCACGCATGCACACACACACACTCTCACAAACACAGACACACACAGACACACACACACACACTGACTGAGCCTGTTATGGGGCAGTGGACAAAGAATGACTGGATTAATACATGGGCTTTGGGGGGCAGTGCTGTGTTAAAGGGAAAAAAAGTGAAGTGAAAAAAGCCATGTTTGTTTTATGAAAATTTAAGACCAAACCCCAAGCTTACAGTTCTGAGAAGGAGGAGGGAGACTCAGGTGATGGGTGTCTGAAGCTAAGTTTTCAGCTTCCTTTCTTCACGCAGTGATGCCTCTTCCACCCGCTGCCTCTGTTTTCTCTAACGTGGGACAATGAAAACTGGGGACAGAAACAGAGACTGTCTGTTGGTTTTACCAAAGGAGTGTTGTGAAGTTAAATGAGACAGAGTACATAAGCACACCTAGGGCGACAGCTGGTGTGTATCAGGAGCCGGATGGCAGTGAGTTCTCTCCGCACTGTCCCAGGTTCTTCATGGTTGGAGGCCATGCGCTGTTCTGTGGTATCAAGTTATTTTCTCAATACCCGGGACATATTTGAACAAAGAGAATTAATAGAATCGACTAATAGGCTGACCTCATGAATGATGAGTGAGCAAATGAATCTAGACATTTTCTAACAGTTTAGTTGCCTGTCTCACGCTTTCCCTCCAGGGACCTCCTTTGTCACTAAATTCCCTTAAAAGACCCACTTTGCGTTTTCGCCCGTCCATCTCATGCCACAGCACATGCTCTTTTCCCTCTCCTTCAGCGACCTCCTTTGTTTACTTGTACTGCTTTTCTCCTGGGATATGGCTCCGCCTCTAGTCCCAGTACTAACCCCTGTCTGGGCTCTGCCTCCTACATGTGCCTCTGTCTCAAGTCCTGATCCGCAAAGCTGCCGCTGCTGGATGTGTGCTTTGAGGGCGAGTGATTGCTGTCTGGCTCTTACGAATGCTAAGAAGTGGCCACTTAAGGCTCTCCTTGTGGTTGGGAAGATGAGCATTTAAAAGTCATTCTGTAAGATGTTAGTGGTAAAGAAAACCTTCTGCAGCAGCTAAACCAGCCTGGAAAAATAAGCCAATTAGTTACTAAAACTGAAACAAATAAACAAAAAACTTCTGAGCACTTATGAACAGAGGAAAGAACGTGTGAATTACAAGTCCGCTGGCATTAATATACCCCAGTTGTATACGTGATAACTGATCATCACAGTGGTGACCCTGGAAAGGAGGAATTGTGTTCAGCTAGACATTACCTAAACTTTTCTGAAAGGCAGGTCTGATTTTGTTTTCCCATTGTTTAAGTGGCCCTTCTCTTTGACCTTAAACCCTTACTCTGGTTGTGCTGACCTGCTGGCAGTTCTCTTGACATTTCAGGATGTTTCATGCCTCAGGGCCTTTGAACAAATTCTTCTTTATCCTTAGAATGCCTTTTCTCCCTATTGTTTTCCTGACAAATACCTACTCATTGTGCCACCTCCTCCACCAAGCTTCTCCTGATGCCCCCCATGTTAGATTGACCGTCTTCTCTTTTGTGTCCCCCTTCAGAATCTCACATTCTTCCGATACAGATGTGTGAGAAATAAATGCTCAATGTTGTGTGCCGCTGAGGTTTTGAGATCGTTTGTTATGTGGCATTGTTGTGCCGGTTTATAACTGACGCATGATAGAGACCGAACTACTCTTAATTGGCGAATTTGAAATTATATTCCACCATTAGTTCAAATGAAAACTACAGTGCAAAATGAGAATAAAGTAGTTAAAAAAAAAAGAGAATCTCACATTCTTCTCCATAATAATAATAGTACAAGTTCCCTTTTACTGAGGGCCTTCTGTTTGCCAGTTAAGTGTAAATGCTTTTGCTACTGTAGGTACTCACTTTACTGATGAGAACCCACAAGGTGCATGTTTAAGGTCACACAGCTTGAAAGCAGTGGAGCAGGACCTGAGCCCAGCCAGCGTGACTGGAGCACATGTACTAACCTCCCTCCATCTAGAACCACCAGCCCACGCTGTGCCCCATTGTAAGTAGCCACGATGCCGATAGATCCGGGCACGTGGTTTCAGTTTTTTTCCTTTCTAGATGGTGAGGCCCTGGAGGTTGGTGACACTCTTATATCACTCTGTGTTCCAGGGCCTAGCGCAGGGCCGGTGCATGGCAGAGACTCTGAATGTTGGTTGAATTTAATAAAATTGAATGGAATTGAATTGTACTATATATTTGTGTATGTTATACATATGTGTATTCTCTCTCTCTCCCCCCACCTCTCTTACTCTCTTTATATATATGCATATTTCACATACGTATGTGCATGCGCACATATACATATTTTATATACGTACAGATATAGTTATTTACACATATATACATATATGAATATGTAGGTATAGATACATAAATGAACAGACATATATATGTATATAAAGAGAGTAAGGGAGCCGGGAGAGAGTCAGTTGGGGTCTGGAGGAACGTACGTGCATCACAGTCTCTGACTTTGAACCGTGAGTTTGGAGTCTCTGTTCATCTAGTTTCCTGGTAGCCTGGATGAGACAGCTTGTACCTTGGCCTAGATAGTCCGAGAGACAGAGCTCGCAGCTCTCACAGCTCTGTGCTGGGTGTCACTGCATCTAAGTAGGATGGTCCATAGAGGAGAAGGAGGCTGGGTAGGGAGCAGTTTTGGGTTTTTCCCTCTGCATCATCTCAGGTGCGGAGGTGACACGTCCTGCTTTGTCCAAACATCTTTCCTCACCATTCAGTCCTCTTGAGCCTGAGCTCGTTAGTGATGGTGAGCGTGGGTTTCGTTCTGTGCCTCAAGCGCCCAGTGCACCCTCCCATCCTGGAGGTGCTGTGTGTCACGTGTAGGGCAAGACTGACTAACGACCCAGCATGGGGAACGGCCTCAGCACAAGACCAGAAAGCTTTGCTAGAGCTGCGAGGCACCTCTGAGATCTGGGGAGTTGGGTGAAGGTTCAATAATAGCCGATTCAAGGGCAAAAAACTCTCCTTTACCCTTTGGGTTCTGTCTCACGCTATTGCTTACAGAGGGAAAAATTTCACGTGTCCTTTATAGACAAGTGCCAGTTGACACCCAGTGCGTCACGTCTATCTTACCTTCATGAGCATGAAATCCCTGTTTTAAAATCAGACTCTCAAACTTTACAAGCTGTCAGGTTCCTATAGATTTTCCTGGAGTAATTCAGTGGCCCTGGGTGAGCCCTCCCCCTGTCCACGTCCTGTTGACCTTCCTGCCACTACCCGTCCTGCCCATCTCTCTCTCTCTGCGCTCCTCTGCCCTCCCCCACCCATACTAGAACCCTTCCTCTCAGCCTGGCCAGACCACACCCATCCTTTGCCTTTGAGAACTGTTTAGGCTGGTGGCCATCTGACCCTTTCCTGCTTTGCCGTGGCATTGCTGTTCTTACTACCCCTTCCAAACTTGTCTCTTAAAAGGTAAAACACTGACAGGTATGCAGATTTGGATGGAAACATGGTAAAAATTGTTTCTTGTGCGTTTTCACCACAGTAGTCCAAATTGCAGAGCTGAATCAACTGGTGCTTCTGCAAGAATGGAGTGTCTCTGAAGTTTTCTGTCTTATTTTTTTATATTTGGCAATTTTTAGT
Organism: Orcinus orca; assembly: GCF_937001465.1. Taxonomy (NCBI): domain Eukaryota; kingdom Metazoa; phylum Chordata; class Mammalia; order Artiodactyla; family Delphinidae; genus Orcinus; species Orcinus orca. The sequence goes on along the minus strand of NC_064572.1, from coordinate 76,807,871 downwards.
GTTTCTCCATTAAGAAATAGGCATTTGTGTTTATATATAAAAACAATTTCCTAAATTATACCTTCCAGGGCCCTTGATACGTCCTACACTTCTTGGGGCAGGGCCGGATGTCCCACCTCCTCTGTTGCGTGGGGCCCTGTGCTTCGCTTAACGCTCTGCTGTCGCCATCTTGAAATCTTTTTCTTTTTTATTATATCTTTATTGGAGTATAATTGCTTTACAATGGTGTGTTAGTTTCTATTGTACAACAAAGTGAATCAGCCATATGTATACATATATCTCCATACCCCTCCCTCTTGAGCCTCCCTCCCACCCTCCCTATCCCACTTGAAATTCTTGATAACTTGAGTTAGGGCCCTCATTTTCATTTTGTGCTGGGCCTTGTAAATTATGCACGTGGTCCTGCCTTTGAGGTTATATGACCCCTCTGACTGCAAAGCATGGAGTTTTGGGATTAAAACCTTAACGTGAGTTGTCTATTGTGGCCTACCCAGTGCTTAGCGAGAGCCTAGGTGCCCTTTTCTTTTTTTTTTTTTTAAAACATCTTTATTGGGGTATAATTGCTTTACAATGGTGTGTTAGTTTCTGCTTTATAACAAAGTGAATCAGTTATACATATACATATGTTCCCATATGTCTTCCCTCTTGCGTCTCCCTCCCTCCCGCCCTCCCTATCCCACCCCTCCAGGCTGTCACAAAGCACCGAGCCAATATCCCTGTGCCATGCAGCTGCTTCCCACTAGCTATCTACCTTACTACGTTTGTTAGTGTGTATATGTCCTAGGTGCCCTTTTAAGGAAGGAATTCTGGGCTAAAGGTGATGGAGGGTCAGGAAGGTTGGGGACCCTGAAGGCCACCTTTGCCCAGGATCGGCCATGCCCAGCAGTGTTCTTAGCGTCTGTCTACAAAGGATAAAGAGCGAACAGTCATTCTGTAATTCATGTTCAGTAAGGCGTCCTGAGAGAGCCCTGCTTTTCACCTGGAGCTACCAAGTCATTTGGTCAACAATTTCTGCTTATTTGAAGTCTTCAGAAAGAAATCCCCATTGGAGCACACCAAATGTAGAAATGGACTTTCCTTTTAAAACGTGTGTACGTATGCTCTTCATTTGATTTCCTTTACGTTTGTAATCTCTTCTGTCTTATTCCAAAAGGGACTTTCAGACATACATGTAATACAATAATAAGAATGATACATCTGAGAAACAGGTCTAGAAGGGAACCAGGGTGAAGTCAAGGGTCAGGTGAGTTCACAAGTGCATACCATGCGGTCTTGTGGATTTTGAAAGATGAGTCACAAACGTGTGTCTCGGCCTCCTTGTAGTGGAGGGGAAGAGAGGGTGAGTGGGAAGCAGCTCGAGCTTGGCCTTCACTGTCTCCCCGTGGGATGTAGAGATGTCGGGAATATGAGTTGCGTTCTCCGGGAAACTGTTTGCCTGAGGAACCCGTCATCTCCCAGGAAACCCCAAGGTAGTGCAGAGTGACGCTTCCTCGGAGGAGAGGGTCATTTTGAGTATGTCGTGATGTCCTGTCCCTCAGTCTGTCCCTCATCTGCCTGTAGACTGGGGCTTGAGCAGGCAACGACAGAAGCCCCCCCGCTCCCGCACGTGCCTCCCCCTCTGAGAGTGGTGGGAGCCGGCCAGCGCCCCGCGGTGATGACACAGGCCGTGGCTCCAGCAACCTGATGGCAGCGGCAGCAGCGGCGGTGAGCCCGGCGCTGGCAGTGTTGGTGGCACTTTCGCGGTGGCAGTGGCACCAGCACTGGCGGTGGCGGTGGCACCAGCACCGGCGGCACCCGTCCCAGCAGGAGGTGGCACTGCACCTTGGAAGTGGATGCAGCAACGTTGCAGCAGCTGCGGGAGCCGGTCAGCTTCAGCCAGTGTGGGGGGCGGGCGGCCGGAGTGGCCCAGAGAGGGCCCTGCAGTGGCTCCGTGGGTGACAGAAGCCTGGATGACGGGAAGCAGCACAGAGGCCCATTCAAGGAGGTATTTGAGGGTCCCCTGGAGGACGACTCCCCCAATAGCAGGTGGGAGTTGGAGCCAAAGAAATGCTCTTTATGCTAAGTGACCCCATTTTTAGCCTTAGGATAGGGTGACCCATAAAGAGATGAGTGACACAAGATTTAGAGCATTTTTGAGATAAGAACCAAGCAGCTGGTTAAGAGAAGCTCAGTTCTCCCTTATGTGGGCAGCGGAGCATTCATTCATTCAGTGATTGTCCAACAGACATCAGTGGAATCCTTCTGGAGCCGGGTTTCAGGGATCTGAACTGGCTCTGCCATTTGCTAGTCTGTGATCTTGAGAAACTTATGTGATTCTCTACACTCCAGTTTCTCCATCTGTGACATAAACTGTGAATAATATTAAGTATTCACCTCAGTGGGTTTTAAGAGAATCAGATGCCCATGAAGTTGTTAGCAGAGTGGCTGGCGCCAATTAAGCATCCAATAAGTGTGAGCTATGGTGAAAGGTTATGAGATGTTCAGAATCCCTCACTAACTGAAGTAGCGTTTGTCCACATAATGAAGTGCTGTGTTGCCACCGCCCGGAAGGCTGCGCTCTGTTACCTGTGGCTGCGGCGTGGTGGAGAGATTGTAGGTGCTTCGATTGATTTGATTTAATTACTTTTGTTATCTGCCTTTCAGGATTTTTCCAGAGCACATGAACTGTATATGAGATTTTCAGACAGCAGAGAAAGAAATCCCATGTGACCATCTCTTTGGTGCATTAATCCGTTCCCTGACGCCTCTGTCTCCCACATGCTTGAACAGTTCCCGTGAAGAGAGGCACAAGGGCACCCAGGGCAGCTCATCAAATCTGTTGGCAGCTCTGACTCTCAGAAAGTTCTTCTGTAGACTGTTTGTAGTCTCTGACAGTTACGTTTCTTGTTCATTTATTCATTTAACAAATACGTGTTAAGTGCCTCATATACGCCAGGCACGGTGATAAATTCTAGGGAGACAATGGTGAACGGGAAGCCTGTAGGCTCCCTTCATGGAGCTGGTAATTCAGTGAGGTCCTCAGACTGTAACCCAGTAATTAAATAAATATGTCATTACGAGTGGGAGTGCACAGCAAAGATGACGGGGAAGGGGAGTTGGGGGAACGTCCCTGGGAGGTGACAGTTAAGCTGAGACACGAAAATGTGTAGGAGATTTTGGGGGTGTGATGGGGGGGGCAGTGAGCAGTCCAGAAGGAGGTGCAGAGTCTGCTTAGGAACCACACAGAGCATCTAATTCCCTTTCCACCTTGAGCCCTTGAATATTTGAAGATAACTTCTTCTGTTTTGCCCCCAGTCTCTTCAGCTTTGCTTCTTAGAATGCGATTTTACAGCCCTTTGCCATTCTGAGATCCAGTTTGTTGATATGCTCCCCGTTTAATAACAATTCTATTGAGCTATAATTCACATACCATACAATTCACTCATTTAAATTGTACAATTCGATAACTTTTAGTGTATCACGGAGTTGTGCAACCGTCACCAGATCAATTTTAGATCATTTTTATCACCCCCAAAGGAAACTCCCTTTCCTGTAGCAGTCAGTCTCCATTCCCCCCACCCCAACCCCTGCCCTGGGAAACGCTAATTGTTCTCTGATACTAAGTGCTTATCCTGCATACTTCATGTAAATGGAATCATACAGGAGGTGGCATTTTGTAACTGCTTTTTTCACTTAGCACAGTGGTTTTTTGTTTGTTTGTTTGTTTTTTTACATCCTTATTGGAGTATAATTGCTTTACAATGGTGTGTTAGTTTCTGCTTTATAACAAAGTGAACCAGTTATACATATACATATGTTCCCATATCTCTTCCCTCTTGCATCTCCCTCCCTCCCACCCTCCCTATCCCACCCCTCCAGGCGATCACAAAGCACCGAGCTGATCTCCCTGAGCTGATCTCCCTGTGCTATGCGGCTGCTTCCCACTAGCTATCTACCTTACGTTTGTTAGTGTGTATATGTCCACGCCTCTCTCTCGCTTTGTCACAGCTTACCTTTCCCCCTCCCCATATCCTCAAGTCTGTTCTCTAGTAGGTCTGTGTCTTTATTCCTGTCTTACCCCTAGGTTCTTCATGACATTTTTTTTTTCTTAAATTCCATATATATGTGTTAGCATACGGTATTTGTCTTTCTCTTTCTGACTTACTTCACTCTGTATGACAGACTCTAGGTGTATCCACCTCATTACAAATAGCTCAATTTCGTTTCTTTTTATGGCTGAGTAATATTCCATTGCATATATGTAGCACAGTGTTTTTAAGGTTCATCTGTGTTGTAGGTACCAGTACTTCACTTCTTTTTATTGCTCAGTAATATCGCATTGTATGGATATGTCGCGTTTTGTTTATTCATTAGTCAATCGATGGACATTTGGGTTGTTTCCGCTTATTGGTTATTACGAATAATGCTGATGTGAACGTTCACATACAAGTTTTCATGTGGATGCATGTTTTGACTTCTCTTGAGTATATACCTTGGAGTGGAATTTCTGGGTCATGGTAACCCTATATTTAACTTTTTGAGACACTGCCAGACTGTTTTCCAAAGCCACTGTGCCATTCTACATCTCAACCAGCAGTGTATGAAGCTTCTTATTCCTCTACATTCTGGCCAACAGCTGTTAATCTGTCTCTTTGATTATAGTCATCCTCCTGAGCGCGAAGTGATACCTCATTGTAGTTTGATTTGCTTTTCAGAAGATGTTAGCATCTTCTCATGTGCTTATTGGCCATCTGTAAACTTTCTTTGGAGAAATGTCCATTCATATCCTTTGCCCATTTTTAAATTGGGTTATCATTTTATTATTGATTTGTAAGTGGTCTTTATATATTCTAGATACAACTTCCTTATCAGGTATATGATTTGCAAATATTTTCTCCCATTCTGTGGGTTATCTTTACACTTTCTTGATGGTATCCTTTGAAGCATAAAAGTTCTAAATTTTGGTTAAGTCCACTTTATCCTTTTGTCCTTCTTTTTGCTTGCGCTTTTGATGTCATGTGTAAGGAACCATTGCCTAATCTAAGGTCCCAAAGATTTATATCTATGTTTTTTTTCTCGTAACTTTTTCTCTTCTCGTGAGAGTTTTACAGTTTTAGCACTTACACTTAGGTCTTCCATCCATTTTGAATTCATTTTTGTATATGGTATGATGCAGGGGTCCTTCTTCATTGTTTTGTTTGATATTCAGTTGTCCCAGTACCATTTATTGAAAAGACTGTCCTTTCCCCCACTAAATTGTCTTAGCACCCCTGTCAAAAATCAATTGACTACACACGTGAGGGTTTATTTCTGAACTCTCAAGTCTATTCCGTTGATCTCTATGTCTGTCCTTCTCTAGTACCACACGACTGACTATTGAAGTTCTGTGGTGAGTTTTAAAATTACAGAGTGTGAGTCTTCCAACTTTGCTCTTATTTTTCAAAATTGTTTTGGCTATTCCGGATCCCTTGGATTTCCATATGAATTTAGAATCAGCTTGTCAGTTTCTTCAGAGAAGCCAACTGAGGTTTTTAAAGAACTTGTGTTGAAACCAGAGACCAGTTTGGGGGAGTACTGCCATGTTAACAGTATTAAGTTTTCTGATCCATGAACATGGGATATCTTTCCATTTATTTAGGTCTCCCTTAATTTCTTTCAACAATGTTTTGTAGTTTTCAATAGATAAGTTTTATACTTCTCCTATTAAGTTTAATCCTAAATATTTTATTGTTTTTGATGCTATTATAAAGGAAATTTTTAACTTTTCACATTTGGATGGCTCATTTCACATCCCTTTTACAATGTGGTCCTTAAAACCATCAGACTAGCACTGAATACAGTGGGATGCCCACCTTACCCTTGTAGATACGATTCCATGGCTGTAACCCAAGACAAAGTTAGCTTTTTGTGGGAAGGGGGAAAGGGGGATTAGGGTGAGGGCACAGTAAATCACATATGATGACAAATGACTTATGTCAACAAAAACCCTTTATACGTTTTCAAGTCTTCTGCCACTGTACCGTGCTTCCCTCCTTCTATACCTGGACAGGTAGCTCTGGGAGCCAAAGGTAGCACATTACCCTTTCCATTTTGAATTCTTAGATTCAGTGCGTTGCCTCTAGTCTATGAGTAAGGTTGATTTGGATGTGATTCTGATCCTGGTCATGATATCTTTGTCTCCCAGCCTATGCCCAAATGTAGTGGACATACCCTCTTTGTTTTCATTCTTTCCAGTGATACAAAGGCTCAACAGGACTTTGCTGAGGGCAGAGGCTTGAGGTCCTGAGCTCAGAACCTCTCTCTGGGATCATCAAATTTCAATCTCTGAAAAACAATATCCAGCCAGTCCCCAAGCCACCTAATAGTCCTTGCACTCAGCTCAATAGTCCTTGCATCCAATCCATATGTCAACCCCACTGAATTTATCAGATGCCCTACTGAATTCTTAAATCCTTGGTGTACTTCATTTCTACCAGTCCAATAATCCTGTCAAAGAAGGAAACAATTTTATCTGACCGCTTTTCCTCTGTGAGTCCACCGTGGGTCCTAGTGATCTTTGCTTTCTACATGTTCATAAACCATCAATCTCCTTTAACAGCCATCCCTGAATCTTTTCTACCAAACTCACAAGCCAGTTATTCTTTTATTGTAAGAGAATTAACTTCAGATGAAGAAACAGAGAATCACAGAGATTAAAGTCATACTTAAGGCTGGTAAGTGTGGAGGGAAGACTAGAATCTAAGGTGTATGATGACTTATCCCAAGCCCCCTCCACTCATGATGGAGAAAGTTCACGTGTGGACAGTGATGGGAGCACGTGTGAATGTGGGCAGAAGCTCAGAAACTCCATGTCATCAGGTAGACTTAGGTGTATGACTTCCTGTACCTGCAGTGAAGCACTGCTGCTATGCACAAGGTGATGCAGTTGCCCGAGCGAACCCCAGAGGATGGGCAGAACGTGAAAAGGGGGCTTTTAACACACATCTGTGGTTTCTTATTATCTCGTTTGATTCAGGTTCCTCTTTGGCCTGAATTATCTGGATTTCATTAATTCAACAAGTATTTACTCACATTTTTTCTAGGCCGTATGGTAGGCTCTGGGGATCCTGAGATGTGAGAGGCACAGAAAATGTGGACAGGTCAGTCCAGCGCCGTCATGTCCCACGGTCGGTACTGTGGTAGGATGTGACTTGCCATCCTGCCCCCCTGAGGCCCCAGGCTTCTTCCCATGCAGTCAAGATGGCAAGTGACACAGGTGAACCAATGTGCAGTCAGTCACAAAGCAGCCAACAAATATTTATTTAGCATCTGTTCTAGACATGAGAATACAGCAGTGAATAAAACATACGAATTCATGTCCTTGTGGAACTTACATTCGTGTGTGTGTGTGTATAAAAATCTTATCAAATATGTCAAATGATAAATGGTACAGAGGAAAACTAAAGCTGAATGGGGGATAGGGAGTGATGGGGTTAGAACTGAAAATAGGGAGTCCAGGGATGCCTCACTGAGAAGGGGACATCTGAGCAGCAACCTGAGGAAGGTAAGTGATCAAGCCATGTGGCTATCTGGGGCAAGAGCATCCTGGGCAGAGGAACAGCTAGTGCAAAGGTCCCGAGGTAGGTGTTGCCTTGCATGTTAGAGGGCCAGCAAGGAGGCCACATAGCTGGGAGATGAGGCCAGGGAGGGCTATGTAGGCCACGGTCAAGGATTCCAGCTTGTCCTCTGAGACAGGAAGTGAGGGTCTTGAGCGGCAGAGTGGCATGATCTAACTTATATTTTTAAAGGATCCCAATGGCTGTGTTGAGAACAGACTTTGATGGGGATTGAGGTAGGCAGAGAGACCAGTTAGGAAGCTCTTGTGAGGTACAGATGGGAGACAGTGCTGATTTGGATTAGGGCAACAGGTGGAGATGGTGAGAAGCAGGCAGGGGTTGGAGTGGGAGTCTCCAGGGATTCTGGCAACTGGATGTGGGATGTAAAAGAGACGAGTAGGAATGATGCCGGCATTTTTGGCTCAAGCAACTGGAAGCACGAAGTCACCGGTTACTAAGGTGCAGACGGCTGGAGGAGGGGGAGGTGAGGGGGCCTGTTTGTCAGAGTCACCCATTGCACGTGCAAGTGAGGTGGGGGGGCTCGTGCTGGAAATGTCGGTGTGGGAGTCATCAGCACATCGATGCTGTTTAAAGCCAAAAAACTGGAAGAGACTCCCTCAGTGAGAGAGTGTGGATGGAAAAGAGATGTCTGCAGACTGAAGCCTCGGGCAGAAGAGAAACAAGAAACAGAAAAGTCTGAGATGCCGTGCCAGCGAAGGAAGAGGAAAAAGCACGGGCCCTGGGGGTCGGATGACGAGGGTCTTCCCTGGAGGAGGGGAGTCGGCTGCGGCGAGCTGTGCTCGTTGGCCATGGCTGACGAGCGCTGACGCATATTCGCGGTCTTTGTGGCCACAGCAGCGGTGGAAACGACAGGCAAGTACCACTCCTGAGTCATCTCCCAGGCCGGGCACAACCTGCGTCCCTCCTCAGGTGATCACAGCGACTGTCCTCTGCACTAGTCTCCAACTCCACCCTGGGCCTCCCATCTCTGTCGTGGTCCCTAAAATGGCAAAATGACTCTTCTTTGATATTCCTGTGTTGACAAGTGTCTTCCTGACTAAGATGTTTGTCAAAATTCAGAAACTGTACTGGTTTTCTGCATTTTGCTAATTAAGACATATTTGTTTAATTTTAATGCAACTGATCCAGTACAGCCTATAACCTACTTCTACCACTTCAACACATATTAATCATTTCTAAACATGTTGGATCACATGCAAATTCCCTCAGGAGGTACATTTCCAATACATGTATTATTTAATGTAATGATTTCCCCCGTATTGTCACTGTTCTCTGGATCATTCCAACCCACCCTGGGTAACATGTGATGGGGCTCAGTTCTGCCCTGTGTGCTGGGGACGGGAGGTCGGTGGATCCAGGAAGAAATGGAGCCACATATGTAAGAGGAGTTTGGAGGGTCCCCAGATGGATGATGGACATTTGGGGGTGGAAAGGATGGCAAAAGCAGAATCTTGGAGCTGGGAAAATGCAAGTGAGTTTGGAACCAGTGAATAACCACTGTGGGTGGAATATAGACTCATGGGATGCAGGGTTTGGCCTGCCCACGGTGGAGCGGTCTGTGAAGAAGAGGATAAGTCAGGAGTCCCTGAGTCAGTGCGGTCCTTTCTGTGGATCCGTCCCAGAGAGCTGTGAACTCTGGAGAGGCCCAGAGAGACTGGAGGTGAGAGCCCCCAGGCAGCAAGGGCTGCAAAGGGTTAACAGACCAGGGCAAGGTACAGACCCAGGAGGGCTGTCGGCAGGTGTGACTGTCCATCCCTCTATGAGGTACACCGGGACATGGTGTGGTAATCTCTCCATCATTTACCATCCATTTTTGTTGTTGTTTTTAGTTTCTATCTTATCAAGACAAATTTTAATTTTCACACTCACTGATTGAACAGAACTGTGATTTACAGATCACGTACTGCCACGCTCCCTGCTCTAACATTTCCCGTCTCGACAGTTGCAGTTTTCCCTCTGGGACATCAGGCCACTATATGTTGTGAGGACAGGCTGTGGCATCCCCTTTGATGGGGGCAGTGTTTGGAGATGTGTCTGTGTCCCCCTTCCCGGTGTCACTGACGCTACAGTTGGCGTCGAGCAGCTGAGCAGAGTAAAGAACCCGTGGATGAGCTGGGCTTCCCCTGAGGAGTGGGCCTCGCCTTGGCCCAGACCCTGGTCTACCTCAAAGGGCTGAGACACAGTCCTCAAGGGGCCAAGAGGGGCAGTAAAGCTCACAGGTTCCCGACCGGGATGGGGTCATCTGCCAGAGCAAGGAGTCGAGACTTTATCCTGTAGCTCAGGGAGAACCAGCCAAGCTCTTAAGAGGACCGATGTGATCAGGTTTGTTCCGATTTGGAGAAACCCATGGCAGTGCATGGCGAGGGGAGGGGCAGGAGGCCAGATGGGGCTGATGTAGTAGCCCAGGTGAGAGGCAGTGAGGACTGGGCCCAGGGCAGGGACGCTGGAGGGGAAGAGGAAGCTGGTGACGAGAGTGTCATTGCAGAGGTCTGGTCAATAGGAATCGGTGCCTGATTGGATGTGCTGTGAAATCCAGGATGACCGCCAAGTGTCTGACCTGGGCAGCCAAACTGATGCTACTGCTTTCAACTCCTGCAGGGAAAACAGTGAGATGATCTTGCACCATCTTCATATTCTGCAGATTATCTTGAGTGGCTCACACTTTTGAGGCAGAGGTTTTTGTTTGTTTGTTTGTTTTTCTCGGGGGGTGGGCGGTGCAGAGGGAGAAGAAAATGAACCTGAAATATTTCAACACCGGTTTTGATTCTACCCATCTCTTCATTCTCTTGGCAGCCTGATATTCTTAGGAGTGTGGAGCACAGAGAAATCTTAAACAGAGAATTGTTATGTGTAGATATGAGGATGCCATACCCCCCCCCCCGCCCCGCCCCGCATTGGATTTCATCTGCCAGAGCCACAGAAGGAGTGAATGAATAGAAGACCAGCCTATTCCTGAACTTGACGGTGTCAGGGGTGGCTGGACTCAGATCACCGCAGATGGCTGTGTGGGGTTAGCACTCAGCGCACTAAGCCAGCCCCTTCTTTCCTATTGTCTGCGTAACTCCATTGTTTTAAGCAAGCTGACTTTGTAGCCAGGGTTCATTCACTGCAGATGAAGCCTTTGTTAGAAAAAATTAGATCTCTGAAGCTTCTGGAGAGCTGGGGAAAATCACAAGCCATTAGCAGTGAAAGTTTCAATTCCAGATCCCTAGGCAAAAATGGCAGATGGCGTTTCTCCCTTGTTAATTCTTAAAAAAAAAAATTAAATATGAAATAAATCTGGATGGTGGGGGAAGGGAATGGCCTCCAATAATTAGTTACTCCTGCCTGCCACTGGAATATAGTTTAGAGTTCGCAATAGTCCAGATGATTCTGGCAAACTATAGATTTCATTTCCAACGTTCAGCAGTATAGGTGATACCTATATATGGGTGAAAAGATGTTCCACATGGATGTCATGACTTGAATGGCTGAAATAGTATTTAAATTCTGTTTTCTTCAGGTGACCGAATCTTTCCCCCCTCTTCATTGATCCATTTGGGAATTGCTTTAAAACAGCCCAAGGATGGCTTTCCCCATCAGAAGAAGAAACCCAGTCACAATAAAGGGGCTGAGCAAATGGGTAGTTGGAAGCATTTTGAAAGCTCCAGCATCAGGAATCTTTTAAGCCATGTAGCAAAAACGCTGTTGAAGATTTGAGGCAACTTTAAGCTTGGTATTTCTCATTAGAAAGACTTGTATCACCCTGAAAAGAAGGGAAACCCTCCATTTAAAAAAAACAAGTTACTGTGAGTGGCAGATTTTCCCAGAGCCCACGGCTGCACAGGCCACTTGAATTAGACATCAGAGTTGTCTCGTGTGAGGAAGATGGTACTTCTACGCTTCGGATCGCTCCATATAACGTCAGCCGTGTGCTGCTAAGGCAGGAGCCTGAGACAGGCCAGGCGTCTTCTGCCTCTGGAGATGCCAGCTGAACAGGGAGAACAACGGTTTCGGGATTTTACAGTCAGTCTTACAGTCAGTCATTCCTCTGTTGGGCACCAGATGATACAAACGTTTTCGGAAGGAAAAGATGCTTGGAGCTGGAAGGGGCTTCAGGCATCACCTAGGCAGGGTAAACTAGTTGTGTTAAGCATGAGGGCCATGCAGTCAAGTTTTGGACATGTCATCACCAGTATGTAAGTCACTGAACTTCTCTAAGCCTCTGTTTCCTCTTTCCTAAAATGAAGAAACAATATCCACCCAAGAGGATATTTAAGAGGCTTGATAGAGACGATACAGTTAAAGAGCTCAGCACCGTGCCTGGCACACAGTAAATGCTCAATAAATGTTTGTTAATATAAATTTAGCCCAACTCCTTCACCGTGGGGGAGTGGAGAAGCCAAGAGATAGAGCAGAAACAAGAATCCTATGGAGATAGCCATCTTGTCCGCTAGATGCACCGCTTAGGAATGCAGTCCTTCCAACCACAAACAAGCTTTCTGGGTTTTGTTTGTTTTTTTTTTTTTAAGAAGATGTTGGGGGTAGGAGTTTATTTATTTATTTTTGCTGTGTTGGGTCTTCGTTTCTGTGTGAGGGCTTTCTCTAGTTGTGGCGAGCGGGGGCCACTCTTCATTGCGGTGCGCGGCCCTCCCACTATCGCGGCCTCTCTTGTTGCGGAGCACAGGCTCCAGATGCGCAGGCTCAGCAGTTGTGGCTCACGGGCCCAGTTGCTCTGCGGCATGTGGGATCCTCCCAGACCAGGGCTCGAACCCATGTCCCCTGCATTAGCAGGCAGATTCTCAACCACTGTGCCACCAGGGAAGCCCAAGCTTTCTGGTTTTGAACATCACCCTCAGGAGGCGGTGAGCGGCAGGCAGAACACATTAAAAAGTTAGAATTTGCAACTGGCGGCTTTAGAGCAATGTCCGGAGGCAACAGTCCAAAGGGAAACGGCAGATTCTGACCCTGCCAACGTTATTTTGGACAATCGACTCAGCTCGTGTGAAGCAAGGTGCTAGTCTCCCAGTTCCCTCCCAGGGTCTTTGTTTAATTGCTTGTTTATTTTATTATTGTATTTTGGGTCTGACACAGAGGAAATCCATTACTCTGGCCAGATTTACAGGTGACTCGGAGTTGGGAGAGGATGGCTGATTCATTGGCTGCGGGGTTCACAGAGGTCCCAAAAGTCCAAAAAGAGCTGAAACTGCTAATAATTAAAATGAGACAGGGATACATTCAAAGTCCTGTACTTGGGTTCAAAAGGCGACTGCATCAACAAACTGCATAATTGTAAGAACGTGTTAAAAGAATTTAGCGTTTTTCGTAGTTTATTGAAAAGGTGAGACTATTCCTTACAAGCTTCTGCCCCATCTGACTTTAATCTTCATTGTTTTAGCATCTCAAGGCTGTCGGAAACTCCACTTGGCATTTCAAAGCTTCCTGCTCAGCTTTCCAGTTTCCTCTGTCAGTTTCAGAACTTGGCAAGTGTCTTACAGGGGAAAGTGAGAAGTGTGTTGGGCTAATTTAACTGTCCTTCCTCTTCAGAAGAAACACAGGCCCCCACAAATCCCTGCTTTTTTAATCCCTCCATTCTCAGGAGGCTTCCTGAGGCTCTGCTTGTTTCTCTGCCTCCTTGTAGCAGTCCACTGCCTGGGCCCTTCATTGGACCCCCGGCTCCTTGCTTCATGTCCAGGATTAAACAAATTCCCTGCCGCAAAAAGTGACAGCAGGATGTCAGGCCACCTTACCAGCCAGATCCCCCCTTTCTGAGATTTTTGCCTGCTTAAGTCCTGGTTGTCTCAACAGCTCTCTAATGCCTTCATAGAGAGGGGTTTTGTATTCGATTTCAGCCTTCCTTGCTGGTTTCAGTAGGAGAGATGGTCTGCCACAAGCCACTCTCGTGCACAGAAGCAGAAGCTGCGCCCTTCTGTTCTTGATCTTGGGGGATACAATCATTTTCCTGATGGTTGTGAGCGTCCTATTCTTTTACTTAGGCTAGAGACAAATATACAAGGTGTGCTTTGTCACAGGTGTAGTAGGGTCAAAGGGAAAAGGGCCGCTTTCCCCATGAGTATGGTGACAAGCCTCTCTCCCACTCAGACTCTGGTTTATTCCAGAGAGCAAATGGTCAGATTGGGAGGGAACAGTCCCATTGCATTCTGGCCTGGCTTGAACCCAGAGGGGTGATGCCGCAGAAGGGGTGACCATCCAACAGCAGGGGTGATCAATGGCACCCATCTAGGGAGAGAGCAGGGGGTTGCGTGTATGGAAAGCAGACCCCGTGAGGAGCTACACTAGCGGCCAGCCCTCACCGAATGCCTTTGCCATTTAAACATCACAATGAGCCTATGCAGTAAAGGTTATTACCATTATGCCCATTTCACATATGAGGAAACTGAGGCCCAGAGGTTATGCTTAAGTGGCAGAGCCAGACTTGAGTGCAGGCGGTTTAATTCCAGAGTTGCCACACCGCCTCATAATAGACGTGAAGATATTTAGCCTGGACAAAGAGGAGATGAGCAGTGGAGGGGGTGAGGCAGATCACTGTTGTTGTTTTTTTTTTTTTTTTGGCGGCGCAGTGAAAGTGCCGAGTCTTAACCACTGGACCACCAGGGAATTCCCTTGATCACTTTTTAAAATATCTAAAGGAAAGAGGAATCAGAGTTGAGCTCAATATATAGAAAGATCAGTTAGAACTTTCCAGAGCTGGACCAGCTGCCTTGCTTCAGGTGTGAGGGAGGGTGTGAGCTCCCTAGCCCTGGAGGGTCCGAGCTGAGGCTGGACTAGGTGATTCTGGCTTGAGGCCCCTTCTGGCAGGTGGAGTCTGAGGGCAGAGACCAGGAGGAGCCCTGTGGAGGTGGCCTGAGGGCCAGGAGCCCTAGCCTGACTCTTTAGGCTCCTGAGGGCCCGCATTGCCTCAGCATCCCCCTCTCCCACAACTTTCTCTCTCTCTCTCTCTCTCTCTCTCTCTGTCTCTCATCCTGCTTCAACCGCTCCCCTGCTCACTCACAAAGCTCTAACCACACCTGGGTTTCTGTTGCTACAAGAGGCCAAGTGCTTTCTCACTCCAAGTTTGTTGCACAAGCCATTGCCGCCTCCTTCTGTTGCCATGGCCAGCTCCTGCTCATCCTTTAGAGCCAGCTCAAACATCACTTCCTCCAGGAAGTCTTCCCTGAACACCTCATCCCGCGTAGCTCTTCCCCAGTTAATCTCAGTCTTATCCCCATGTTTGCTTCTCTCATGGCACTAACCACAATCTGTGATGATCTTCATAGTTTTTTCTTTGTAGAAAGTCAATTCCACGGAGGCAGGGCCACTTTTGTCTTTTTCATTATGTATCCCTAACCCCTAGCAGTGTCGAATACTTGTTGAATGAATGAGTGACTGACCTTGACTATATTACTGTGGGTCTCAGTTTTCTAATCTATTAAGTGGGGAGCAGCTGTAGAGGAAATGCGATTAGTGCAGTGGTTCTCAAACTTGAGCACGCCTCAGAAGCATCTGGAATGCCTGTAAAAACAGATTACTAGAGTCACCCACAGAATCTCAGGAGGTCTGGAGAAATTTTGCATTTCTAATGTAACGTTGATGCTGCCGGCCAGGGGGCCCCACTTTGAGAACCACTGGGTTTGACTATCCGCAGGTCCCCTGAGGCACCCATCTTTAATTTTATCAAATTGAAATAATGAATATAAAAGTGCTGTGTTTATAAAAACAGTATAGATAAATGCAAGAGATGTTTTGAAACATTACTTTCAAACATAAAAGGGGAAGGGAGGTGGTGGAAAGAAAGGAAAGGAAAAAAACCCTTTCTAAATCAGGAGGGATTAACACCTACCGATGGCCTTTATAATGGCAAAAGGTCAGTTAAATGGAGGTGCCGGCTGACCAGAGCAAGCGGCCAAGCGGGTCCCTGGGAACGATGCTCGAAATGCAGCGGTTGCTGCAGCCCGGAGGTTTCAAGAGTGCTTCCCGCTGGCTCAGCATTTAATCCCCACCTCGGAGGGTAGATTCACAGCTAAGGAGGAAAGTGAGAGTCCAAACCAGGGGGAAAACAAAACAGAAGCAGAAACCCATTGTGACGCTAGAAGAAACATCTCATGACATGCAGGTTTGCCTTGGTCTGGCTGGAGGTTTTGTTTGCTAAGTGCTAAGCACCGATCAGAGTTCACATTCTTCCGAGTTCCCCCAGCCACCCGGCCCCGGGTTGGTTTTGGTTGCTCTCCACGTCTCTTCGTCCACGCAGCCTTACACCAACCAACCCGCATCCCCTCTGCGATTAGACCCGTCCTGCTGTGACGGGTTTTAGGTGGCTGCCCACTGACTCTCTGAAGGTCTCCCATTTCCAGGCTCTTCCAGGTCTGTTTATGCTCAGGAGAAAGCATCCGCCAGGGCAAGTGTCTTCCCACCCCTCCTTACTAATCCTCTTAACCCTGGGAGTGGGGTCCTCCAGGGTAGACGCAGTAGCAAGGGCAGGCCTGCAGGGGCGCCGGAGAGCAAAAGCTGGTCTGGCCTCAGCCCAGCAACCACTTGAACCAGACCCCTGAATCCCAGAAGCGAGGCCGTCTTTGCGTTGCTGTTGTGTTAAAAACATCATCATCATCATCATCACCATCACCATTGTGATCACTTATTATGTGTCAGGTAATGGGCTATTCACTTTACTGGACTTTTCCACTTAATCCTCATCTTGGGCTGAGAGCACAAATGCTAATTTCATCCCAATTTTTATAACTGAGGAAACCGAGCCTTAATGAAGTTTAGAAAGTTGACCAAACTCAAGCTAGAAAGAGGCAGATCTGGCTTTGAATCCAGGCGTGCCTGACTCTGGTGCTTTTGCCATACTGAGGGGTGCACGGTGCTTCCCTCTGTGTGTGAAGGGGCATAATGGAACCCAGTTAACTGCAATTATGAAGAGCTGGAGTGGCAGTTTGGGCTGGTATCTACCACCCCCCCACCCCCGCCCCCAAATAACTGTCCCCACTCCCCATAAACTGCAGGGGGAACACCACTCAACTGTTGCCTGGTGGGAGCACCACTGTTCTCTAACACTGTGCAGCAGCAGGGAAGGGGTAGGGGTGGGAGAGTCCACAAAGAAATACTGCACAAGGGAGCGAGCAGCAGAGCATCAAACATGCAAGTCAAGAACTGCCTGGACTGGAAAGGCCACGTGTCTTCCAAAGGAGGGATTCTTAAATCATGATTAGAATAAAGATGGCAGGATAACTGTAGATCTCATCATAATTATACTAGGAACTGTTCTGTGGAACAGGATGTCCACATTGGCCAGTTGAACTGTGAAAAAAGAGGTTCTGGAAATAAGCAGGCTTAGGGAAACGCTGTGTTGAAGTCCCACAGGTCTCTTGACAGAAGGACCTTGCTCGTGCCTCTCATGTGCTGATGGGGTCATTATAGTGCTCAGCTTGGAAATCAGCCTCATACCTTGTTACATCCAAACACACACACATCAGACCTCAAAAGAATGGCAGTTATGTAGATATTTAGTGAAGGTTTCTGGGGAGTGATCAGCAGAGCAGGAAGTTACATTGCCCAGCTTGCCTCTAAATTTCCTAAAAATTCTCTTTAATTTCCTGGCTGCTCCCCTTTCCCCAGCTGCTGCAAGGCCCGAGGTATGGGAAAGCCTATTAGACTGTAGCAGGAAGGGCACCCTTGCCCACCAGTTCTACTGGATTGTAGGGCCTCCCAGAGAGCTGTGCTGGGAAGGATCTCAGGACAGGTCTGGACTCAGTCTGAAAGAGTGTCGTGATTGATTAGTGATGTCTGCCATGGCAGTGACTAGGGATGCATTGGCAGCCTGAGAACCACAGATCTGCCACCCCAGGCCTACAACTTAGTCTAGGAAAGAGCTGGAAACGAGGCTTAAGGCTACACTGTGATCCTTGCTCTGCTCCAAACTTGTATCATAACCGTCATAAATTGAGTTTACCTCTGTGAGCCTCACTTTCCTCAGGGCAAAGTGGCACAGTCACACCCACCACCCCTATGTCATAAAGAAATTGTGGTCACCCTTGACCTACTAGGCTGTAGGATGTGCTGTACGAGGACACAGAAGTGTGACTACTTCCACAGACCATATTAATCAAGGCCTTGGCAGCACACATGGCATGTTCACCTTGATTAACTTGATGGTTTTTTTTGTTTGTTTGGTTTTTGTGGTACGCGAGCCTCTCACTGCTGTGGCCTCTCCCGTTGTGGAGCACAGGCTCCAGACGCGCAGGCCCAGCGGCCATGGCTCACGGGCCCAGCCGCTCCACGGCATGTGGGATCTTCCCGGACTAGGGCACAAACCCGTGTCCCCTGCATCGGCAGGCGGACTCTCAACCACTGCGCCACCAGGGAAGCCCCACATTAACTTTTGTTACTGAGTTGTTGGGATGGAAGTGAACCATCTCTCCTGAAGGCCACCCTTTAGCTCTGTGCGCTAGTGGTCCTTTGCGCATCTGCTCTAACTAGATATGGTTCTCCAGTTCGGGGTAGTTGTGGGGATGCACATTTTACTTTGTTTCACAGAATGACTAACATGATGGCCTTCAGCGGATCATGAGCGCTCATCCCTTAGGATCCGTGGGGGAATTGGTTCCAGGACCCCCCAAGGATACCAAGCCGTGCAGATGCTCGCGTCCCGCATATAAAATGGTGTAGTATTTGCATATAACCTAAGTACATGCTCCTGCATGCTTTAAATTATCTCTAGATTACTTCTAATACCTGATACAATGTAAATGCTATGTAAATAGTTGTAAATACAATGTTGATGCTGTGTAAGTAGCTGCCATTGTGTGGCAAAGTCAAGTTTTGCTTTTTTGGAATTTTTTCTCCAAATATTTTCCATATTGGAAAAATATGGTTGGTTGAATCTGCAGATGTGGAACCCGAGGGTACTGAGGGCCGTCTGTATCTTCTGTGAGCCCCCGGATTACATCTCTAAAATGAAGCAGTGAGATTAAGCGATGCCTAAAATAGTTTCTACCTCTAGAATCCCATGATGCTGTAACTAATGCCAGGGGGAGGTGGGGATCTCTCTGGTGACCCTGTGCCCACCACTCCTGGCCCATGATACGCTTGATGGTGCACCTGGGGTCAAGCTCAGAGCCACAGACACCTTCAAGCTCTCTAGGCCACTGCCATCCGTCAGTTGATCACAAAGAAATGGCCTGAGGCTGAGGATCTGCGTCCCTCGTGCAGGACCCAAGCCCCTCAGCCTGGGCGCCCTCCCTGCTGGGCTGACGTGGCCTTTAAGCTCAGGCGTCTTTAATAACTTAGCTGAGATTTCCAGCCAAGCGATTCTTGAGTCTTTTCATGCGGTAAAGTGTAACAGTGATTCCATGACACCTTTTCTAATAGTGTTTTAATTGAAAAGACTTGATTTGATTATAGAAGGCTACAACTTAGTTGAAGGGCTTGTTAAAACATGTATTAAATCCAAAAGATTGCAATGTTTCGCTGTGTAATTATGTAAACAGTCACGTGAACGGAGCCCTTTACAGTCAGCAGGAATGCTTTTTCAATCACACGCTGGCGAACTGGCACCGTTGATCAGTGACAGGTGAATTTTTTTTTCAAGGACAAACCCAAGTTGGTATCCACCCCCTGACATCAGCCAGGCCAGCTTTTTCATTTTCTCCTTTTGTGTACGTTTTTCCTTGAAATCCGTTGTGATTTTAAGTAATGTTTCTGTGTCCTCAGGTGTGCGTGAATTCCCCATCACTGTTAAGGAAAATAAAATGTGGCCTGTCTCTAAAATGTTTAGATTTCTCAGCAGCAAAAACGATCCAGGCATTAAAAACAAATCCTCAACTATAGTTTTAAAATAGGAATAGAACTACCTTAAAATTCCCTGCAGTTTTAATAAAAGTGTCCATTAAATTTACTGAGGATAAGAGAGTAATTTACCTCCAAACCTGCTATCCCTGCATTCCCGAAAGACCTACGACGCTCACCTATCTTTTTTGAACTTCAAAATAAATAAAACGTTGATCAGAGATGTCACTGAAACATTACTTCTTCCCATCCATCACTCGCTCAGCCCTGGCCTCTTAGAAGGAAACAGGCCCCGCAATCATGATTTCCTCCCAGGCCCAAGAAAATAGAAGTCACAAAGGGGCTGGTGAATTAGTGCTGCCAGTGGTTTTGAAGGGAAGTATTTACTGAGGGAGAAAATTGTTTTAATCTTATAACAACCAAGGAGGAGAGTTTGTAAAAACACAGAACACCTACACATACACTTGATTTAGTTGCATAGGAACACTCGGTAACATTTCTTCCCACAAACGCGCCTGATGCCTAGCTCAGGGGCTCTTGCTGTGACCTGGGCAGGGGCGGGCGGGCCTGATGGTGCAGGGAGGGGAATGGGGAGTTCTGGGTGGGTGGGTGGGGCGGCGGCAGTGAGGATAGTGAGACCACAGTACAGTAGACTGGGGATCCCAGGGACTCAGGGAGGACAAAGCCCCTGCAGGATGTAGGCTCTCCAGCCCCTTCTGGAAACTCAGGACATACAGACACCCCAAGCTTTGCTCCCCCAAGGCCCAATCCCTCAACTCCCAGGATGGAAGAGTCTGGTGGTACCTCTGCCCCAGGCCGACTGGAATAACTTCCTGGCAAACCCAAGCCTCAGTCCTCCTTACCCCTGGTATCCCTGACAGAACTCAACACACGGGGCGTTTTGTGAGTTTAGCAGCCATTAGTAGCCACAAACAACAAACAGACAAGCTAACAAATTGAAATCTTCAGGAAGCCAGTCCTAGAAATGGCTTGGAGGAGAAAATAAGAATCATACCTGGTTGAAAAGAAACATGCATGCTTCCCATTTCTGGGGGGAAGAGGAAGGAAAGGAGGAAATGGGGGAGGGAAGGAAACAAAGGATGTGCGAATGCATGTGTCTCTCTCTATGGGAGGGAGTGCACAGCCAGGAGGTTGCAAGAGTGTGTCAGTTGCTGGGGAGAGGGCGGAGGTGTGTGGTCAAGGGACTTTCACATTTGCTCTATGTACTTATGGGCTTGAATCTTTTAACAAGGGAACCTATTCGTGGCTTACTTGTGTCGTTTTCGAAAAGGGGAGGGGGCAGGATTTTAAACAGAAATGTCCAGATTTGGAGAAGAACATTACAAGTGACGTATTCGTATGAAGCAGAGGAATGGGCCATGGTAACCCAGCCAAAGAAGAGGCGAGGGGAGAACGTGGTCTTTATACCCTCCTTCTAGCTCACATCCCTTTGTCTCCTTTAAGAGAATTCCTTTTGCACAAGGATGTGCTTTGTTCAAAGGGGTAACTGCTGGTTTCTGGAAATACAGTGCAGGCTCAGATCATTTCCAGTCGACACAAAACGTATCGTCACAGAACGGCCCTCCCGTTCTCTGAGAGTACGTAACCCAGCAATACAAGGCACAACACAGGATCTCCAGGTGGTGGGTATTTTCTTGGAACCGTTGGTTTAAAGGGGAGGGTGATTAAACTGTTGCTGATGGCTTTTGTGCTTTATTAGAATGCCCTCATTCAGCCCTGTTAGTGTGTGTGGGCGTCAGATGCTGACACAGGAAGGTGTACCTGAGACTGTGGCATCTTCCTCCTTCCCTGATGGGCCTCCTCCCATCCCCAGTTGCAGGCTTTCCTCACTGCACTGCGTTGCCCCGTAAACTCTGAGCGAGTGTAAGTGGATCTTTGCATGTGTGAGCATTGTCTTCCCAAGTAGACGATATTGTAGGGAAGGAAAAAAACCTTTTCCTTCTACCCTCCTAGGTTCTCTGACTGGGGCCCTCTTAAATTAGACCAACAAAAAGATTAACAAGAGAAAAAGCAGTTTATGTGTGCAGCACCTCACTAGGGGGAAACCTTAACTCAAAAGGGTGATTAGAACTTGGGCTTACGTAGCACCTTTGCAAAGGACAATACGTTTGTCGAGAAGTGACGAGACAAAGGAAAGGGGTTTCAGGTTTCCAAGGGCAGCTGATGGAGTCCAGTGTGTTTGCGCAGGTCCATTTCAGAGCGGACTTTCCTTTTTCTCCATGGTCATAAAACTTCCCCAGGAGAAGGGATTTATGGCAGTACCCATTTTCTGGAAGTTTCTGCTCTTAGATAAAGGCATCTTTCTGCATCTGTTGATTTTCATTTGCCTCCAACTCAAAATAATCCTTATACCCCAGAGGCACATGTTGGGGTGGCATGTTCTGATCCCACAGTCTCTGTACTCACCCCTATGCCCCTTACCTCAGGTATAGGTTCTTCACATAATATGCCCTCAATAAATACCAACTCTTTTTCAGTCCCCTCACTTCTTTTTGGTGCCTCTAGCTCATAAATTAGCTTTCATGAGGTAAGGCTGTGTAATAAGCATCCCCACATCACAGCGGCTTACTGCACGACGGTTTATTTCTCAGCTCCGTTTCGTGGTGATTGGAGTTGCCTCTAGCTCTGCTCCATGTGTCTCTTCTTCATTCTGGGAACCAGACTGAAGAAGCAGCTGCTGTCAGGGACACACAAAGGGAAGAGAGCCACAGAGCTGGTGGAACCACACAATGACTTAAAACTCCTGCTCGGACCTTGCAGATGTTTCATCTGCTCACATTCCATTGCTGAAGCAAGTCACGTGTCCAAGCCTCGCGGTGGAACAGGGAAGGATATTCCTTCCATGGGAAGGCTCTGCACATCGGTGGCTGCAGACGGGATGTTCGATCCTCCCACGGGAGGGGCCAGTGATTGGTGATGGAGGCAGCCACTCAGGCTAAGCCACCACCTTCTTGTGGCTTTTTTTTTTTTTTTTTTTTGCGGTACGCGGGCCTCTCACTGTTGTGGCCTCTCCCGTTGCGGAGCACAGGCTCCGGACGCGCAGGCTCAGCGGCCATGGCTCACGGGCCTAGCCGCTCCGCGGCATGTGGGATCTTCCCGGACCGGGGCACGAATCCACGTCCCCTGCATCGGCAGGCGGACTGTCAACCACTGCGCCACCAGGGAAGCCCTTGTGGCTTTTTGAGTCAGCCTTTCCTGGATTCCCATGTCAGGCCTTTGTACTCGTCCACTGGCCTCCCAATTTGCCTCCATTTTCTTTCCTTCTTTTATGTTTCTATTATTGTTCTTCCAATTCTAAAAGCAACACGTTTTTACTGTAATGTATTTCAAACGAAGTGAAGGTGACTCTTGCCACCCCTACTAAGAATTTTCCATCCCAGAAGCAATCACTATGAGCTGTTTAGGGTGTATCATTTCAGACATTTTCCATGCTTGTACAACCACGTGAAGTGTACACACATAAATAAGCTTTTAGGTAAATAGTATCTTCCTATCCATATCCGTATTATTTTGCGGCCACATTTTGTACTTAGCAGTGCGCTGCACATATCTTTGTGTTGAGTTGCTTTCTTCGTTTTATGCTCGCACAGTATTACATGGCATGGGCATTCCACTTTGACTTTTTTCCCTACTTGTGGAGATGTAGGTTTGTTTCCTTTTTTTTTTTTTTTTTAACAGCAGTGCTGCAAAGAAGGTTCTATATTAACATGTGCAAGTAGTTTTGTAAGCTGGATTCCTAGAAGTGGAATTGCTGGGTTAGTACATTGTACATTTTGAGGGACTCTGCCAGAGTCTTCTCCTGAAAGACTGTGCCAGTTTGCACCCTCCCCAATGTGGCTAAACGTGTCTGTTCCACTCTACCCAGCCCACATATTTTTTTAAAAGCTTTTAGTTTTGAAACAATTTTAGACTCATATAGAAATTGCAAATGTAGTACCACCACTGGTTGTACATGTTTTCTTTTTTTGGACACAAAATTGGTATGACCAGTGTATCCTTCATCCAGTTTCCCCCAAAGATAACCTCTTCCATATCCACAGTATAGTTAGTTATCAAAACCAGGAAACTGACGTCAGTACAATACTGTTAACTAAGACTTGTTTGGATTTCACCAGTTTTTACATCACCTTTTTTTCTTTTGGTGAATAGTTCTATGAGATTTTATCACATGTATAGATTTGCCACAGACGTTTTAAACTGAATACATATTAGGTTTGTTTATAAGAAATAAACCTTTTTCCTCTGTGCAATTTATTTTTGTGGTTGCTATGTTCTTCTGAGTTACTATGATGGTGGGAATGTTTGAATGCAGATCCAGTGCGAGCAGGCTGACCAGTTTTCAGTGGGAGGTGACCAGAGGCTAGGAATTCACCTTTCCCAGCTTCCCCTCGAGTACCCTTGGGACAGGGGCTGTAACACCCAGGACAACCTCCTGACCTTGGCAAGCACCAGGGTTCTGTTGCGTGTTACAATGAAAACCTCAAAGTGGGTTTTCAGTGTGCAACGTGATTATTCAGCTCTGAAAACCTTTGATGGGTGTGTATGAAAACTTTATGGAAAATTAATTTTTGAGAAGTAAAACACGCCATCTCATTTTATTTAATAAAGGAAGAAAATTAATATGAGTGCCTGTGCTTCCTATGTATTTATACTGAGTCCATTCACTTAGAATCAAGCCATTATTGAGTAGGTTTGTTCCTGATGAAAGGAACCCAACATTAGACCGGAAATGGGACATGTTGAAATCAATTTAGTGTCAACCACATCAAGCCTTTCTGAAATTGTAGGTTTTACAGAACTTTAAAACATAGCTTGTTTATTTGGTAGCGTTTAACCGTGATTCATATCTCTCTGAAACAGACAAAAGGACAGAGTGTCAGAGCAAATTATAGGTAGCCAGTGTCCCGGGCAAGGAAATGTGACTTTTGAAGCATCTCTGCTTTGTCTTGTCCCCCACGTGCACCCCCCGCCCCACCCCATTGCAGCTCTGGTGCATTAGGAGTGGAATGAGAAGTTTTCAAGGCTGCATATTTTGATGGACTCTGGTTTTATGCATCCATACGGGGTCTTCATGAGGGCTTCTGTTTGAATGGAGAAAGTGACGGTGCAGATGTGTGACCTATTAGGTGATGGACATCACTGAACCCAGGGCAGCCTGGAGGGTGGGGTGAGGTGCTGTGTGCCGTGTAAATTACCTCTGTAAATTACCCTGTCACCTCCAGCTCAGGAATCAGTCCTGGAGGTGGTGTGCAAGGCATCTTTGAGTTTCTTGACCGGCATTCACGTGAGAAAAAGACAGAATGAGAAAGGCTCTGGGGCACCCAGTGGGCGCAGGAGGGATTGTTGCAAAGCTGGGCAGTGCTGGGAAGTTCATAACTCCCTCTCGCCTAAAAACTGATTCGGTTCCCATGAGTGAGCACCAGGGTTTCACGCTGAGCCAAGACCCCTGCTCTCGGGACACAGAGGGATCTTAGCAGCTGGAGAGGATTGTAGAACTTGCCCAGTCTACCCCTTTTGTGATGGTGGCCTGTAACTGGGTGACACCCCCTTGAGTCTCTGCGAGCAGTCCCCTGATGGAGCAGGCTGGGTTGGGCGTCGTCAGCTCTCAGAGCTGGGGGTGAGTGGGTGGGAGTGCTGGGGCCTCCCCGGAAAGCTTTTGTTTCCCTTCAAAACCAACTTGTTGCTGGGGGAATGCGCTTGGCTACTACTGAGACAGAGCCATTCATAGCTCTACCCTGGAGCCCTCTGTTAGCATAAATCCAGTTGCCCATGGCTATCAGCCGCCCTGCTTTCACTTTCTGGGAAAAGTGAGATCCTATTTTTCATCTTCTCGCACTGTGGGTATTAGGAAGGAGATGTGGAATTAGTGTAAGAGCAAGCAGTTTCCCTAACGGATACCATGGAAAAAAGCAAACCAAACAAAACCACGGCACAAAGAACCACCCGCTTATCCATTTGCCCATGAGATATATAAGTGCTATGTAGGGAGAGATTTTTGTCTGTTCAGTGATGTGTTTCTGGCACCCGGACCAGTGCCCGGCCCATAATAAATTCTCACTACCTATTTCTGAATGAAAGGAATCGAGTCATTCATTTAACAGGAGCTGAGCACTTACTCCACGTTCAGCTCTTGGAGGCAGAGGGAAGAGGTCAGTCCTCACCCTCATGGAGTTTGAAGTCTAGACTAGAGACAGAGAAGCACAGAGATCATCACTGTGCAGGGGTGGGCTCAGCAGGGCCACCTCTGGGGGGCAGGGCACTGCATTCTGAGATTTCTGGAAACTAAGAGGTTTGACATTCTCTATAAGAAGTTTCTAGACCCCTTTCTGTTCAGTCGGGCCTTGTAAGAACAGAGGAGAGACCCTGTGGGGTGTGTGTGTGTGTGTGTGTGTGTGTGTGTGTGTGTGTGTGTGTGTTTCCTCAGGTCATCCAGCACTACGTGGGAAGCTAGAATCTGAACTCACATCTCCTGCTTCCAAATGCAATGTTCAATGTACCAACGGGGCCCAGAGATGCTGCCTAATAGATGAGGCAACAGAAGCTCCAGCTTTCAGGGGATGCCGTGAACAGGTTGGGAGGTGAGCAGAGGAGGTGGCAGACCCTGCCGGGAGCTGTGTCGGGAATGAAGGCCCTTCAAGGTTCAGAGGTGGCCAAGGGCCTGGGCTGAGGGTCACGGCAAACCCAGTCCAGTCCGTGGCTAGGAGTGACAGATGCCTTCAGACCTGGGATAGTGAGACGTCCTAGATATACCAGGGAGTAGCGTGAGGGTGGGGGAGAAGACAGAGCTTGGGAGAGAGGTGATGGCCCCCGATCAGGCTGTGCCCCCCTGACCAGGGGGCAGTCAGGCCCGCAAAGGCAGCATGAGACCCAGCGAGTGCCAGCAGTGAGTGGGCATTTGGGTGAAAGTCAGTTCCTGGGCAGACTGGATTTTATTCCAAGACAATAACTAGGGAAACAATATGGATTTCATGCCAGTTCAAAGAGATTGACCAATTTTAGAGTAGGTGTAAATTTTAGTCTTCAGTATAGCCTGCATTTGAATCAAAACACTGATTTGAGTTCAGCTGGGTTTTCAGTTCAGCGCATGGATGTGGAGTCATAAAGCTGGGAGAGGGGGACCCTCCAACATGGAGGTCAGTGTCAGCCCGGGAGGCCGAGGCTGTGCTTTGCGGAGGTGAGTCAGGGCCCGGAGGGAAAGGGCAGGCTGGTCCCTCACCCCCTCCCACCTCATCCTGCACTTCAACCTAAGTGGCTCCGCCTTCGAGTGTTTCCTATACTGAGTTTCTGTGTGAGATTTTGTTTAAAGACAGTGCCGTGTTAGTAAAACTCATCTGAAATTTGCCAGTCTCAACTGTGATCACAAATGACAAGAGTAAGGTTATGAGCGGTTAAGGGAGAGACACGGCTGGTTAGTGGCTAATAGGGTGACCAACGTGTCCCAGTTTACCCAGGACTTTCTGGGTCTTAAAGCTGGAAGTGGGGAGTCCTGGGAACCCCCTCAGTTCTGTGCAGACCAGGATGGATGGTCTCCCTGGTGCCATGTAACATTAGCGGAGCTTTTAGATCATTGCAGAGGCCTCCTAACTGGGCTTCCTCCCTCTTCCCTCACCTCCCTGCCCCGCCCGTCCACCCTCCACCCTGTAGACGAGTGGCCTGATCATGTCATTCCCCTGCAGAAAGCCCGGGAAGGCCCCCCAGCACAGCATGAGAGCCAGGGTCCTGAGCCGCTTAGAAGGCACTGCCGCGTTGGCCCCTGCCTCTGTCCTCCTCCCTCCAGAAACGTCAGAACTGCTCAAAGTTGCCAACGCTGTGTCTGCCTAAACTGTGCCCTCTGCTGGGAGTGTCCTTCTGCCTGGGCTTCTGGCTAAAGCCAGCCGTCCCCTCTGGTCCTCTGGAAAGCGTTCTCCAGGTCCAGCCCTTCAAGGGAGGTGAAGATTTCCCTCCTTAGCGCCTCCACTGGGTGATGTGGTGCATGTGTCCCTGTGACACTGAACATCTACACAAAACACAAGTGCTGAGTTCCTAGCACATGTTTGGTTTGACAAGCGACCCACGTGTCTCACTTCTGCTCCATGGATTCTTCTGCTACCCACTCCCACCCAGATCAGACTGTAAGACCCTGGGGTCAAGGCCACCACCTAAGGGGCCCCAACGAAGAAGCAGCCCTCAGCGAGGCGCTGGCAGCTCTATGCACAGCCAAGAAGTAGAGGCAGATGGGATTTTCACAGACACTTCCCATGTGTTTATTAGTGTCCCACAGGCCTCTCTGCTTACGGAATATCGAGGAACGCCAGGCAGCCGGGTCCTGGGCTCCAACGAGAGAGCTGGAGCGCCCCCTGGTGTCCACAGAGAGTCAGTGCTGTCAGCCCGCTCCCGCGTAAGCAAACAGGAAACATCGTACCTGCCGCCCTGGTGCCTGTCGCTTCTGTGGGGTTTCCTTCCAAGACCTCAAGAATAAGCCCCACGGAGCAGGAACAGTCGTCCAGGGAAAATAAAATCATTGCAGTGCAGAAGCCTCCAAGTATCTCTGCGAATCATCTTTGAAGACGGAGGGGAAACGATACAGTTAGAGTTTGAAAAGGACAATTTGGAAGTCTTCCTGGCGCGAAAAGCCCTCAAACACCCCAAGATACCACTCTTGTCAAATCATAAAGGCCAATTACCTTCGGCTCTGGGACCCTGTTCCCCACCCCACCTGGGCTGAAGGTGTCACCTCTAGGAGATGCCCCGAGACTAGAAGGCTCGCCCGCATCTCTGTCCTGCTCCTCAGCTGGGATGCTGCAAGGCCACAGCTGAACGTTTCTCTTTCCGTGGTAAAGGCTTTCGCCCTTTTAAACAAAGGTTTTGGAGAATCAGTAACATCCTGAGTCCCATCAGCCTTACCCTGGGCCCCGTGGTGTGAATGTGGGCGTCCGGGCCAACTTGGTTCTCCTGGGGATGGTGAGGCAGGAGCAGGTCTAAAGCCTGGGCGGGGCCAGCGTGAAGCCAGGAGCCCTAAGGGGACAGAAGGCGTGGAAGCGGGCGGGGCCGTTGCCTTCTCCGCTTTCTATTTGCCCTGCAGAATTTGTCACTGGTCTAAGGAGCCTTATCGGATTAGTGTTTCTCAAATTCTCATCATTCAAGTAATAATTACTCTAAATATTATTACGATAACTAACTTTACTGAGTTCTTATTAAGTACCAGCGACTGTTAGGAAGCTTTACAAGTGATATATTAATTCATGAACTATTATATTATACTGTGTATAACTTGTTTAACCCTCAACACAATGAGGTAAAATGGGACTGTTATTTTTCCCATATTGGAGATGAGATTTTTTTTTTTTGGTAAATAACCCTATTCTATTATTTATTTAATATTTTCCTTTGAATTTTATCCTCTTACTAAATAAATATATATTTTAAAAGAAACCTCATTTTCCTACTATGAATGGAAAGCTACATTACATGTTCTTAAGTAGGAGGAAACTGTTTAAAAAAATAATTGAAATAACTATGTGCCTGAATACCATCAAAAGTCATCTTCTGTACCACCAGCAGAAAGCCTAGCGTGTCTGGGGAAATAACCTTAGAGGAAGGGACCCCAAGGAGGTGGGAGGGAACGCTCCAGGGTGAAAGAAGGCCATTTTGCACTCTTAGATTTGAGAGTGGACTGTACTCCTTAGAGACCTGCTTTAGGAATGATTGGGTTTATTTTGCTTTTCTTTATCCAGCTTCTAAAATGGATGCTTAGTTCATTAGTCTTCAGCCTTTCTTCTTTTTGATTTTTAAAATATATGAGCAATTAAGGCTATAAATTTCTCTACTGCTCTAGCTATATCCCATAAGTTTTTTGATATGGAGTATTTTCTTTATTGTTCAATTTTTAAATATTTTCTTAATTCTGATTGTCATTTTTTAAACTTAAAAGTGTGTTTCTTAATTCCGAATGTGGACTTAAAAAAATAACTATCTTTTTCCTATTGATTTCTGGTTTACGAATTGTGATCAGAGTTATGAATTGAGGTTAGAATTGTGAAGAGACATGACTTGTGTGTTTTCAATCCTTTGTAATTTTTTAGGATTTGCTTTATGGCCCAAATAGATAGTCATTCCTCTTAATATTTGTTCACCTTGTATATCTTTTCCCACTCTTTTACTTCCCACCTTTCTATATCCTTAAGTTCTGTTGTGATTCTTATAAACAGCAAATGGTTAAGTTTTGAAAAATCTTATTTTATTTTTTAATAAATTTATTTATTTATTTTTTGGCTGCATTGAGGTCTTCATTGCTGCACGTGGGCTTTCTCTAGTTGTGGCGAGCGGGGGCTACTCTTCACTGCAGTGTGCAGGCTTTTCATCGCAGTGGCTTCTCTTGCTGCAGAGAATGGGCTCTAGGTGCACGGGCTTCAGTAGTTGTGGCACACGGGCTCAGTAGTTGTGGCTTGTGGGCTCTAGAGTGCAGGCTCAGTAGTTGTGGCTCATGGGCTTAGCTGCTCCACGGCATGTGGGATCTTCCGAGGCCAGGGCTCGAACCTGTGTCCCCTGCATTGGCAGGCGGAATCTTAACCACTGCACCACCAGGGAAGCCCTGAAAATTCTTATTTTGTAATCTCTATACCAGGAGCACTGGTCCCTTTACATTTATTGTAATCATTATACATTAGGATTTGTACCTACCATCTCATTTTATACTGTTTTTTCCTTTTCCTCTCTTTTTCTTGTTATCTTGCAGATTATTTTTTCTCATTTCACTTTCCCCCCCATTAGGTTGGAAGTTATATTCTGTTTCTGTTAGGTTAGGGGTTACCCTAGAAATTACAATGTGCCCACTAATTTATCGGAATTTGAAGATAAGGAATACCTTTACCTTCCTTCCACACCATACAAAGAGCTCAGGACGCTTTGATTTCATCCTCCCTCTCCTCTCGCATTTGCATGCTACTGTTGTAGTGTCTTTTAATTCCGTTTTGTTTTCTTTAACTTCACAAGACATTCTCATTGTTGTGTTATACAGTCAATGTTTGTTTAAATTTCTATGCATGTTATTCCTTCTTACATCTGAGATCTTCAAACTGGAATCACTTTTCTTCTGCCTGAAATCCATCCTCTAGAATTTTCTTTACTGAGTTTTACTGGTGGCATATTCTCTTGGTTTTTTGTTGGTTTGAAAATGTCTATATTTCACCTTATTCTTGAAATATATTTTCAGTGGGTACAGAATTCTAGGTTGACAGTTATTTTTCTCCCAGCATGGAATGTGTCATTCCATTCTCCTAACTTCCATTCTTGCTGATAAGGAGTCAGTTGTCGGTCTGTTGTTCTGTTGAAAACCTTCTGCCTTTCCCTTCTGACCACATTTAAGGTCTGCCTTTTGTCTTTGGTGTTCAGCAGTTTCACTGTGATGTGTCAGGACATGGATTTGTTTGAGTTTTTCTTGCTTTGGATTTATTGGGCTTTTTGAACCCAGGGGTTGGCAGTGTTATCAGTGCTGGAAGGTTCTCAGCCCTTATTTCTTCTTATGCTGCCACTGCCACACTCTCTCTTCCTTATAGAACTTCTCACACTGTACTCTTTGTCTCTTAATCTCCTTTCCTGTTTCCCCATTTCCTGTCCTTCAATGGATAATTTCTTCAGGTCTGTATTCTGGATGGATAGCTTCTTCAGATCTATTTCTAACTATGGATTCTCTTATCCAATATGTTCTAACTTTAATAATTTTCAGTTCTAGAAATTCTATTTGGTTCTTTTCCAAATCTGTGTGGCCTTTCTTATTTCTTGCACATGTTCGCTGCTTGCCTTTTAGTAAACATGATTGGTTTATAGTCCAGGACTGTTCATTTCAGAAAAAGAGGGACAGCTCATTTGGTCAGAAGCATCTTTACCTCACGAAGGGCACCCATATCACATGCCTCATCAGGCAGCTCTGCTTCCGGGGACAACCCCGAAAATGATGTCATTTCCTATGGCAGCATTTTTGCCACCCAGCAAGTTCGGGTTAAGGCTGGGACTCTGGCGTATTTTTCATCCTGTATGTTCTCAGCCATGTCTCTATGACAAGGAGATGGGAAGAGCATGGTTGCAATCCCAGAAACACCAGCCAAAAGGGAGAGGGTGCTCTGAAGGCTTTCTCGGCACTTGGGAACCTCTTCAGACAGGACAGTGAACAGGAGAGGGCGGCCTCAGACAGCCCACGTGACAGAAGAGAAAACTGAAAGAGAAGACGACTTTCTCACAAGCTCTCCCAGGCTGAGTAGTTGCAGAACTGAAGCTGGGTTGGGCTGGTCTGTTCATTTGCTTAGACGACCCTAATGTACATGGATGTACATGGATGTCCATCGCTTCATGTGGATTAAAATCATGCGTGTAAAATTCATCGGCACCTTGCCTGCGACATAAAAATGTTCAAAAGGCATTTACAGCCATCATGGTTGTTGCTATTATTATTACAGTCCCAGGAAATACTGATCAGTTAACATTTCTAAGGTGCCAAGTTGTGGGCCTTTCCGAAGGAAAAAGTCACCCGAGCAGGGAGAATTTACATCTTTTGCCCAACAGTGCCCGGGACGTGGAAGATGCAAAGGAACGCCTGGGGTCCGAGGGAAGCTGAGACAGGAGATCCAGTGGGTGGGGAAAGAGGAGAGGTGAACCTGGGGGACCCTGGTGGGGGTTGGAGGTGGCAGGGAAAGAATAGGAGGTGCCAACCTTTCCTCCACAATTTTGTTACATCTTGGGGCAAACGGGGGGCCCTATGATGACAGCCTGAATTGGGTAAAATTTAAGGATAAGGAATTACTAATTAGTAATAAGGTGGAATACTTAAGTGTATGAAATGAATAATATGTAGCTAAAAAATAATGATATAGCATTAGGCATTTGAGACATGTGGACTCCAAGCAATTAACCTCTATTCTTCTTCTGAATCACAGTCTCGCTAATTGGCTCCTTTCCTGTGACGGGGCAATATTAACCTTTCTATTTTTCTCTGAAGGAGCAAGTACGTGGGGTAGATGTGCTGCTCCAGTTTGGAGGAAAAGTATTTTTCCTGAATAATAACCCATTTGCCATTTCTCTCCCAAATGGTTGCACTAAAGAGGTTCTGTCAGATTTTCCTGATCAAGCTCCTCAGAGATGGAAAAGATGATTTAAACACACCTGACCTCATTCTGGAGCAGCTGAGAGAAATGGCATCTCTAGGCTAGTCAAGCTTCGCTTTTCCATGTGTTACCAGCTTCTCATTCGTTCAAGGGACGCGTCCTTACTGCAGCGACATGTGCCAGGCGCTGTCCTGGGTGCTG
This sequence comes from Orcinus orca, assembly GCF_937001465.1. Taxonomy (NCBI): domain Eukaryota; kingdom Metazoa; phylum Chordata; class Mammalia; order Artiodactyla; family Delphinidae; genus Orcinus; species Orcinus orca. The sequence continues at coordinate 76,775,215 of NC_064572.1, read as the reverse complement.
GGGACACAGCAAGACAGCTTCCTGCTCTCACGGAGCTTGTAACTGAGTGAGGGAGGAACAAACCAAAGGCAAATGAACATGTAGATGTTGAATACGGTCTCAGGGCTAGGATGAAAAAACCAAAAATGGCTAAGGAGGAAGTGTCTGGGAAGGGAGAGGTGCCTTTTAAGACAGGATGGTTGGGAATAAAGACACAGACGTAGAGAATGGACTTGAGGACACGGGGAAGGGGAAGGGGAAGGGGAAGCTGGGACGAAGTGAGAGAGTAGCATGGACATATATACACTACCAAACGTAAGGTAGATAGCTAGTGGGAAGCAGCCGCGTTGCACGGGGAGATCAGCTCGGTGCTTTGTGTCCACCTAGAGGGGTGGGGTAGGGAGTGTGGGAGGGAGGGAGACGCAAGAGGGAGGAGATATGGGGATATATGTATACGTATAGCTGGTTCACTTTGTTATACAGCAGAAACTGACACACCATTGTAAAGCAATTATACTCCAGTAAAGATGTTAAAAAAAAAAAAGCCATGGTGGTTGGGAAGGCTTCTCTCAGGAAGACAGAGTAACATTTGAGCTGAGATATGAATGAATTGAAGGAGAGGCTTGAAGGTATTTACAGGATGGATATTCCAGGCAGAGAGAAGAGCAAGAGCACAGGCCCTGGGGCTGCTGTGTGCTTAGAGTGTCAGGAATAGCAAGCCGGCCAGTGTGGCCTGAGCACACTGAGTAAGGACAGGAGGAGGAAGACATGAGGTTGGAAAGGTCACAGGGCCATGTGGTGCAGGGGCCCCTCGGGGGCCATGGAAAAGACTTTGGTTGATTTCCAGTGTGAAGTGAAGCCCTGGTGGGTGTGAGCAGGGTCTGATAGGAAAGGCTTACCCTGGCAGCTGTGGGAAGAGGGGAACAAGGATGACAGAAGGTGTGGAGGTGTGCAATAAATGGAGTCAAGACATTAAGAGGGACATCTGGGCATAAAAGATCCAGTGAACCTGACCCATAGTCTGGCAAAACATAGCCTCCAGAGATACAAAGCATGGTCAGAGCCTATGCCCTCTCCCCCGAGACAGGCATTAGGCACTTCAAGAACCCAATCAGACAGAGTGCAGTCACATCAAATTCACTCTGTGATATGTTGATAGTAAATATCAGGGATAGCACTGTTTAAAACCTGACCAGGCAATTCCATGCCCGGGAACTGATCCAGAGGGATAATCAGACAAGTGCACAATAAGTAACTCACGTGCAGGGTGGTTCCTAGCAGGAAAGTTGTGAACAACCTGGATGTCCATCAGTAGGGGATTATTTAAATAAGTCATGGTGTATTCAGGCTTCAGAGTAATATCATCAAGATGATAATATATTTTAAAATCATACAATACAGAAGAGACAAAATGAGAGATAAAAAATTCACAGCTCCTTTGTCTTCCCAATCATATTTCCTAAGAGAGTTTTTGTTGTATGCTTCAAGCAACATTTCCTCTTCAGATACAGGTGTGTGTGTGTGTGTGTGTGTGTGTGTGTGTATATATACACATATATAAAATCTCAATAGGTATAGATACAGATATCTATATGTATTCTTTTAAGCTAAAATAGTTCTGTAACTATTCTATAACAGTTTTGTAAATATTCAAAAGAAGTCTATAAATAGTATGTTGCAATGTAATTTTACTTCATTACATGAACTATCTTAGACATATAGCCACATCAGTACATTAGATTAATAGCTGCATAGTATTCCACTGGATGCATATACCATAATTGACCCAATCCATCTGTTATTAATGGATTAATATGTATATATTTTATTTGTGTTACTCTCTGGGTATATTTTCACAACTTGTACAATTTAAAACATAAAAAATGGTGATGTAGCATGTATTTATTGTGCAGATGTCCACCATGTATTGTGGAGAGAAAAAAATCAGGCTACAAAATAGCATGTGTTGCACGGTCCCATTGATGTAAATTTGGATATCTCTCTGTGTGTATATATTTATAGAGAGTGTGGAGGGATGCTCACTGCTCACTAAAATGCTAACAGGAGTTATTGACCACAACCTAATGATTGCATGTGTTTCTTCTCAATGCTTTTCAGTATTATTACCATGTAGATTTGAATATATATTCTGGGGGGAGGAAGCTACTTTATATTTGGGGAAAAGTTCACTGGGAGCTGGTTCATGCACTACACTTAAAACATGAGGTTTTTTTTTTTTTGTTTGGATCTGTACTTTTCTCATTGAGTACTTCTTTTCACTTAAGAAATAAATTGTACTTTTTCCTTCTCCGGTTAGGAACACATTAGCAGCGCGATTGTGGACCTGAGCGCAGTTCATCGGCTGCACCACAAGAGGCCGGTGTTTGCAGCACATTGTGCGCATGGCTGCTTCCCGCTGTTCCGCAGGGTCTAGAATTTTGCAGAATGTCATCTCTGTAACCAGAGCAGAGATGAGATGTATGTCCGGTGACTTCCAGTTTGCTCCATGACACACAATTTTCCTTTAACGCGGTTGCGTGGAGGTGGCACGAGGGGGGGAATCAGCCTGGCAGCCGTCCCCACAGACCTTGTTTATTTTTAAAAAAATTTTTTAAATTAAATTAAATTTATTTACTTTTTATACAGCAGGTTCTTATTAGCTATCTATTTTATACATATTAGTGTATATATGTCAGTCCCAATCTCCCAGTATATGTCAATCCCAATCTCCCCATCACCCCCCCCCGCCCCTCCCCACCCCTACCCCCGTGATGTCCATACGATTGTTCTCTACATCCCCACAGCCCTTCTGGCCGCTCCATCCAGGTCACTGAACCCCACATCCACTGTGGCCAGCTGACGTCTGCCTCCAGGGCCTGACTTGAGCTAGGAGAATTTAGCCCCCCCTTCCATCCCAGCCCCACGCCCGCACCGCAACGCGGAAGCTGCTTTGGAGCTGGGAGCTCCAAAGCACCCACCCACATTCTGCCCAGCGCCCTCTGAGTCTTAATCCCCTTGCCAAGTAGCTGCCTCTTCTTCTCTTCCCTCCTTCTCCTCCCTTCTCCCTTTCACCTTCTTAATTATTTTTGAAGAAGCGACACATATTCATGACAAAAATTCAAACAATACAAGAGGGGAAGTGGATGAAAACCAAGTGTCCCCTCCGTGCATCCTAGCTTCCCGGTTTTCTCCCCTAAGGCAATAACTGCTAAGAGGTTTTAGCAGTATATGTCCTCCCGGAGATCCTGGGTGCATATGCGAATGTGGACGTGAATGGACGTGTTCACAAACCACACCCTCCACTTGGCTTTTGGTTTGCACTTAACCGCGATGGTGGAAATCCTTCCACATCAGTTCCTACAGCGCTGCAGGTGCTTTATCCTGGCTACAGAGTATTCTATCGTGTGGATGCACCATCCTTGATGTAACTATTCCTCTTAGGGGACATTTGGGCTCTTTCCAATCCTTTGTTCGGAGCAGCTGGAAGTGACTGTTTCGTATGGACAGCCTTAAGCACAGGTGCAATATCTACCATAGACTCAATCCTTAAAAGTGCAACGGGCTGCTCAGAGGGTGCAGGCACTTTTAGAGTTCACATTCATCGCCACATTGCTCTCCAAAGACCTTTTGAACCACTCCCACACAGTGCATGAGATACAATCCCTGCATGAGTGCCCTTGGTCAATGTGACAGGTCACTGGTTCTCAGTCTTGACCGAGGTCAGAATTACCGGGGGAGCTTTCTCAAAATGCCAATGCCTGCACCGTATCCCATATCCCAGACCGATTAAATCAGAATCGGACAGTTTTGTGTTTGTATAGGGTTGGGGGAGCCGTGGCGGGGAAGGGGACTGGGCACTGGCACAGAATTTCCCCAGGAGATTTTAACAGGCAGGTAGGGATGAAAGCCACTATGATAGGTGAAAAACATCTAATTGATTTAAACGTACATTTCTTTAATTATAAATGAGGATGAACATTTTTCTTTGAGAACAGTGATTTAGACCTTTCTTAGATCTCAGACCCTTTGAGATTCTGACAAAAGCACTGGATCTTCTATCCAAAAAAAATGTGCACGTCTGTTGGCCACAATTCAAGTGGTCACGGGCCCCCTGGGGCTCCTCCGCAGCCCCAGGTTAAGGTCCAGGCCCAGAACTGTTCTTCCCAGCCCTTTCCCAGTCTCCCACACTGAGCCGAGGCCTTGCGTGTTATCCCTGAAGCCAAACCTGGACATGACCTTGTGCTCCAGCTGCTACAAGTCTCTGCTCCAGAATCCCCACTGTTCCCCAGAAGAAAAAATCCGGTTCTCCATGTGAGGCGTGCCGGGGGCCCCTGTGAGGGGACCTTCATGGATCTCTGCAGGGATTCCAGGCATGCCTGACCTCAGAGGGCTGTGCCGTGTGACGGGGGCTTTGGGGATAGGGGTGCAGAGTGGGGTGCAGGTAACTCAGCTGGGAGCACAGTTGGGATCTCCTGGGGACACATCCTGAGCTGAGCCTCAGGGATGAGCAGTAGCTGGCAGCGGGGATGGGGAAGCACCAAGGGTGCTCGTCATCTGTTGAGACCTCAGGGAGCTGCCAGTACTCTGGGGCTCGGGGTTCAGGGGAGAGGCTGGGGAGAGGTGAGGCTGGAGAGACAGGAGTTAGATCAGGAAAGGTGTCACGGCTGGGCAGTGGACTTGGACGGGGGAGGATGTGCTGTAGACATTGGCTCTGTGGGGTTTCCGGCTGGACGAGGTGGTCAGTGGGGAAGGGGGAGGGGGAGGGGGAGGGGAGGAGAGGGGGAGGGAAAGGCTGATTCTGGGGTATTAGGGCTGTAGGGCAGGGGGCGCAGCAGGGTGGGGTCGGGTGGGGTCACGTGTACACCTGGCTTAGGCTGGGGGGGTGGCGCTGGGGGGGCTGGGACCATTTCTGGGGAGGACGGTCCTCCGTGGGCAGGTGGACATTTGTGGGGGGAGGAGGGGGGAGGGGGGAAGTGAGGGAGAGAGAGAGCAGGATGGAGTGGACGTCAGAGGCCAAGTGTGCATCCCACAGGCTGGGGGCCAGCGGGGTGTGAAGGTGGGGTCCTGCCGATGCCTGCGTTGAGGGGAGCCTGAGAAGGAGCCACAGAGAGGTGGGCGGGATCTGGGGGAGGGGCAGCCGTCCTGAAGCCCAGGGCAGAGGGGGCAGGGCTGCTTCTCCATGTGTCCGTACCCACCATCTCTGCAGGCGGTTCGGCCCCGGGCCGTCCTCATTCCTCCCACAGCAGGACCCTGACAGGGCATCGGTCACTGTCCTTGTTCTGGAAGTCACCCCATCGCCTCATCCCAGGCTTTGAACATCCTGATGATGGGAGGGGCAGGATGGGGGAGGAGAGGAGTCTGACAGTGGACATGGAGAAATCAAGCCCCAAAGCCAGCCTGGAGACGGGCGAGATGAGGGCTTTCGGGACACAACACGTCTCCCAAAGGCCAGGAAATGTCTGCTGTGGACTTCAGCGTCTGTGGCCTTGTACTGGCTAGGGGTCCTGGACTGGCCGGGACAGTCCTGATGGGAGTAACAGAAACTTTTCTCGAGTCAGTGTAAGGGGAGGCGGGACACATAATTAGGGCATAGGGGCTCCGTGACACCCCGGACAGGACGGCACCAGGGCCCTGGCCTCCCTGGTTTCCCGCTCTGGGAGCCACGCCTTCCCCCCGACCCTTTGCAGTGTTTCAGATTCAGCCCCCCTGCGAGAGTCCATCCCTGTTGCCGTCTGTTTATCTCATTTCAATTCAAAGATCCCAGGAAGGGATGCATTGGCCCAGCTCAGTCAGGGACTCACTCCTCAGCCAATCAACAGGACAAGAGGCACAGGCCCTGCTTTAAGGACACGGTGACCCCAGGGAGAGCCAGGTGGAGCGAGGGGCAATTCCTGCTAAAGGGGCGCTGGTTGGACAGTGTCAGAGTGTCAGCCACAAGCACAGCAGCCTCCCCAGACATATCCCTCAGACATTCATCCATTCATTCATCCGTTCATTCAACCAACCTTTACCGAGCACCTGCTGGGCACAAAGGCGTGAACAGCAGATGAAGTTATTGCTGGAGTGGCGCTTACACTCCTATAGGAGGAGGAAGAGGATAAACCAATAAGTAAACAGGAAAGATGTCCGGGTACCACCTGGCGTCTCATTAGGGCCTCGCTTTGCATTTACAGGTCACGACTGGGCTTGAGCATCTCTGCAAATGTCTCTCTGCCCTTCGTGTGGCCTCATCTGTGTAGTGCCTGGTCACTGTTTTTCCCCATTTTTTTTTAATGCCTGGTCTCTTTAAAATTGATTTGTAGGCATTTTATTCATCCTGGATACCAGCCCTTCGTCAGTTATAGGTGAAATGAATATCACCTCCCAGTCTGCGACCTGCCTTCTCTTTCTCTATGGTGTCTTTTGATGAACGTTCTGTTCTTAATTTTAACATAGCGACGTGTTGAAATTTTTTTATGGTTTGCCTGTTTTGAGTCTTGTTTAAGAAATCCTTTCTGTGTTGAGTCGGATTTGACAATTGGACCCAAGGACCCATGAGCAGCCCCTGGAGAGGCAGAGCCCGGGGAAGCCCCTGGGGCGATTGGTGCGGCTGACAGCTGGGAGATTGATTAAAACCTGGATGCGCTGCTAGGGGAAGACGGGAGAGAGGCTGAGTGCTTTGAATTTGATCCTTTTAGCAACAATTAAACAATAGCCACGGAAAGGCTGAGAAAGGGACTTCCTGAGGACGAAGCAGTGGACGCAGGAGGGCCTGTCCCCTTGGCCTCACCTTGGCCCCCGGCCACAGGGTTCCTTGCTGCTGCCCCATCAACCTTTATTGAGACATTTCATAGTGACAAGCGTCTTCTTCCCAGGAAGTATAAACTACAGAGTGAGGAGAGCATCTGCGTGTGTGCATGTGAAATCACTCAAGGCTGACTGAGGGGCCTTCATAATGATAATAATAATTGATGGGGACACAGAGGCACTGATTGGGCAGTGGAGAGAGTGGGCCACGGGGCAGCCCAGAGCAGGAGATCTTAACGAGACTAGCAGTCAAGGGGTCAGGGAATTGGGATGGAAAAAAAAATTTATGTTCTTATTTTCACTAACTTCTAGCTGAAATTTAGCGTAGGCAACAAACCAAACAGTGCTAGCAATGCCTGTGGCTTGTCACTCATAAAAATCACAGATATTTTAAATTTATTATTATTATTTTTGGCTGCGTTGGGTCTTCGTTGCTGCACGTGGGCTTTCTCTAGTTGCAGTGAGCGGGGGCTGCTCTTCGTTGCGGTGCACAGGCTTCTCATTGCGGTGGCTTCTCTTGTTGCAGAGCACGGGATCTAAGGGCACGGGCTTCAGTAGTTGTGGCATGTGGGCTCAGTAGTTGTGGCTCACGGGCTTAGTTGCTCTGCGGCATGTGGGATCTTCCCGGACCAGGGCTCGAACCCATGTCCCTGCATTGGCAGGCAGATTCTTAACCACTGTGCCACCAGGGAAGGCCATCACAGATATTTTTACATCACATTGCTTTTTTTGGTAGATATTTTGAAACATCTACTTTGAGATGGTAGTTGTTATAAACATCTACTAGGTCTTTGGTAGTTAATGTGTTAATGAAGAAGCACATGTACTAATTACTAATTACATCACAATTTTTAAAAGTCTTTTGATAATCCTACTGACAAATAATTAGGTTCCTTTGTAATCCTATGTGATTTATTTTATGCATTTAAAAACAGTATACTGAGGAAGGACCCGTGGGTTTCCCCAGATAACCAAAGGGTCCATGAAACAGGGAAGGTTGAAAATGGGACTCTGGGGTGAAGACCGTCCTCCCAGTGGGCAACTGCTAAACCTCATGTTCTCAGACAAGCTAAGTGTGTGGGAATGCGGGGGGAGACGAAGTGATAGCTTTGCAGACATGCGAGGAATTCCTGCTCTTCCTGGGTGCTCCGGGCTGCACAGACCTGCGGATGACGTAGATCCCTGCCCTTTGGGGGAGAACCAGTTGGTGCTTTCTGCTTGCTCTGGGCCCTGCCCTGCCCACCGATTAGTGGTCCAGCTCCTCTCAGTAGACTAAGCTCCATGAGGGCAGGCTAGCCCCTGTCCATGTCCTCGGGGAACAGGGTGTCTCCCCCGCCCGCATATTCCCAAGCTTGCTTTGGGCATCCAGGTAGGTGTACCGCAGACCCAAGGTGTGCTGGCTGTTAGCACTGACAGCTGTGCGTCAGCCCCCTGGAGTTCATCTATGACTTGGCCACGGCCATGTTGCTCAGAGAAGCAGCCGCTGCTAAAGGCGCTGGGATGGCTCTGAAACCACGAACCACGGGAGAGGGTGATTGGTTTGGGAATTTTAACAAGGGTGTTTTGTGGCCTAACTTGAAAGGAGTGAACTGACCTACAGCAGCATTCGGCATCAGCATTTGACACCTTTGTGACCCAAGAGCAGAGGGACACTTCCACTCTGCTGCGGAGTTTTGGGTGAAGCCCGGCTTGCGTTATGGGAATTATGGGCAAGACAGGAGAATCTCTCATCCATGTGTTGACAGGACAGCACAAAGCTTCAGAGTGCAGCTCCTTGTGGCTGGTTTCTGGAGGGCGCTGGGCCTGCTTTGAAGAACTAGCTCCTTCTCTGTGCCTTCTAAGGTCTGCTGTTAGAGCGCCACCTTGAGGCTTTAGTGAGACTAGTCCATCAATGCCCAGTCATCCTTTTGTGAATTAGCTGCCTTGCGCAAGATTAAGTGCATTTGTGAGGGGAAAACCTACTCTGAGTTAACCAAATTAGGGGCATATTTAAGGCTATATGGTTTGGAAATGTCAAGTAACCATATTGTGTCTCCTCTCAGGGCCATGCCCTTCCCTTTTCCAATCAGCTGTGGCCCCTGAGAGGCAGCCCGGTGAGGTGTTGGAGCCGGTTTGTAGCAGCTCCTGAGAGCTGATTGTTAAATTATCAGGCATTTTATGAGTCAGTCGTGAAACACAGCAATTACTAAAAATTAAGTGATAGGATATTACAGTTGAATAAACTCTATACACACCAAAACTAGTGCCAAATCTCAGCCCTTTAGAATTATGTTACTATCATCTATGTGCTGAGGTTATTTTTTTAAATTTATTTTATTTACTTTATTTATTTTTAACATCTTTATTGGAGTATAATTGCTTTACAATGGTGTGTTAGTTTCTGCTTTATAACAAAGTGAATCAGTTAAACATATACATATGTTCCCATATCTCTTCCCTCTTGCATCTCCCTCCCTCCCACCCTCCCTATCCCACCCCTCCAGGCGGTCACAAAGCACCGAGCTGATCTCCCTGTGCCATGCGGCTGCTTCCCACTAGCCATCTATTTCGCGTTTGGTAGTGTGCATATGTCCACGCCGCTCTCTCGCTTCGTCCCAGCTCCCCCTACGTCCCTTGCATCTGTTCTGTGTGATGCAAGTACTGTATAATGGCACACCTCTTCCCAACTCTGCGTTCGGTGACATCATGCTGGTGGCTAAATCGGCCATGGCGGAGTGTTTACAGCACAGGAATCTGCACACGCTGCACAAATCAGCCTTGAGAGAGCCGGCTGTTAACGTTTACCAGCCCCCTTCTGGGCGTGCCCCCTCCTACTGCAAATGCCTCCATCACGTCTGGGCCCACGGAAGCTGAGCCGTGGGCTCCCTGGAAGGGTGTGAGGGTGGAGAGATTAGAGGGAGAGGAGGGCGATGGGGAGGGGCAGGGGGGAGGGGCAGGCCACGGCACCACGGCTCTATCCACCCGAGGACGCCTTCCACCGTTTGCCACATGGAGAGTTTGGAAAAGAAAGGCAAGAATTATTCTAAAATCAATGATTTCAAGTTACTCCTTTTATTATTATACAGATTATTTTGGCCACTTGCCAGGGCAGCAGGACTGTCCGGAACTGCCCCTAGAGAGTTCTCATGCAGCATAAATGGAAAAGGCGGCAGTGCAGGCTCAGAAGTGCAGAGAGTGCGCAGTGGCGCCCAGCAGGGCTTTAACAACCGGGTAGTGATGACCAGAGTGAAAGGAGCTTGTCTGCAGGTCTGCGCCCCCGGTTCCTCCAGCCTGGTCTGCGGCTCCCACCACTGGGCTGTCGGAGGGCAACGCAAAGGGATGCGAGGAGTGATGGTCCACTCAGAGGCATTCTTGGGTCCTGTTTATCCCTTGCATTGCTTCAGGAGTAAATCAAATTGGAAGCAAACTTGAAACTAGTCCAAGTTGTCCATATCTCCCATTCTTGAACCAAGTCCAGGTTCCTATTACAGTCATTAAGCAATTTATATGATGCATTGCATCCCTGAATTGTTATACTTGCATTGCACTTAAAGATATCTGTTTATTTATATATATATATTCCTAAATATTGTTTATAATTCTAACTAATGAGATTACCTTCCATGTTGTACCAGTCTGAAGAGTTTTAAGCATCGTATATGGAGATAATTCTAAGAACTAAAACGGACGTATTTTTAATTGCCCTTAAATCCTGGTGCTCTGTGGCATCCATTGAATTAATGCGTTGAAGTGCTTCAGGGAACGGGTAGGTTTCTGCTAGAGTAATAAATTCATTGCTCAGCTTTGACGATCAAATTTGACTTTTTATTTTGTTTTGCTTCCTTGGCAAAACAATAATAGTCTTGAAAGCTGGGCTTTGTTAAGAGATAAAAAGGTTTTCTAAATTCCAAAGCTTCGCTCTAAATATGAAGCGACAGTACCTCTGACTTTGATCACAGAGTTTTACCGTAAGCCGTAAATAGAAGGAATTCACGATTCGATGGAAGCAAAGTTCCCAGAAGACAGAAGGGAAAGGAGAAAGTATTCCGCCCTGCCCGGGAGAGGTCTGGTGGTAAGAGCAGCATGAGGATGTGGCCGGCGGGTGGGGGGCGAGACACAGGGGCTCTGAGAGAACCCAGAGGTGAGGAGACACATCTAAGTAGATGAACCCGAGGTAGTGCCCCAGATGTGCACAGTGAGACCAGCGTGTCTCCTACAGAAGGCCCGGGAGTTCGGGTGTCTCCTGAGGGACAGAGGTGCTGACAGGATGACGGCAGACAAGCAGAGGCGGGAGGGGCGAGGTGGGCCGTAAGCAGGGACCTGCGAGCAGTGGCAGAGCCCCAGCTTAGCAGCAGTGGGTGCTGGGGGCACTCGAAGGCCAGGTCGGCGGAGACGAGTGGGATGGGACACCTAACTGGAGGCCAGAGAGGACCCAAAGGACAGCGGGTGCACCCGAAGCCCCTCCCCGCACTACCCTAAGGCCACGTTCACGCCCTCTACGGCACTCAGCTGCCCCGTGCAGCCCTTGGTGGAGTCAGAGCACAAGGGGTGTGTCCCAGGCCTGCCTCTGTTCCGGGCCCCTGCGGGGACCACACTAAAGGCACAGCCACGGGCCCAGGAGCCCCCGTGCAGTGCAGCTCTGCCCTCCACAAGAGGCCACCCACAGAGAGGCCACCAGGATGCAGGAAGGCCAGGCTGTTAGCTCAGTGAGGGGCTGGGAAGGGACTGAAACCTCTTCTGAACCCCTGCTGTCCCTCAGGGCATCGGCCTTCTGGGCTCAAGGCCTTCTGGGCTCAGCCTTTCCCTAACAATCAAAGGAAATGGCCCAGCTCCATCCCAAGCACTGAGGGAAGTCAGGGCTCACCCCAGCCTGAGGATCCCTGAGGAGGCCTGCGGTGGGGAGAGAAGGCCGTCCCTCATCAGGCACTCTGAGAGTCCAGGGTCAAGAGGCTATCTGGGGGAGCAGACTTGTCCTGAAGGTCTGGGCTGGAGTGAACTAATACAGAACAGACAGGAAATAACTTCACGGTCAATGTTAGATTTCCCATTTCTGGAAGATATACTGGTTAGTTCTAACCTTAGAGACTCCCTCCCAGAGTTAGACTGGCGGGAGTTCAAACCCCAGGCCTCCCTCTTGCTGGCTGTGTGACCCCGTGTGACCCTGAGCACGCCTCAGTTCACTCATCTGTGAAATAGGGTCGTAAGGCCCCTTTGCAGGTTTGAAGGTCATGGAGATGCTGATGTGAAGGACTTGCGCATCCTTGGCCGTGATGAGTACACTGTTGATGGCAGCCATTGCTGTGACTGGCTTCTGGCCCAGCCCCTCGGGGGGACCGTGCCAGGCTTTCTGGAAGACACTAATGAAGGGTGAATCAGCACTCATTCAGGCCCAAGATGGGAAGGAGGGGGCAGGGAATGCTGGGGTCCCCCAAAGAAGCAGGGTGTGTGGGCAGAGTGGCTGGTGGGTGATAAGAAACTGTCAAGAGGAAGGAGCCTGGAGGGGCCAGTGGTGGAAAGCCGGCTGAGGGGCTGGGGTGACCCGAGACCCCTGGGAGAGGGAGGCGGGAATGATGGGGCAGCAGTGGGACCTGGGTCTTGGGCAGTGCCTCCAAGCAGGAGGCCATGAGGCAGGAGAAGTGGGTCCTGCAGGAGCCGGGGGTCCAGGGAAGGAGGAGCTCAGGGCCCAAGTGGTCTGCCCCGTGGAATCAGGCCAGCGCTGCGCGAGCGAGACTCCAGCCCTGGGAAAGGAGCTTACTGGATGGTGGTCCCGGGTTTTTCTGGTGGCAGGGGCTGAGGACACGCAGAAGACCTCCTTCTTAATATTTCTGTTCTCCAGTATTTCCTGATAAGAGTCATAGCTGGGCCACAAACACCTACTTCCTAACCAGAAGGTAGTGAGGAACCATTGGTGTTCCTGTCCCAGGGGGTCTCAGGCTGCTGCAAGAGCCTGTTAGAGCCCAATGGCTGAGCCACCCCCAGAGTTTCTGGTTCAGTAGGTCTGCAGTGAAGCCAGAGAACTTGCATTTCTAGTAAGTTCCCAAGTAACGTTTATGCCGCTGGTCCGGGGACCACATTTTGAGAACCACTGACACGGTGGTCTCGGACCAGTAACTTCTGGGATCCTCAAAGCATTCTCTGTGGCAAGTGTTACCTGCCCCCGCTGCCTCACCACCATTTCACAGCTAATGACACTCAATCGTAGAGAGTAAGTGATCTGCCCCAGGTCACTGGGCTGAACGGTGGAAGAGCTGTAATGTGCAGTTGGATTTGCCAGCTCTCAGCCCTCCGCCCCTTCACCGTGATAGTGACCATCATGGCTCGCGCTGCGAATTCCTGAGGGTGGCCTGTTGTGCAGGTTTGCTCTTGACCGGGGCCTGGGCCCCGATAGAGCTTAATAAGCGCTAGCGGAGTTGAATTCCTTCCTGGAGTTGCTCAGTGAGAACGGCTTTCTCAGGCTGTAATTGGCGACTGTTGGCTGAAAGCACCCCCTGAGGACTTGGCGGGGGCATAGGGAGGTGGGTCACAGTTGGTTCTTTGGTTTACTTATTATAAGTAAGGTTTAGAGGTGACAGAGGGAGGTGGCCCGGCACCCTGGCCGGCTTCCCTCTGCTCCCTTCTCAGAACCCACTGGGAGCAGGGAAAGCCATTCTCCCTCACCAGACTCGCTCAGGGCAAGGCACAGTGCCCAGGCCTCCTGCCCTTCACCCACCTGCTGGGCTAGTGTTGCCTGGTGGTCCCTTCCGGAGCTGAGGTTTTTTTTTTTTTTTTTTTTTTTTTTTTGCGGTACACAGGCCTCTCACTGCTGTGGCCTCTCCCGTTGCGGAGCACAGGCTCCGGACACGCAGGCTCAGCGGCCACGGCTCATGGGCCCAGCCGCTCCGCAGCATGTGGGATCTTCCCGGACCGGGGCACGAACCCGTGTCCCCTGCATCGGCAGGCGGACTCTCAACCACTGCGCCACCAGGGAAGCCCCCCGGAGCTGAGGTTTTGAGAAGTGAAACACTGTTCGCTCTTCGTGTGTGAGGCGTGCTTTTGTACCACAGCTGCTGCTCAGCTGCACGAACGTCTGCGCCTTCTTGGGGCCTCACATCAGGCCAGAAGTTCGTCCTGGGCCTCGGGGGGAGGTGGGGGAAATGCCCGGCCCAGGTGGGCCTGCTGTTGCCTTGCTGGGACTTGGCTCTGCAAAGAAAGCAGCTGGAGCTGCAGGTGGGGGGTGGTTAGGTGCAGCCGTGGCTGGGTGGGAGCGAGGGGTGCAGCCCCTGGAGCAGCTGCCTGGACGAGTGCTGGCGTCGGCGTGGACCTGAGGGGCCCACCACCCCGTCACCCCATGGGCCTGCCAGCTCTGTGCTTCTGGTCCCCGGGATCCCAGGGGCAGCATCCCTTCACCATCATCGTCCTCCTGACCTGGGGCCCGGAGCCTGAGACAAGCTCCCCTGACTGGGGGAGGCCCTCATCCACCACAGAGAGAAACTGCAGGCCTGCTTCCTCTCCTCCCTTCCCAGAGCCCCTGTCAAACTCGCGGGCAGGCTGGGCTTCCCCGGGATGGGATTTCACAGTTGCAATCCCATCCCTGTGGATTCACTCCTCCTGGAAATGCCCTCTGTGGCCCCTGTGTCCAGGCTCTGGAAATGATTCAGACCACACTCTGCCCTGGGTGCTTGCACAGCTTAAAATCCCATCAGTTCTCGTTTTAGCTCCCAGAGGATGTTGGACCCCGCCAGGCCTGGCACTGACCTCACTGCAGGGCTTACCCCCAGGTTTCCGGTCTTGGCCTCTGTCCCGAATGGCCATCAGGGCTCCTGTCCACCCTACCTCCCCTGCTTGGCCGCGCAGGCCCTCAAATGAGCTTCTAGTCTTATTTGCTCCATGAATGCGCCCCTGCTGAGAGTATGTCAGTGGGGCAGCCCAGCCAGGTCCTCTGTGGGGACAAAATCCGTGGCCTTTGACCTGTAGGAACAGACATCTCTGGGCTGTCCTGAGCCTGGACCGCCTCTGCGTCCTTCTGCCACTCTCCCTTGCAGCCCCCTTTCCAGGAGCCCCGGGGTCGGCAAACAGGCCCCTTGACCTGTTTGAGAAGGCGCCAGCCTGCTTTCCACTGTTCCCTCTCCCAGCCCACACAGAGCCCGTGCAAAGAGAGGGAGTTCTTCCCTTTAAAAATAAAAACCTCACCCAGAGAGATTCCTGCACGTCCTTAGAAAAGGCTTTCAGGCCGCTGGGGCATTTATGTTTTAAGAAAATTCAAAGAAGGTTGGTGGGTGGGGCAGCTTCCGGGAGAAATGCTCCTTGATCTCCAAACCAGAGGGCTGCTGGGGGGTGGGGACGCCGAGGGAGGGGAAGGGGGAGAAACCTGGTGACACCCAGCCAGCCAGGGGGACCTCGAGGAAGATGGGACCCCCCGACATTCCTGCCGTGGCTCTGGGGTGGGCCACGTGGGGTCTCAGCGCCTCCCTCTGCCCCCTGCCCCCTCCCACCTGGCCCCAGTCACCGGCTCACCTCCTTCCCCTTGCCTGGTATCACCTCGCCCCCCCACCCGTGTGCCTCGTGGCTTTGAGCCACTTTGAGCCATTCTGCCTCCTTCACCAATTCACAAACCCCAGGAGGGCCAGTGATTGGTTCATCCAGGTGCTGTCCACAGGGGCACACAGGGTGGCCTCTGGACAGGACCTCCCCTGTCTGCACCTGCTGCCTGTGTTGACGGTTCTGCAGAAAGCCTTTCATCTGAGGATGTGCTTTGAACTTCACCAGGAGGGTTCACAGGGGCCCACATAGGCCAGAGTCTTGATAAGCATGTGAGAGCCAATGGGGGGGGGGGTCTCCGTTTTTTGGCAGCTGTGTGACCACGGACTAGTCACTGACCTCTCTGAGCCTCAGTCTCCTCCTCCACAAAGTGGGGATCACACCACACCTCTTTCATCAGGCTCTTCCGAGGACTGACTGGGACATGGCACGTCCAGTGCCTGGCGTGAGGCCACACTCACTAAAAGCAGCGGCTCCTCCCTGCTGTTCACCTCTCTCTGCATGAGGTGGGGAGGAGGTCTGAGCTCAGCTCCTCTCTGAGGCATGGCCTGAATGACCTCAGGGCTCCGCGGCCACCGTCTCCTGTATCTTTCTCCCAGAGAGCTGGCCCTGTTGGGACTGTACCTGAGACGGAAGGAATTTTAAGCAAAGGAGCCGAGGCCAGCTCAGCTTGCACTTGTTAAGACGTCTTCCCCCAGCTGGCATTTTCTTCAAAAAATTTGCTATGAAAACCGAACCTTTGGGGAGTAAATGGGCTTCTTAGGTGATTCCTTTGTTTCTCCTCCTGTTGTCTTTGGAGCCCTGCTTTGTGCGTCTCGGGAGAGTTGATAGCGAAATCAATAGCTGTTTCGCTCCAATTTATTGAGCTCTCTCGCCTAAACCTAATTAGCATGTTTCAGAGCCATGGATTGCTTCTGAGTCCTGGGTTTAGATGGGTGGATTGATCGCAGAGCTGCCCTGAGCCAAGAAAATTAGGGAAGAAGCCGGGGGGGGGGGGCAGGGGGGGGCTGGACAGAGCTTACCCACAGCATCAATCTGAGTAAAAGGAACAGCCGGATGGAAACATGGTTCCCGAGGGCAAGTTCCTGGTGCTTTGGCGCCCTTAAGCCCCAGCCGTCACAGTAGGAGACCTCAAGGGTCTATGTCGGGGACACACACCCCTTCTCGTAGCTGGGAGACTTGACTTTCTCGAAGTCTCCATTTCCTGGGCTGGAGCAGAGGACTGAGGGCAATGCCATAGCAGGGAGGAAAGAAAAGGTCTTTTAGAAGAAGTGACCCCTGAGGCCACGCCTTGGGCTTTGTTGCAAACGGTCTAGCATGGAGGGTCTGCCCTCCAGGAAGATTGGTGGCTGGAGGAAGGGGGAAGCCGGAGTGATGACTGGTCAGAGGGGAGACCCTGCTGGTAGCTGGGCCAGGGGACTTCCAGGGACAGAGATGTCGTATGGTCTGACTTGTGTCTCAGTATGCTGTCCTGGATGTCACCCCCTCATTCTCCCCAAATTTGTCTGCTCGCCAGCAGCAGGGGTATTTGGGGCAGGGAAGAACCGGGCAACGTCTGTAAGTTGGGCCAGGGCGGAGGAGAGCCTGCCTGTGGGAAGCAGAGGGCAGCGTAGGGACTTTAAAGACCATTTAGAGGAACAAGCTTGCCGGGAATATCGAACAGTGCCGGGGTCAAAGGGTGACTCCAGCAGACTGCTTTCTTTAAAAAAAATTGAGACATAATTCACAAAACATAAAGTTTACCAACTGAAAGTGTACAGTTCAGCGGGGTTTCAGTATTTTCACTGTGTTGTGCATTTGTCACCACTATCTAATTTCAGAACATTTCTTTCCATCGTCCAAAAGAGAAACCTCATATCTGTTAATATTAGCAGCCACTCCTATGCCCCCTCCTCCAGCCCCTTGCAGTCATTAATCTGAGTTCTGTCCTGTGGATTTGCCTACTCTGGGCGTTTCATATAAATGGAATCATGCAATATTTATCCTTTGGTGTCTGGCATCTTTCACTTAGCATAAGGTTCGTCCACGCTGTAGCTCTTGTCAGCACTTCATTCCCTTTTATTGCTGAATAACATTCCATGGTACAGATAAACTACATCTTATTTATCCATTCATCAGCTGCTGGAGTTTTGAGTTGTTTCCACCTCGTGGCTATTGTGAGCAGTGCTGCTATGAACATTCCTGGGCTAGTAATTATGTGAAGATAGGTTTTCAACGTACATCTAGGAGCGGCCCTGCTGGGTCACTTGATAATTCCAGGTTTAACTTTTTGAGGAATTGCCAAACTGTGTCCGAGGGCTGCTTTTGTAGCCCTGCGTGTCAGAAGTCGGGGTTAGAAGAGATTAGAAGAGTTAGTCACCCTCTGTTGAAAGGGGGTGATTAAGGAATATGGAGCCAAGTAGAGGCTATCCCAGGGCAGAGGAGTAACCCTGAGCTGGCCAAGCAAAACTTCCTTAACAGGGCTCCCCTGGTGGCGCAGTGGTTGAGAGTCCGCCTGCCGATGCAGGGGACACGGGTCCGTGCCCTGGTCCGGGAAGATCCCACATGCCGCGGAGCGGCTGGGCCCGTGAGCTATGGGTGCTGAGCCTGCGCGTCCGGAGCCTGTGCTCTGCAACGGGAGAGGCCACAGCGGTGAGAGGCCCGCGTACCACAAAACAAAACAAAACAAAACAAAACAAAACAAAAAAAACCTTCCTTAACAGACTTGAGCCCAGGCTGTCACAGAGCCCTAGGGGGTGAAGGGTGACAGGAGGAGCAGTGCCTGCTCCTGTCTGCCCTGCCTTGGGGACAGAGCCCTGCCATCACTGGTGAGGAAAGGGGGCTGCCACAGAGCCTGCACCAGGGCTGAGGGGTCAGAGCATCAGCCTTCTCCCATGCCGCCCTCTCGCCCCTTCCGGCCTATGTGGCCCAGCGGGTCCCAGGCCCCTGTCCTCCGCTTGTCTCTTGCTGCCTCCTTCCAGGGCCTGTGTCTCCTGGGCCAGTTTTCCCTCAAGGTCAATCAGCAGATGAGGAGACCTTGTGGAACAGACTCATTAGGACCTGCTAGAACCAGCCGGGGCCTCACCCCCAGCCCTGGAGGCCAGCAGCCCCTCATTGGCCACCACAGCCCACCTCCCGGTCACAGATCTGAGGCAGACAGCAGGGGTCCCTAGGGGCACTGCTGCTCTTCACTCCCCAACCAGGACACGGTTGGCTGTCAGCCTGTTGGATCTTTCTGGGGATGACTCGCGGATGCAAACAGCATTTCCCTGGGGACCCCAATGTTTGCTTTTCCTTTTTAAGTCGCTGGCATATCATTTAAAGGTAGTCTCTCAATAAAATTAGTAGCTTATTAAATTACGAGGAAAGAATAGGTGAGAGACGATTTGAACCAAAGATACATGAACGGCATCCCGTGCTCCTAGCAAGAGTGAATTTTGAAGAGAAACATGATTAAAACGAGGGGATTCCCCCGAGCCAGGCCAAGCTGATTGAATCACGGGGAAGAAATGATAATCTGGGTTCGTTTGTTATGCCATTTCCAGGCATTCAAACCACTGGGGGAGCTTTGGACTTTCGTGTGAATGCCTCTGACAGGGGTCGAGCAGTCCAGGCGAGGGACTCAGGGGTGGGGCAGCCTTGTCTGAAGATGCAGACGAGCGGGAAGCGTTCCTTTCTCACAGGTCTTTAGATTCTGGGGCCTGGGCAGAGGCATCTGGAGGACCTTTCTGGAGAGGGTTAGGTGAATTCTACTCAGGACCACAGTTTGCCTCCTGCTGAGGCCACTAGACACTTTGCTCCCAGGTAGAGTGACCAACCACCCTGGGCTGCCCAGCACAGGGGGAGTTCCTGGGGTGCAAGACTTTCAGTTTTTAAACCAGGACAGTCCCAGGCAAACCAGAACAAGTTGGTCACCTTACAGTTTCAGGGCTCACATTAGTGATCAACCCCAGTGCTGGGTGTGGACAAGCAAAGGGGCAAGGAGGTAAGGAGGTGAAGGGTGGAAAAGAAGGGAGATGGACCCAGCCGAACCGTGAGAGGGAGCGAATGCCCATCATATAGGACCTGGTTGTGTGAATTAACGGTCCATTCAGGCAATGGAATGACAAACAGCTGCAGAAAGGAACACAGAAGTTCTATGGGCCATGGAACAAAGTCCAAGTACCGTGTTGCAGGGAGAAAAAACAAAGGCACAGAACAGTGTACAGTGTATTCCCACCGGGTAAGAAAATGGAGAAAATACATGTGTACGTGCTTGTCTACAGAGAGACTGACAGTCTCTGAAACAACTGTGAGAACATTGACTGTGGGGAACAGGGAGACTTTACTTTGTAAGCCCTTTCTAGGGGGCAGTATCACCCCTTTGGAAACAACTGCCTGCTGGGGTCTCCTGACCCATTTCTTAGCATCTTACTGGTATGTCCTTCCCTTCACGCATGTTTCTTTTTCCCCTTCAACTTTTAAAAAATTTGAATATTTTATTTCCCCCAGCTTTATCATGATATAATTGACATATAACATCGTGTATGTTTAAGGTGTACAACGTGATTTGATACATTTATGTGAAATAATTACTATAATAAGGTTAGTTAACACACCCATCACCTCATATAACTGCAATATTTTTTGGCAATGATCCCTTCAACTTCTAATCTTGAAAATTCTAAACCCTGCAGATAAACCACAAGAATAATACAATAAATACCATTAAAATCTTCCTTCCTCCTTCTTTTCTCTTTCAGTAAACATCTTTTGTTTTGTTTTTAATATTAATTTTTTGTTTTTTAATATTATGGACTCAGATCTAATTTTTAAATTTGATGTATTTAATAAATTATCATCATTATTGCTTTTTTTCTTGCTCATATTGTCTCAGATTTGGCTAGTGGGAACTCCTTCATATTGGCTCCTGTGTCCTTTTGACATACCTCTTTGGTCTTGGAGCATGTGTTTACTTGCCGCCAAAGCAAGGTGTTTCAGGCTTAACTTGTATTTATTCCATCTCAGTCCTAGAATTAGCTATATCTCCAAGGAGCCCAGGTTCCTTTTAGTGGGGCATGATATTTAGAAAACAATATCTGGGCTCTAGGGGGCTCATTGCTACTAGGGTGTCATTGCTTCTAGGCTTTTTTAGTGAATGGAACCAAGAACTATATATTCTTTAAAACCGTGAATATGCACTGATATATTTAATTCAAATCGAATAACAAGTTTTTCTTCACCTTACCCCATTCTATATTTGTATCTTCCCTCTCCACAGTTAAAACCCTGGTCTCCAACAACATCCAATATTTACTCATTTGCTCTATCCTTCAATAGACACACACAGAAAAATAGTTTCAGAAGTATACCACCAGTATCTCTACCAACGACAAACCTATTACATTAAGTTCAATATGTCTTTGCAGTCCTTTTTGTCATTAGAAAATGTCATGTAACGATAAACAGTCAGAATACTCTGTCCAAAATTACTTGAATTGATGATTTTCTCTGTATAGTTGTCTCATACCTACCACTCATGATGCACGGTAAGACTTGCTTGTTTGTCTTTACGTCAAATTTAGAGTTTGATTTTAAAAATACTTTAGATTTAATTTTGATTTTGGATATATAAAACACTCCAAGTTAAATCATATCTAAACAGGTAAATTCATAGCTGTCTCTCTGCCATCTCCATCTCCTTCACCTTTTCCCCTCTCCATGTTTATTAGCTTCTAGTTTATTGCTTCTCTATTTATTTTTGCAAAACTAAGCATACCTATATATGTATATTTCCACTTTTCTTATGCAAAATATAAAATACATTTTTTTTGGTATTTTGCTTGTTTTACTTTATACTATATATGCTGGAAATTGCTCCACGTGAATTCATAGGGATTTTCTTCATTCATTTCTATGGATACATAGAATTTCCTTAAATGGATTACCCTAGTTTCTATTCAACTAATCTATGAAGATCGTTTGTGTTGTTTCCAGTATTTTGCAATTGCAAATAATCCCAATTTTTGCCTTGTTGTTTCATATGTGCAGGTAGATTCCTAGATGTGAGATTACTGGGTCAAAGTATAAATCCCTATGTAGTTAAGGCTTCCATAGGGTAGTACCAACAGATGGATTTTCCCCAAAGTGTGTTATCATTTCCTTGGCAGCCATAACAGAGGACCTCCAGTGGGTCCTATGGGACTCAGCCCTGGCATTGGGCAAATCCTAACATTAACTCACCCATAATCCCTCAGTCACAGACTTCCTTATGTGAACGCCCCACCGGAGGATACAGGGAAGTGAGAGAGACTCATTGCTGAGTCCCTCCCATAACTCAATGGTCCTTTCAGGGTCATTTCAATGGTTCTATCAGTTTACAGATCTTACCCATACTCCTTCTTTTCCCACAAAAGCCAGCTGTTCCCTCAGCTTTCATAATTCATAATCATTTTGGACAAAAATAAAACTTCAGTCTATGCTGTCTTTATATCCGACTTTCTTGGGAAACCTCAGATGATCTTTTCCAATTGAGTTGAATCTCATAACCCAGAAAAACTCCCAGTCCGGAGCACACTCTGTACACGAGAGAAAGAAAAATGCCCCTTTTGTGTCTGCCTGGTGATGGCCCCAAGTTGGGACTGGGGCCAGCTATGTCTTTGCCCAGGGCCAAAGCCCCAAATGGAAGGTCTCTTGGCCCCAACCAACTGGGGGAAATTCCACGAGGTTCTGGGAGGCTGGAGCCCTTTGGGCATGGAAAGCCTGGATCATATTACACTGCACAGACCCATGTAACACATGCATGGGAAAGAGTTCTGAAGAGTCCACTGTAGGAATGTCAGCAGTGGTTACCTCTGGGCGGTGTGTTCTAGATTTTAATTTTCTTATTTATGTTTACTGTTATTTTGTTGTTATTGTTTGAACATGATCATGGTTCACTGTGTCATTTGAGAACATTTTATTAGCTGAAAGGTCATTGATTTCTCTTGGTCCACATGTGCCATGAGTTAGAAAAAAATAGATCCATTCAAAAGCAGCAAGTTTCCCCCATGCATAATTCCAGTTGAATTGCTGAGTTGGTAGTGCCACACCCTCCCAGCAGCAGGATGTATCTTTCTGTCCCCTGTCATCTCTGTCACCATCAGCAACAAAACTTCCTTGTGCATCTACCGCATGCCTGGCACTGTGCTAGAGGTGACCATGATGCATTGCTGTCCCTAAGTTGGTGGCGGTTGAGTATCAGGGGCAGATGTATACAGATCACTGCTGAGAAAAGAGAGAAATGCCCTAGAAAGGGAAGGTTAGCTTCGTCCGAGGTGGGGGCCTGGTGAGCGATACCCAGAGAAGAGGAGGGAGGCTCGGCTGAGTTTGAAAGAGCAAGAGGTGAAAAAGAGGACTCTAGTGGGTTTTTCAGACAGTGTGAAAATGTGAGGCTATGAGATGCAGAGGATATAGGGGAGGGAGGGGTCATGGGTTAGGCCAGACTCAGGTCACTTGCATGAGAGCCTGGGCATTACTGCTTCTTCCTGTAAGGGGTGAGGAGGAAGTCAAGATTTAAAGATTTAAAATAGGGGCAAGTCGTGATCAGATTTGCATTTTGGGGAAAAAAAAACACATTTTGGCAGCAGTGTAGAAAATGGATTGTAGGGGAGGGATTGCGGCTAGAGGCAGGGAGCCCATTGACAAAATAATCCAGGGAGAGATGGCAAGGGCCTGACCTGAGAGGTGCCCTCGGGGCTGAAGAGGAGTGACTGTCGGCGTCTGTGGGGACTGGCAACCCCCAGGATGAGAGAGTGGGGCAGGGCGCGGGCCAGTTGCTTATGCTATGTCTCAGGCTCTGTGAGGACTAGAGCTTGTGAATTCGGAGCCTAGCACAGTGCCTGGTGTGTAGAGAAGCTCAGTTAATATTTCCCTGCCTCCCTGCACTCTTATTTTCTCATATCCATGGCAGTCACCTCCAACATCTCTCTCCTCTCTTTCCAGGTTTGCAAACTTCCTTCTTTGTGTCTGTCCTTTTTTATTTTTTTAATTTTTATTTTTGGCTGCATTGGGTCTTCGTTGCTGTGCGCGGGCTTTCTCTAGTTGTGGCGAGCAGGAGCTACTCTTCGTTGCGGTGCGCGGGCTTCTCACTGCGGTGGCTTCTCTTGTTGCAGAGCACGGGCTCCAGGCACACGGACTTCAGCAGTTGCAGCATGCGGGCTCAGGAGTTGTGGCGCACAGGCTTAGTTGCTCTGCGGCATGTGGATCTTCCAGGACCAGGGCTCGAACCCGTGTCCCCTGCATTGGCAGGTGGATTCTTAACCACTGAGCCACCAGGGAAGCCCCTGTTCTGTTTTTTTTTTCTTCCACCTTCACCTTTTAGATTAGGGCTGTTTTCTTTCCCTCTTCTTTTCTTTTCTAACTCTGTGAGAGTTATAATTCTCTTTCCCACATATATCAGCTTATCTCTGGCTTCTCAAGTTTTGTGTGTGTGTGTGTGTGTGTGTGTGTGTGTGTGTGTGTTTTATACTTTACCTCCATTAATATCATAGAAAGCCAACACCAAGCATGTACACAGAAGCATTCTGTTAGAAGCAGGGAGAGGGGAAGATTACACACACTTATAATTTAGTATCATTTATTTAGTTATTATGTGTTGAATAAATAAGCAAATGTTTCTAGCAGATATTGGGAATTTTTGATCCCTTGCACTTGGTGGCATTTAACAGAATTGGAAACACTTTCACAGGTACTATTTTCTTATTTTATGTAATCATAGAAAAGACCCTATGCGATGCTATTAGCATCCCTGTTTTACAAATGAGAAAACTGGGGTGTATGTGCCAGCCCCTTTTTCTGTGCACATGTCCTAACTCATTCAATCTTGATAACATTCCTATAAAGCAGGTACAGTTATTATCCCCATTTTACAGATGTAGAATCTGAGGTACCCAGAAGTGCCAAAGTCACACAGCAATATGTCGAGCTCAGGCCTATGTTTTTAACTGTGACCTCTATGAACTGCCTTTCTTCCTTCCTGGTTTCAGCCTAAAAAGATGTTCTGTCTCTTAATGTGACTCTGTATTTGTGTGGTCTCATCCAGTGCATGTGGACTTGCTGAGTCTAACTCTGGAGTCACCCTTTGCTGCTGAAGGGAAGGGGTGTTTGGAGGGAGGTCAGGAGGCCCGGGGAGAGGAGCCTGGCTGTCCACACGGGTGCACTCAGCATGGCCCTAAGTGAGCAATTCCCTGTCTGGGGCCTGATCCTTTCCCATCACTCAGAACCCAGAAGGGTTGGCCCGTGTGAGGGCTGTTCCTCCCAGGGAGGCTCCTGCTATGAACCCAGCTCAGGAACAAGACATAATGCAGTCCACCAAGGCATCTGTTCACAGGGGGCGCCCAAGGAGTCCTGCTGGCCTCCTTCCATTTACTGATCAGCCCCTTATGTCCCTGAGTGAGTCACACTGTGACAGGGGCCGCTCGGTTACCAGCCTGAGCACTGGTGGGGGTCCCAGGTCTGAAACTTCTTTGCTGACCAGCCTGGAACAAGTTATTGCATTTTTCTTGTGCCTCAGTTTCCTCATCCGTAATAGGATAATACTAGTATCTTCCTCTGGACTTGTTGGGAGAGTAAGTGAATTAAACATAACCCACAATGACCCATGTGACCCACAATGACCCACGTGACCCACAATAACCCACGTAACCCACAATAATAGTAACGGGGAGGGTCTAGAACCAAGCCTGGCATCGCATAAGCATTCAGTAAATATTAGCTTTTGATATTAGCATAACTTTATACCCAGAATATCCTAACCTAAATTCATTGGAAATTGTATTTTCTTGTTCTCTGTCTACTTCCAGACACGGTGATCTCCTCCAGGGCAGGGACCAGGTTTTCCCACTGTTGTATTGATCCTCATGGCCTGGTACATAATAGGTCCTCAATATATGCCTGTTTTAGTGCACAAATGAGTGAATGCTGAATGAATCAAGTCCCACCATATAGATCTGTGAACACCTCAAAACGATTTGCAAAGTCTGAACATTTGGCAAATTCCCAATGGGGCACGTGACCCAGAAAGGGCTGAGAGGTGGCCACAGGCCGCTAAGGGGGTAGAGTGAGCCCCACCCTGCATGGCCCTTGCCTGGGGAGCTCCAGTGCCGTGGCCAGCAAGCGTGGGGAAGGGCAGCGTTCTGAGCTCACTCCCGGAGCCTCAGAGGGCCTTTTGTAGGGACTGACATTTCGTGTCCAAATGTGAAATTCCTTGGCCCCAACGCAAGGTTGAATGTGTTGGCTCTAATGAAGTATTTGCTGAAGCTTGTTTGCTGTCTGAGCTCACACACCCTCTGACCAGCTTGTTTTGAGAACTGCAGTCTCAAGAAACAGCAACACAATTTAGGAACCAAATCAAATGGCGAGAGTTGGGGCGGTGATGGAGGCAGGACACGGCTCCTCGCCCCTCCCAGGACGTGAGGGCCGGTCTCAGGGCAAAGTTTGGAGAAACAGGGAGATAGAAAAAAATGATAAAGCCTTAAAGGAAATCTGGAAAGGGCCAAAGCCTCCCTCACTATCCGTCCACTTAGTACAAGTGCTTGGTTTTGCTGCATGCCAGGATCTGTCCCCATGCGGGCGTCATTTTAGCGGTTCTGATCATCATGCCTATATACGTTTTCTGCTCTTTTTCACTTAATATTATATTGTGACATTTCCCCATGTTGTTACACCTTCATACTTACAGGTGTAATTTTATTCAATTGTGCTCCTTGCATGAAATAAACTTAAAACTACATGGATACAGCAGGTTCCCACTAGCTATCTATTTTACACATAGTAGTATATATATATATATATATATATATATATATATATATATATATATATATATATATATATATATATATATATATATATATATATATATATCAATCCTAATCTCCCAATTCACAGGGAGCTCAGCTCGGTGCTCTGTGAGGACCTAGATGGGTGGGATGAGGGTGGAGGGAGGTCCAAGAGGGAGGGGATATATGTATACATAGAGCTGATTCACTTCATTGTACAGCAGAAACCAACACAACATTGGAAAGCAATTATACTCCACTTAAAAAAAATACATGAATAAACATAGTTATTTTCTTTTGACGTAGAATACATTCCTATGAAGATTAATTGATAGAAGTGTTTTTAATGTTACCATATGATTTTCCAAAGTGTGAAACTACTTAGTGTATGATGACACTTTTTATGTATGTATGAAAGTATAGATATTAACACAGTCTCATCATCATCAGATATATATATATATATTATTGGTTCACTGTTTTATAATTTACCCCATGTTTAATAAGTGTTTAACTGTGTACACACATGTATAAATTACGATGAGACTGATAATTTTTCATGTGCTTGTTTAACTGTTTGCTTTCTTCTTGGGAATATTTCTTTGTGACCTTGGCATATTTAGTTCTTAGACTTTGATAATCATATACATTCACTTGCCTGTTAGATCACGTGTAATGCCAACAATTTCCTCATCTTTTTTTCTTCTTATCCTCAATTTGCTTTGTTTCTGAAAAACAGAAACAATTTTTTAAGTTCAATACTTTGATTTTTTTCTTTAGCTTCTTCTCTTGCTCCAAGCTGAGAACTTTATCAGACACAAGACAAAATAAGAAATGAAGAAAATGACAACCTTTGTATATATCTATATCTATATATATATCTTTACTGGAGTATAATTTGCTTTACAATGTTGTGTTAGTTTCTGCTGTATTGCAAAGTGAATCAGCTATATGTATACATATATCCCCATATCCCCTCCCTCTTGCGTCTCCCTCTCATCCTCCCTAACCCACCCCTCTAGGTGGTCACAAAGCACTGAGCTGATCTCCCTGTGCTATGCAGCTGCTTCCCACTAGCTAGCTATTTTACATTTGGTAGTGTAGATATGTCCATGCCACTCTCTCACTTTGTCCCAGCTTACCCTTCCCCCACTGTGTCCTCAAGTCCGTTCTCTATGTCTGCATCTTTATTCCTGCCCTTGCACTAGATTAATCAGTACCATTTCTTTAGATTCCATATATGCGCGTTAGCATAGGGTATTTGTTTTTATCTTTCTGACTTACTTTACTCTGTATGACAGACGCTAGGTCCATCTGCCTCACTACAAATAACTCAGTTTTGTTTCTCTTTATAGCTGAGTAATATTCCATTGCATATATGCGCCACATCTTCTTTATCCATTCATCTGTTGATGGACACTTAGGTTGCTTCTATGTCCTGGCTATTGTAAATAGAGCTGCAATGAACATTGTGGTACATGACTCCTTTTGAATTATGGTTTTCTCAGGGTATATGCCCAGTAGTGGGATTGCTGGGTCATATGGTAGTTCTATTTTTAGTTTTTTAAGGACCCTCCATACTGTTCTCCATAGTGGCTGTATCAATTTACATTCCCACCAACAGTGCAAGAGGCATGATGAGGCAGGAGCAATAAGTGTGAATTTTATCTGTGTTGTACAAATGGGGAGACTGGGCATCAGAGAGCTTGGTGACCTGCCCAAAGCCACACAGCAAATACGTGCAGCACCTGGTTCTTGGAGCCAGGGATCCTGAGGCCAGGTCTGCTGCTTGTCCCACTACCGACACAGTGATAACCTCTGAAGGCAAAGTGCCTTCTGTGTGTCCCAGGATCCCTGGTGTCCTTCTGGGATCTTCTTGGGCCTTATGAACCTGGGAGGAAGTCCTGGAGAGAGGCTGGATGGGACCCAGGATGGCCTGAGCCTGATCTTTGGCCCCTGCTGGCCACAGGTTTGCTTGGAGAATGATGGGTGTGTGCCAGCACGGGTCTGGGAAACATCAGGACATCCTTGTCCTTGCTCCACTGACCACCAGATTGTTCTTCTCACAAGTGGCCGAAAACCTTGGCCAGCTGAGTAGGAAGGCTAAGAAGTTATTTTATTTTATTTTCCAAATTTACAGATTTTCTGAGGGGAGGGCGATTAAGAAAAGCATTCCTACTGGGAAAAGTGTACACTCTTTAACAAAGTTGCCTCACTCAGGCAAGCTGGGACTCATTACTGGGAACTGGTTGTGAGTAACAGCCAATTGTAACGGCCAACGTTGATGGGAAGCTTCCTTTGTTGAAGAAACCGGGTTAAGTATTATCTAATGTAATGCTCCAATGGCTCTAGAATATGTGGTTTTATCAATCCTCTTTCACAAGTTATTCAGAGACGATGGATGACTTACCCAAGCCCACACAGCTAGGAAAGGATGGAGCTGGAATTCAAACCCAAGTATAATCCAAATCCCAAATCCACACCCCTTAACCACTCTGCTCCCTGCCCCCTGCCCTCCAGGGCCTTGCTTCCTGATGGAGGAGAGAGAGGGTGGGTGAGGCCCAGAGCATATATCTTATACATTTCGCATGCCTGGGTACTGGTCAGGGTCTGCTTGCATTTTGGTTATGCCTGTCTGTTTCTCTCCTTTCCACTGAGACTAGGAGCTCCTAGAGGTCTGGGTCCGTGTCTGGCTAGACTTTGTGTCTCAGCACAGTGAGGGGTCTGGCACGTGTCTGATGGAACTGGAGAATGAATGGGAAAGAAGGCAGGAGAGGATGAATGGACGGCAAGGTGTCTTAGCTGATTAGGAGTGGGATGCTTTTGGAAACGGTGCGACTTTAATGCAAACTTTAGATATAAAAGGAAGAGGGCGTGGACCCATTTCCTTGGCTTGACTTGTTTAAGAGCATGTACTTTACTGCCAAGTAGCTGGCAGTCTCTGGGTGACTCCTGGCTCTGCCTCTTCTAGCTCCAAGACTTCCAGCAATTGACTTGACCTCCCTACCCTTAATGTCCCCATCTGTAAATATACGCTGATACTAATTTGTACTTCTTAGAGGGAGGGCTGTGAACATTAAATGAGCATATTTACACAAAACGTGTAAATGACAGCTACTGTGAATTCTTCCTGGGAGAGTTAGTTTTTGAAAATTAAGTAATTTGGGTGATAGGTACCTGGGGGTTCATTATATCATTCTCTCTACTTGTGTTGATGCTTGAAATTTTCCGCAATAAGACATTTTAAAAACAAGTAATATAAATTTGAGATGTTAGTTTTGTTTAGAAAACAAATGCAGGTATATCACTGAATACAGTGCAAAATATACACGCAATTTTAAAATAAAACACAAAAATAAATGAATGGCTTAAAGCAGCCCCTTAGAATTATGATCTCAGCCAGGGTTACTCATGATCTCACCAGGCCTTCCATTTTTTCATCCTAAAAATATTGCGAATAGTGACGCCTCCCTGCGAGTACTTCATGATTCAAGTGAGATGTGAGGGTGCTTTTTAAACTATAATTCTGCCTTCCAGATTCGATGACTTGTTCATTCATTCAACATGTTTCTTGAGGCCCTGCTAGGTGCCAGGTGCCAGGCTAGGTGTGGGGACACAGTCCTGCGCAACTCTCCATGGGATGCAGGATAGACCCAGGCACTCTACTGAGCTCAGCCTGCCCAGGTGCAAATTCTGACTCTGCTGCTTACTCCCTGCGTATCCATGGTGGGCCTCAGTTTCCTTGTCTGTAAAATGGGGACAATAATAATATAGTTTCCTCTTCCGCATTGCGGAAATTTGAATTGGGCAATAGAAGTAAAGTGTCCAGCAGTGTCTAGCGCACAGCAAGTGCTTAATAAATGTTCATTATTACTACTGCCCACATGGAGATTATAGCCTAGCGGGGGAGGCTCACAATAAATAAATAAGCAAAATGACTTTAAAGTATGTGTGTGCCATGGAGAAATGGGGTGGCATGATAAGACAGGGAACAGCAGGTGAGGCCAGGGAGGGCTTCTCCGAGGAGCTGACCTTTAAGGTGAGCCAGTCAGATGATATAAAGCAGGGGTGGAGGTGGGGGCAGAGGTCAGCAGAGGGTGAGACAGGAAGAGCTGGGCCTGCTAAAGGACCATAGAAGTATGGGCAGGTTGTGAACTGATCAACCCTGGGAGGCATCCTAGACGTTGTGCGTCTGCATATTTTTTTACTTCCATTTTCTGGCACGTGGAACGAGTATGTTATTTCGACCAAGCATATTTGGCTGGTTTTCCAGCAGTTGGAAGTGAAGTGTCTTAAGAAAGGGACCCCTTGTTCTAATTGTTGCAAATATGTCATATGGGCTAGCAGAGGCCCAGGAGTCGGAGAAGGGAACAGGGGTGTGACCGGGTTATAAGGCTGGTAGGGTGGACAAGGCTACATCTGCAGGGCCTCATAGGCCTGGGAAGCAGGTACGGGTTTGATCCTCATTCCGGTGGGAAGTCTTCGGAGGGGTTATGGCCAGAGGAAAGGTGGGTCTCTACACACGTTCCAGCCATCCCTCAGGCGGCTTCAGAAGCTGGACTGAAGGGGACACGAGAGTAGTGGCTGGAGGGCTCAGGGGACTGAAGCTGATAAGAGATGAAAGAGGTGGTCTGTGCCGGCATGATGATGCTGGCCCCGCAGAGGCGTGATGCTCGTCACTCATTTGTTAATGAGGGAAAAGGCCAAGGGAAAGTAAAAATCAAAGACAGATGTGGAGAAGAAGACAAGACTTAAGAGAGTTTATAGCCACAGGCTGTTTCTTTTTCCTGAATCCACAAAGTCCTCAAAGACCCCACAGTTCTCCATCTCCTCACTTAGGTCAAGATGCCTGTGCTTTCTTCCCACACGGCCTGGAGCTTTGCCCAGATTGGAAATCCATCTCAAGCATATGGATCTGGAATTTTCTAATAAACCGAGTGAGGATGAGCAAATCTGAGGCTGGACTGGGTGGAGGTGCCGGTAGAAGGGCCAGGCCTGGTGCAATGGCTCGGCTGTGTCAGGCCCAGCTGCTGCCTGGGGGGTGCTGGCTCTGGGTCAGACGCTGAGCGCTCCACTTGCGCTGTCTCCAAATGATCTTCCCACCGTGTGCGGTTGATGCCCTCAGTATCCACGTTGTACAGGGAGAGGTGGAGCCTGTGAGAAGGTGTATAACCTGACCAGGGTCACCCAGGCCTGTCTGATGCCAGAGCCCTCGCCATCACAAGCTGCGTCATGACACGCCTCCTCCACCCACCCCACCCGCAGAAAAAACACCATTTTGTTTCATTGCCAAGCAGCAGAGGCTTTGGAGTTTGGCTGTTAATCTGACATCGAAGAGTCCTCGGCTGGGCTGCAGGGTGCTGAGACCCTGGAGCTGTATGGGGTGGGGGTGGGGGGAACTGTATGGGGTGGGGGTGGGGGTGGTGGGTGGTGAGTACAAATCTGTGCACGGTCCTGGGGAGGAGAGTCACAGCTCTGTTTCCCAAGAGGGTTTGTGACACCCTTTCCCCCAAATCAAGATAGAGACTTGCTGGCCAAGAGTATACATTTTGGCTGTTTTGAACAGTGCCCGGTACATAGTAAAACCTCAGTAAATATCTGTAGAAGGAGTAAATGAAGGTCTACAGCTTTCAGAACTGAAGGACATCTTTTCATGGGCCCTTAGGAAAGACTTAAAAAGCACCTTAATGTAACCTCCCCACTTTACAGGTGAGGAAACTGAGGCCCAGAAATAAGATCCCACCAGGCTGAGCTCAGGAACTTGGTGACCTAAAGATGGATCTCCTTTCCTTTCAGCCCAGAGCTGCCTATGCCTCTTTTCCAGGCAAATACCGTGACGATGAGTCTGCCACCAGGAAGTAAACGCACAACTGTGCAGACCGAGAGGGCGCACCAGCCTGCCTCTATCTAGAGCATATGTCCCTGGGATGGGGTAGAACAATCTAGATAGGCAGCTGTAGGAGTGTGGGTGACCAGGCAGCACCATGATTAGGGGGAGATTCGAGTTTTCAAGGGCTCTTCTTGGCATTTGAGGCTGCAGGTGGCTGGACCTGGCTGGATCCGCTCAGATTTATCTTTGCATTATGCAGAGTGCTCCGTGCCCGTTATAGAATTCTAGAAAGCTAGAGAGGAGGGATCCCGGGGGTCAAGGCACCAAGACATGGACATCGTCATCTACCGGGCTCATTTCCACAGAGCTGGAAATGGCCTCAGTGCCTCTACCAGAGTCCCAGTCAGTCATCACCAGTCAGTCACAGAAGGAGCCATCTCCTGCTGGGCCTTTTGCAGAGGGGGACGCGTGTGGGGTGGGCTTGTGGTGGAGCTGAGCTGAGAGTCAGGGGGCTGGAGTCTGGCCCCAGCTTTGTCACCAATCATGCGACTTTGAACAAGAGATTTAGCATCGCCCCAGTTTCCACTCCATCACTGATGTATTTCACCATTCATTCATTTCTTCAACAAATACTTATCGTGCACCTACTGTGAGCCGGGCACTGGGCTATGAGCTAGAGAAGAGGAAAGAAGTAGCTTTTCTCTGTAACACGAAAACCTTTGGCTGTAATAGTCTATCTTTCGTTGCAGCTCTTGTGAAACCTCCCCTGGCCATACCATCATTTCAATTTTCCTTCTCTGAGCCTTGTTTCACTTTGCAATGTCCCCCTTGAGATGTGACTTCCAGAATGTTCCATTTTATTATGAACCAGGAGCTTGCAGGGCCAGGGTTTAAGCAGTTCTGAGAATGCTGCTGAGCGAGTAACCACAGACGTTTCTTCTGCTGTTTAAAATATTTATCAAAAAGATTTGCATAACCCTTCATTACCTGAGCAGGCATTTCCAAAGTTTACACTGCAGGTCGTAGTGATTGTAATATCTTGAGAAATAATTTTCTCTGGCCCTTGAATTTTTCCAGTGGAAGAGTCATGCAGCAGCCCATGTTGTATATGTGGAGTGTGTTTTGCAATGTTAATGGAGAGGCTGATTCACACCAGATGGGATGGAAATGCAAGGGAAAAGGATGTATAAACTGTACACCGTGATTCGGCTTTGAGGTTGGATTTTTAAAATGTACTAAAAGTCAGAGGTCAAGGACCTGACACATGCCCAGGCTTTCCCCATACATTTTTTTTGCTTTTTTTGCGGTACGCGGGCCTCTCACTGTTGTGGCCTCTCCCGGTGCGGAGCACAGGCTCCGGACGCGCAGGCTCAGCGGCCATGGCTCACGGGCCCAGCCGCTCCGCGGCATGTGGGATCTTCCCGGACCGGGGCACGAACCCGTGTCCCCTGCATCGGCAGGCGGACTCTCAACCACTGCGCCCCCAGGGAAGCCCCTCCCCATACATTTTTACGTTGCCTTAGCTCATCTGAATCTTGGTCTTGCTATAAAGGAGTCACTTTTATGATATTTAGTTTATAGACAAAATTCTGGTGCCATATCATAAAGTCCAAAGCAGCTTTTACTGGAAACTTCCTACATAAAAGCTCAGATTTGGATGAGTATCAGTGTTTCTCAAACTTAAAAAAAATTTTTGGGGGGATAAACATTAAAAAAAAAAAAGCCTCTCACCCCTGTATCTTCTGTGTGTGTTTATCAGCCGAGACAAGTTTGCTTAGATACGTTCTATAGCTCATGATACACAGGAGGAGGCGTTTTGTGGTCCAGATTTACACATTAAACAATAAGAAGCCCTATTTACTGTGGCATATATAGCCTGGCCCTGTGCTGAGAGTTTTACATATATTGTCTCCCATAATTATCCTACCTATGATTATCAACCCCTTTTATAGATGAAGAAACAGACCAAGGGAGGTGTGTCCCCAGGTCACCTGAAGGGGGCGGGGAGGGGCTCAGTCCAGATTTGGACCCTGGTCCGGCTGACCCCCGGACCCATGCTCTTCTCCACTCTGCTTCCTCTGGTTGTACTTCCCCTGTCCCACGTCCCGATGAGTCCACAGGACCAGCGCCCTCAGTGGTAGATCCATCAGCAAATGTTCTGCAGTTTCGTCTGAGCTGGGGCTGGAGGACTCAGCCACTGCCCTCGGCCACCCACTCCCCACCTGTCCAGTGTGTTGAGCCCTTTTCACAGTGGGTGGTGGGTGCAGGTGACAGGGTATCCTGGCTGCCTGGTGGAGTAGTTAGCTGGGTGGGCCTCTGGGCTTGGGCTTCCATTTGCATGAATTGATATTGGAGGGGGGAGGGTACGTCTTTGTTTGGACCAAAGAACAAAGAGGGAGGCTGTTGGCGGGAGGTGTCTGTGGACTGCTGGGTGAAGAGGATCCTGGAGAGGATGAGAAAGGTGAGGGCCTGAAGCTTGAGGAGGCTGCTTTCCTTTACATTTAACTGTCTGTTCAGGTACTATGCCGGAGTCTGGGAGCTACAAATGTGGCCGTGGCCCACCTACCCTTGGGGAGCTGCAGCTAGAGGGGGAGATGGGCAGCCTAAAGTTGGAACAACCCGAGAACAACCCAAGTTCTCATCTCAGAGTTCTAGTGTCAGCTCTGCGGCTTCTTAACTAGGTGGGCCTTGGTATTGTCATCTATACAGTGGGTTAATAATAACACTGACCCCTGAGCTGTGATAGGTGCTAGGACAGGGACGCCTGGGGAGTCAGGTGCAGAGGACAGAGGAGGGCCTCATGCTGTCTTGGAGGGCTTCCTGGAAGAAGTGCCGTCTAAGCTGAGACCTGGGGGAGGCGAGAGGTTTACCTGGCAAGATGAGCGGAGAATGGGCTCCCAGTGGAGGTGTGGGCTTTTGGGGAACCTGAGGACAGACCCATGTGGCTGGAGTGACCAGCATGAGGGGACTGGAAGGTGGTGACTTGGTTCTGGCCTGGGCCTCTTTTGGGGACTCAAGTGTCCAGCTGAGATCTGAAATTGGTACTGGTGGGGCAGGGCATCCTCACTGCCGCCGTGGCCGAGGGTGGAGAAGAAATTGTATGGCGGGTGCTCTGGGACACCCACAGGGAGCACTGCGGGGAGGAGGTTTGGAGGGGAGCTGGAGGAGACTTGCTGCCGAGTGACCTCCCACAAATCTGGACCTGACTTGCCCTGAAACGGCTGAGAGAGCCCCCGGAGTCATGGTAACGTCCCAATGGCAGGCTTGGTCCTTCTTGCTGGGCAAAGCCTGTTGTGTTTTGGTTTCACTGACTGAGTCAGTCCATCCACCATCAAGCATTTATTGAGCGCCTGCCATGTGCCAGGCACTGTTCTGGTCACTGGGATAGAGAGGTGAGCACCAGAGTCCGAGATCCTATACTCATGGAGCTTAACTCCTAGTGGGGAGGGGCAGCGGCCTCAGATGGAATGGTCTGGGAAGGTGCCAGTACCTTCCTAGGCACTGGGAGGGAGGGGCAAGGCCCGTGATGCTCTTGGGGACTGTGACCAACGAGAGCAGCGGCCCTGAGGTGGGGCCAGTTTGGCAGGCTCAGATGGGTGACCTGTGCTTGAGGGAGGGGAGAGCTGAAGGAGTGAGAGTCAAGAGGCGTCAGGAGGCCAGTTCATGTAGGATCTGGTAGCAGCAGAAGGGTTGTGGCAGCTGTTAGGGAAGAGACCATGGGCATCAAAGGAGGATGGAGGGAGCCCTTCCTGATGTCCAGTGACAAGAGATGGGCCTGGCCCTGAATCCCAGCTCTGCTACTAATAGCCTGAGGAAGCCAAGCAGGTGCCTCAACCTCCGTGTGCTTCCATGTCCTCTCCCGTAAAACAGCAAGGGCCACTGCGACAATTCGGTGAGACGGTGCGTGTAGACCATCCCAGCACCTGGCTTGCTGAGCATGTGCTCACCAGGGCGATTCTTAACTCCTGTGATGATTATTAACGCCACGAGGGCAAACCCAAGGCAGAGTGTGCCTCGCCTTTCATGCTCCCTGAAAATCGGAGCTGTCTGCTCTCTGCCCACGGCAGGGCCTGCATGTCATTGCTCATCTGCCTCACATGCTCTCCTGTCACTACAGCTGGGGGTCAGGGGAGAGGGAAGATGGTGCCCAAGGCCTTTCCATAGCAGGTGGTAGGAGGGCGAGGGCTGTGGGCTTCCTGCTGGTTCTGACAGGCTGCCAAGGCCGAGGTCTTGACACCGGGGGTCAGGACCCTGATGGGTGGGGACAGGGTGCCATAAGGACACTGAGGAGGGGCACCCAGGCCAGAATGGGAGTGCAGGGAAGGCTTCCTGGACTGGGGAGGCCCATGCTGAGTTCTCCAGGTTGCTGGCGGTAGCAGGATGAGGGGAGGAGTGGTCCAAACCTCAAATGCATTTTAAGGTGTTTGAAATCCCAGCATAAGAGAGACAGGGGTGGGCGGGAGGGATTGAAAGAAGTCGTAGGGGAGAGATGGAGCTGGAGAGGTGGGCAGGGCAGACTGGATTCCCAAAGAATGGACTGAGGGGGCAGGACAGGAACCAGAGGTCCGACCAGTGAGGGGACCCTGCAGACCCACAGGCAGTGAGAGCTGATGGGGCCTGGACTAGGAGGTGGCTGTGAAGACAGAGAGATCAACTGGGCAACACTTGACTTGGAGATTGAATAAATTTGGATGGATGCAGAGAGAGCATTGAAAACTGATGCCCAGGTGTGTGGCTTGGCGACTGGAGGGTGGCGCTGCCTTTACTGAGACCAGGCACCCAGGAGGGAGGGCAGGAGAGGATGAGCCGGGCCTTGGTTGAGTGGGAAGGGCTTGGGGAGCACCCTGGGGAGAACTTCAGTAGGTCTGGAGCCCTGGAGGAAAGTCCAGCCCTGGGTGTAGAGGTGGGCTTCCCTGCAGATAGACGGTGGAGCCTCCTGAGTACTGGGCGGCAGACAGTGTAGAGGGAGGAGAAAAAGAGAGGTGTGTGAGTATGCAGAATACCATGGGAGCCTGGGGGTGCGGGGCAGTGTCCTAGGTGTCCTTGGGCTGATGGCTTTGGACTGGGCCCTTGAAGGATGTCTGGATGTGGGCAGGTGGAGGAGGGAAGTGAAGGGGGTGCCAAACGTGGAGATAGAGGCAGCTTGTGACCATGGCTGAGGAAGGCTGGTGGAGGAAAGGCTTCTTGGGAAAGAGACTACAGAAGAGGAAGGCTGGGCTCACTAGTATTGTGAAACGTGTTGCATGTCTCTCTGAAAGAGTCAGGGCTTTTTCCCATAGATGAGGGAAGCCCAGCATGGTTTTGAGCACAAGAGAGACTCCATCAGAACCATGTTTAACAGAAAGCTCTTTCTGGCATCACTGCCTAAGCATGCATCCATGTGACACTGATGCTCAGTGGAGAGAGTGCTGGTGACCGTCCCTGCCCTCTCATATTCCACTCCAGGGAGCCTCAGCCCGGCCATCTTCACTCAATGGAGACATATGAGCTGAACCGGGAAGGCAGCTCTCGGGTTGATGCGGGGCCAGTGGCGGCCCTTCTACTCTTCATCCTGAGCCTGCTCATCCAGGTTGTCACCTGGACAGCTGCCTCAGCCCTTCCTCTTGCCTGTGTTTGGCCTCCAGACCATCTCCTGGGTCTGCCTCTGAGCAAGCAAGCCACCTTGGTAAGGAGAGGGTGCTCTGCAGGAAGACACTGTTCTCTACTCTGGAAGCCCCCCTTCCATATGCCCCTACTGCCCGCTGCCCCACCCAACTGGCCATTGTCCACTTTTTAAAAAGCTTATGACTTAATAATATCTAATACTTGTTGGACTGCATATCACACGCCAGACCCCAAGTGAAACATATTACACGCATCATCTCATCTAGTCCTCTTCAGTCTTAGGAAGTGGGTTCTCCTGTCGTACCCATTTCACAGATGAAAATATTAAGGCTCGGAGAGGTTAAATAACTTGCCCGTGGTCTCACACACAGTCAGAGACTGTACATTTGGGATTTTTAATGCAGGCAGATAGACGACAAGTTCATCCTTTTAACTCATCACCCAGACCATTACCCTCTGAGCAGACCCCAGTCTCTGGGCTCTCCCTGTAGCCCTCTGCCCACCCCCTCTTCCATAAACGGGCTGCACGATTACACCTCCCCTAAATGCCCTTTTGGAGTTGTGGCCCATCTCAAGGCAGAGGGAAAGCTGGTGGTTTTGACCTAGGTGGGGATTCCAGCCTGGGCACTTACTTGCTGTGTGTGTTCTTGGAATCATCACTTAACACCCTCAAACCTCAGTTTTCTTATCTGCAAAATGGGGACCTCTGGCCCCCAACTCTAAGAGTTATTCGGAGAAAGTGAGATAAGGCTCTTAAGCTCTTAGCATAGTGTCAGGCACAAGGGAAGGATCCAGTGACTGTGATCATTAGAATGTTATCACGGCCCTGGTTGCCTCTTTGCACAGCGGACTCAGAAGCCACCTGGCCAGGACCGAACAGGTGCCCATGGCACGTGTGTGGTGGAGCCAGAGGACAGGGAGAATGAATCACTGACCTCCCAAGCCCTGAATTATTAACGTCGTTATTCTCAGACTTGTAAGGAGGGCCCGAGTGGGAGCCCATATATGGAAGGCTCCACGCAGCCTCCGCAGCAAGCGCCTCCCGGGTCCCGAGTTGCCATGGAGTCCGGCAGGCGGCCCGGAGGCGGACGCCCGCGTCGGTGCCCACAGCATCGCCCCGGCGCAGGTCCTCGGTCTGCGGCCTGAGCGCTGGCCGCGCCGGGTTCCGCCTTTGCGCGGGTCCTTGACCGCTCCTCTGGGACCCTAGGGGAGAGAAATAAACTGGAGCGGGCGTCCTCTGGAGAGTGGGGTGCGTGTGCAGTGCTTGCTGTAGGGCTTCAGCCCCCGGCCGTTCCAAAGGTCTGGCGCGTAGCGGGGCCGAGGGGTCCTGAAATCCAGTCCCCGCCGCTCGCCCATCCGAGCGCCCTGTGCGCGCCTGCTTCCGGCCGGCTGGCGAGCCACCGGGCCCGGGCCGCGCCACCACCCGGGGTGCGGCCGCCTCGGGGTGAGCCCTGGAGAGGAGGGGCCCGGCTAGGCGCGGCAGGTCCGGGCGGGAGGACCCGGGGCTCTCCGGCTGGGCCGGACGCCGCGCCTTCCTTCCCAAGCGGGCCGGCTGGGCGGGGCGGGGCGCGGGGCGGGCCCTGGAGGAGCACGGGGAGGAGCCCGAGCTGCGGCGGCGGCCGCGTCAGAACAGTGCTCCTGCTACCCGGCGGCTCAGACCCGGCCCGAGCGCCCGCGGAGAACACGGACAGGGACCTGCACGGCCACGGGCGCTGCGCCGGAGGCTCCTCTCGCGGGCGGGGGCTGCGCTACCATGGCGGACAAGGAGGTCGGCGGCAGCGACACTGGGCCCCGAGGTGAGCGCAGGGTGCGGGTCCTGCGGCTGCGGCGGGGCGGGCGGAGGAAGGGATGAGGCGCGCCCCGCGCCCCGCAGTCCCCTCGCGGGCCACGGAAAAGTAGGCGCCCCCACTCCATCCTTCCCTAGCAGGCAGGGCCGGGGTCAGCACCGCGGCGGGGCCGGGAGTCCAGGGGGCCAAGGGTGGCCCGCTGGTCACGTGCTCCGCTCCCAGCTGGGGTGCGGACACTGCGGCGAGGACCGCAGCCCCCGCCCGGACACCCCACTGTCCCCGCCGCGGGATGTCGCCTCCGGCGGGGGCCCAATGCACGTCTGGGTGAGGACCCTTCCCCATGTCCGTCCCCTGCGTGCTATGCGGGGACGCCCACGCTGGCCATTTAAACGGCCGGCCTCGGGGTGACCCGGTGTCCCCAGCGGCTCATTTTCGTGACTCAGCGAGGCGGGGGTGGGCACCAGGGGGAGTCAGAGATTTGGACCTGTTCTCTCACCCGGACAGATGCACCCGGAGTGGCGGCTGTAGCTCCCCGAACTGCATCTCACTCTACATCCCCGCCCACCCCCGGGGATTCTCTGGGCTGAGGAGGAGGGAAGCGGCGGGGGCTCCTCTATCCCTTCTTGCCCGGGCTTGGGGGGAGGAGACGGCGCCCAGTGCAGGGGACAGACGCTCGCATTTAGCAAATGTGCCAGGGCCGCTTTCTTTGGGAAGCGTGGTTCAGGCTCAGAAAGTGGGGGGAGGGAGGGTAAGGAGCGAGACTGGACCTGGGAGTGGGGGAAAGAGGAGGGGCAGCTCTTGGATCCCAGGGCTATAAATCATGGCTTTCACCAGCAGAGGGGACAGGCTGGCCAGGATTGTGGGTCCCAAGTGGGGAAAGTTGGGCGCACGAAGGATGCCGCGCGTCCCTGACCAGCAGGGCCTTGGCAGTAGCAGCTGCTGGAGGGGAGCGTGGCCCGGGGGCTTCCTCCGGAGCGACAAGGCAAGCCTCCTAGCGGGGACGAAATTAAAATGCCTAGGGCGTAAGGGAAATTCATCCAGGAAAGGAGTGCTCGGTTCTGCGGAGACCCCACCGGAGCTGGGGAAACTGATTCAGGTGGCAGCACAACCACCACGAGAAGTGTACTCACAGTCTTGCTGTCTGTGGCCGCGTCCCCTCGCCCTCTGATGAGCTCGGAGTCGCACCTGCCCCCTCCCCAGCCCATTGTTCCTGCGGATCTGGGAGGTGCCTCCCGACACGGCACTGCAGTGGTGGGGGAGTGCTGGGGGGAGGGGGAGATCCTGACAAGGCTCCTTCCTGGAAGGGACGTGGAGAGTCCAGGCGGGGCCTAAATACAGCATCTCGAATCTGCCCCCCTCCCCTGCCCTTCCTCAGCTGGCAAACACGGGCAGTGGGCTGGAGGCTGTCTTTGTCTGAACATCACTCAGCAACTGGATTGATTTATCTTTTCCCCACCCTTTAAATTGGGAAAAAAAAAAAAAGTAGAATGATAGGGAGGGACATCAGAACTGCTAAGGATTGCTAAAGCTTAAGTTAGTGAAGCAGTTTCTTGCCTCTTATGTTAGAACAGTGGGTGGCTATATCCAGTGCAAGGTTGGCCATAGGATTTGTCAAATCAGAAGAGTGAGCAACGATGTGTACCAGCCTCCTCCCCCGCTTTGTCTAGAAAAATGGAATTCAGCACCCCTACCCTGCACACACTCACAGGGGCACTGTGTAGTTGTCTCTTCTCAGGCTGAGAGAGCTCCCCATCCAGAATGGGGAGACATGCGGGGTGTGCTGGGCTACCCGCCACTGCTGCCTGCATCTATTCTAGAGTGTTTCTTCACTTCCAGTGATCTGTGGCTCCAGGCATGCTGTGACAATTCCAGGCACATGGACTTGGGACACAGAGCAGGCTGTCCCTGGCAGCTCACTGCTTCTCTCTGGCCTCCATCCCTTCATCTATAAAATGAGAGATATTAATAGTATCTCATAGGAGCCGAGCCTGCTCACCCACCACCTAACACATCTATTTCCAAGGTTTCCTCATTGCATATTCTGTGCTGGGCAATGAACATGCATTATTTTATTTTTTAAAGCCACACAAGAAACCTGGTACCAGCATTGCCCCTTTACTGGGTAGGAAATCTAAACATAGGTTGAATGACCTATCCAAGGTCACATATCTAGTGAGTATTGATTTGGACCTAGGCACATGGACTTGGGACACAGAGCAGGCTGTCCTGATTCCAGGGCTCCAGCCCTTCACCACCATCCTGCACAGCCCCGTGGGCCAGTGATTACCATTCTGTTAGGGACATAAAAATGATTGTTCTTCAGGGGATTATTTCAAGGATTCTCTCGGTGCCAGAGGCATCAAAATGTGTTGGGACTTGCGAGCAGTGGGAACCCCGGGTGGTGGGGTATGCTAGAAGGGATGGCCACAAAGCTATAAAACTTTTCCCAGTAAATCAAGAGGGGGACGTGCCTGTGAAACAAGAATGGCAGGTTGGTAGTCGTTGAAGCTGGGTGGCGGGTACCTGACGGTTCATTACTGTTCCATTTGCTTTGTATGTGTTTGCAAATTTCGTTAATAGAACATTTAAATTAGGTACTTTATAAAATCAGAAGGTCCACCCTTTAACCCCTGGAGCTTTGGACCAAAAAGGCTGAGATGACCCTCAGGCTTGCCCCCACCAACGCCTGAGTTGGTTGACATGTGGAGCCCTAGAAGGATGAGGTCAACTGGGGGGCTGGCGTGGTTCAGGCTGGACTAGCTCCTGTGGTGACCGAGTCAGGGCTAGGTGTGGGCAGTGGAAACCAGGTCATTTGCTCCAGGGTTGGGGGAGGGTAAGGAGAGGCACAGCAGGCAGGGGTTTTGCCTGGGTTGGGGGTACCTCCGGAAGCAGTGCTTCGGGCTTTGGAGGTGGGAGTCTTACCATCCTGGCAGATAATTGTAATAAAAAATAAACATTTTAAATTGTGACGTTTATTGAGGACTTAGTTTGTATTGAAATCTGAGAATACTGAATTATCTCACTTAGCCCTGGTCACATTTGTTACTGGATGAATGACTCTAGGAAGGGGCACTTTCACCCCTATTTCACTGAGGAGAAAGCTGCCAGGCCAGCGTGGCACATCTGGAAACGG
The DNA here is from genome assembly GCF_937001465.1 of Orcinus orca. NCBI lineage: Eukaryota > Metazoa > Chordata > Mammalia > Artiodactyla > Delphinidae > Orcinus > Orcinus orca. The sequence goes on along the minus strand of NC_064572.1, from coordinate 76,732,822 downwards.
GCTGAGTGAGGGTTAGGAGGTGGTCTTGCAGCATGTGCTGGGCCCTCCGGGAGTTGTGTTGAGCATCTGCATGAATGAGTGCATGACTAATAGAGCGTGGCTGCCCCACTTTCCTGTGGCCACTGAACTCCGGATGGGCGTGGAAGGGTACTGGTTGCGCCTCCCAAAGGAGCCAGGAAAAAGTCGAAGTGATGCTCTGGGTATCACTAGTTAGGGCGGTGGCCATGGGATCCACTTGCATGTCCACACCTGCCTTGCAGCTCTGTCCCCTGTCACCGTGATGCACCCCTGTGCGTGTCTCCTGCGTTTTCCGTCTCCTGCGTTTCCCAGAGCCCTGTCATCTTCTGTGGCCCTCATGCAGTTCCCCCTGTCTGGAATATCCTCACTTTCTCTAGCAAACTCCTGCTCATCCTTCAAAACTCAGCTCAGGTATCACTTCTCAGGAAGCCTTCCTGGACTCCTCCATCTGGATGAGATCCTGCCTGTGTGGGGCAAAGCCTTTGGTGCTAACCATGGCTAATCCCAACTAGCGTTCATTCCAGTTTCCTATGGGAATATCCCACTGACTCCCCCAACAGCCCCATGAGGTTGGTGTTATTATTACCCCATTTTGTTGATGCGGCAGTTGAGGCCTTTGAGAAATTTTGTAACTTTGCCCAGCCAATGAATCTATTCACCCAGCCAATGAATGCTGGAGATGGGGTATGAATTGGTCATGGAGCTTAAAAGATTGTGCTCTTTCTCTCACTCACTTTTCTCCCAACAGGGGCAGGGACTGTGTCTTTCATTTCCATACTCTTAGGGAGGCACATAGTAGGTGCTCAATAATTGTCCTGCTGTGTGTTGAGTGAATCTCAGTCAGCAAACTGTGAGGGAGTACAGCAGTGGGGAATGGCATCCACATCCTGCCCACTCCACAGGGAAGTGGCGCTTCTAGAAACGCGGATGCTCAGGAGTGGGCGGAAGCTGGAGGGGGCGGTGGGTGGGGTTCAGTCAATCGCTGAAGAGATGCGACTTTGATTCCAACAAGGCTTTGAGTGACGACTCAATCTTGTGGGGGTGAAGTGCTCTCATCGCATAAATAAGCCTCTTTGGTGAGAGAGAAAGCTTCTTTATTATCGCTGCGCATAATTAGAATGGCAGGGAGGAACCAGCGGTTTAATGAATAAGCAGCAGGTGGCAGGGAGCGATCGCCTCCTACCCGGGCCCCCGCAGCGGGCTCTGCAAATCCCTGCTGCGTTATGTTTATTGCAAATGACTCCCAGTCCTGCTCTTGGTCCAGATGTGCACTAGAGGTGCGGAGGGCTGGAGGAGCAAAGTGGCTTTGGAGCCCAAAGACTGCGGGTCAACTCCACCTAAGATTTCCTTGCCTGGTCTGTGAAAGGGGTGCATGATGCCTGCTGGGTCTGTTGTGGGAACAGTGAAAATAACGGATGGGCAGGAAACTGTTTTGAACGCTTTTGAACACCTTTCCCCATCTTTGCAGAGTCCACTGGTGGGAAGCAAGGATGAGGGCAGCTGTCATCCAGAAATGGTCCTGGAGTGGGTGGTGTCAGGAGCCACACTTTTTTTGTTGTTGTTTTTGTTTTTTTGCGGTATGCGGGCCTCTCACTGTTGTGGCCTCTGCCATTGCGGAGCACAGGCTCCGGACGCGCAGGCTCAGCGGCCATGGCTCACGGGCCCAGCCGCTCCGCGGCATGTGGGATCTTCCTGGACCAGGACATGAACCCATGTCCCCTGCATCGGCAGGCGGACTCTCAACCACTGCGCCACCAGGGAAGCCCTAGGAGCCACACTTTTTGGCCACTGGACATTCCCTGGGGTTCGTTACCACAGTGGTTCTTAATCCTGGCTGCCTGTTAGAAGCATTTGGAGAGTGTTTTAAAATTCCTGGTGCCCAGGCCTCATCCCAGAACTATTATATCAGGACCTCTTTGGGTGAGTGGCCAAGTTTGAGAATCACTGAGTTTTCACATGTCTGCATTTCAGACTTGGGACCTTAGCACGTGGGAATGGAGGGGAGGGAGCAGACACGGTCCACTCCCTGGTGCTGGACTGTCTGAGTCACCAGGGAGTCTTAAGCAGCAGCCCTGTGTTAAATACTTCACCTGTCTCATCTCATTAAATCTTCATAAGTACTCCACGAAGTGGGTGATTTTACACAAGGGGAAACTGAGGCTGAGTGGAATTAAACGCATTCCCCCGGGTGACCTAGCTCTTGGGGCTGGTGCTAGCACAGAGCTCAGGGCTGTCAGGACAGCCTCCTCAGGCACCTCTTATCCTCAGGGAACTGCTTCTCCGTCTGTCTTTAGCTACTTGAGGTTCCCCTTTTTTGTACCGACCACCCAAACTATAATGTATTATTTAAAAAATTGACCTACCGTTTTTCTTTAATGCACTTATTTTAAGAGTCTTATTTATATCACTTCCATAAATAGAAAACCTGTATCATTTCCACAAACAGAAGGTAACCATAGCCCAAATGCATGGAACCCACATGAAGTTATTACTTTAGACAGATCCTGCTGCCTGCAGAAGGTTTTCTGCTGAGGCTGCGCTCTGGGTCCAGAGGGAGACTAGAGAGTTTTAGAGGAGGTCAAGGACATGGGAGCAGCAGACTCTTTCATGGAATCAGGCTCAAGAGGGTCTTGAACAGGAAGGGAAAAGCTTTAGGAATCACCTGGGGGGAGGTCATTAAAATTCTCATTCCCAGATTTTCTGGAATTAGACCCATCAGGGAAATGGGGCCTTGGGATATATTTGCAAAGCCCATCAATAAGTCTTATAATTGGTTGAGAATTAGTGTGAAACGTGACTGCCTGGTCCCTGGTCCACCAGGGGAATGGGACCCTCCCTCTGGGGATCCCTGCACTAACTAGAGTGTGCCGCTCTGGGCTGGCCAGGTGGGGAAGAGAGGATGTTCCAATGGGATTTTACAGGGGCAGTCAGCTTGGATGCCAATCCTAGCTTCACTACTTATCAGCAATGGGATTCTGGGCAATTTACTTACTCCCCCCCACCTCAGTTTCCTCATCTGTAAAGTGGGAATAGCCTATGTACCCATCCCAGAGTGGATTTTATTTCCTCCCATAACCCCTGCTAAGTGCTGAGTACACTTCCTGGCTCATGGTGAGTACTTGCTGTTGTCCACTATTATTGTTTATTGTTATGAATCCTGTGGATGGAGATAGGGCAGTTTTCAGAGGCTGCATTTCGTCCAGGAGGCTCAGAGGAAAGAAGGGCTGGACGAGATCCCACTGCTGGGAAGGGGCAGACACAACCTGAGCCTCAGGCGCCCGGGTTCTTGTCCAGCAGGCCCAGGTCTTTATTTAATTAATTAATTTATTTAACATCTCTATTGGAGTATAATTGCTTTACGATGGTGTGTTAGTTTCTGCTGTAAAACGAAGTGAATCAGCTATACGTAAACATATATCCCCATATCTCTTCCCTCTTGCTTCTCCCTCCCACCCTCCCTATCCCACCCTCCCTATCCCACCCCTCTAGGGGGACACAAAGCACGGAGCTGATCTCCCTGTGCTATGCAGCTGCTTCCCACTAGCTATCTATTTTACATTTGGTAGTGCGTATATGTCCATGCCACTCTCTCACTTCGTCCCAGCTTACCCTTCCCCCTCCCTGTGTCCTCAAGTCCACTCTGTATGTCTGCATCTTTATTCCTGTCCTGCCCTTAGGTTCTTCAGAACAATTTTTTGTTTTACATTCCATATATATGTGTTAGCATACGGTATTTGTTTTTCTCTTTCTGACTTACTTCACTCTGTATGACAGTCTCTAGGTCCATCCACCTCACTACAAATAACTCAATTTCATTTCTTTTTATGGCTGAGTAACATTCCATTGTATATATATGCCACATCTTCTTTATCCATTCATCTGTTGACGGACACTTAGGTTGCTTCCATGTCCTGGCTATTGTAAATAGAGCTGACATGAACATTGTGGTACATGACTCTTTTTGATATATGGTTTTCTCAGGGTATATGGCCAGTAGTGGGCTTGCTGGGTCATATGGTAGTTCTATTTCTAGCTTTTTAAGGACCCTCCATACTGTTCTCCACAGTGGCTATATCAATTTACATTCCCACCAACAGTGCAGGAGGGTTCCCTTTTCTCCAAACCCTCTCCAGGATTTATTGTTTGTAGATTTTTTGATGATGACCATTCTGACTGGTGCGAGGTGATACGTCATTGTAGTTTTGATTTGCATTTCTCTAATGATTAGTGATGTTGAGCATCCTTTCATGTGTTTGTTGGCAATCTGTATATCTTCTTTGGAGAAATGTCTATTTAGGTCTCTTCTGCCCATTTTTGGATTTGGTTGTTTGTTTTTTGATATTGAGCTGCATGAGCTGCTTGTATATTTTGGAGATTAATCCTCTGTCAGTTGCTTCATTTGCAAATATTTTCTCCCATTCTGAAGGTTGTCTTTTTGTCTTCTTTATGCTCTCCTTTGCTGTGCAAAAGCTTTTAAGTTTCATTAGGTTCTATTTGTTTATTTTTGTTTTTATTTCCATTTCTCTAGGAGGTGGGTCAAAAAGGATCTTGCTGTGATTTATGTCATAGAGTGTTCTGCCTGTGTTTTCCTCTAAGAGTTTTATAGTGTCTGGCCTTACATTTAGGTCTTTAATCCATTTTGAGTTTATTTTTGTGTATGGTGTTAGTGAGTGTTCTAATTTCATTCTTTTACATGTAGCTGTCCAGTTTTCCCAGCACCACTTATTGAAGAGGCTGTCTTCATTGTATATTCTTGCCTCCTTTATCAAAGATAAGGTGACCATATGTGTGTGAATTTATCTCTGGGCTTTCTATCCTGTTCCATTGATCTATAGTTCTGTTTTTGTGCCAGTACCATACTGTCTTGATTACTGTAGCTTTGTAGTATAGTCTGAAGTCCGGGAGCCTGATTCCTCCAGCTCCGTTTTTCTTTCTCAAGATTGCTTTGGCTATTCGGGGTCTTTTGTGTGTCCATACAAATTGTGAAATTTTTTGTTGTAGTTCTGTGAAAAATGCCATTGGTAGTTTGATAGGGATTGCATTGAATCTGTAGATTGCTTTGGGTAGTACAGTCATTTTCACATTGTTGATTCTTTCAATCCAAGAACATGGTATATCTCTCCATCTGTTTGTATCATCTTTAATTTCTTTCATCAGTGTTTTACAATTTTCTGCATACAGGTCTTTGTCTCCTTAGGTAGGTTTATTCCTAGGTATTTTATTCTTTTTGTTGCAGTGGTAGATGGGAGTGTTTCCTTAATTTCTCTTTCAGATTTTTCATCATTAGTGTATAGGAATGCAAGAGATTTCTGTGCATTTATTTTGTATCCTGCTACTTTACCAAATTCATTGATTAGCTCTAGTAGTTTTCTGGTAGCATCTTTAGGATTCTCTCTATATAGTATCATGTCATCTGCAAACAGTGACAGTTTTACTTCTTCTTTTCTGATTTGGATTCCTCTTATTTCTTTTTCTTCTCTGATTCCTGTGGCTAAAACTTCCAAAACTATGTTGAATAATAGTGGTGAGAGTGGGCAATCTTGTCTTGTTCAGACCCAGGTCTTTAGAGGAGAGCTGGTGTCTCAGGATGCTGACCCTGCTTGGCTCTCACTTAGCCCTTTGCCGAGCCTCTGAGCTCCACGATGGATTTCTGACTTGGGCACCAGTGGGGTTCAAGGTCTCTTTGCATACCTGGGCTCTATCCAGGGCTGCCCAACCTCTGCCCTCAGTGGACTTCCAGACCACCGTCGGAAAGACTTGGCCCACCGTGATGACACCCCAGATCTGGAGCTTTGCAGATTCTGCTCTGAGCTCTGCCAGGACCACCCTCCTTTTCCAGCCTTGACGGTGACCTGGCAGCTGTAGATGTCAGGAGGGGCCAACAGCTGCTCCACAGCGCCCCTTCTGGGGAACCGTGACCTGCAGAGTATGCACCTTGATTTTAGTCCACTTATCTTTAGGGTGGCCGTGTGTCTGGGTTTGCCGGGACAGTTCTGCTCTATGCCTCTTGCCCCAGTGAAAGCATTAATAGTGACTCCGTTCACTTTCTGAGTATCTCAATTTGGAAGATAAATTATGTGGTCGTGCTACTTATCTCTGTCCTCTTCTCAGCCATCTGGGCCTCAAGTGGGATGAAGGAGGCAGGAGGGTGTGTGGTTAAACTCGAGCTTTTGCTTCTGACGCTTCTAGGTTCAGATGTGTTTAACATCTGGGTGTAACATTGCTGTGCCTCAGTTTCTTCTGCTGTAAATAAGGATGAATAATAATCCTGCTTCACTGGGGTGTTGTGACTGTTAAGTGAGAGACAGTATGTCCAGGGCTGGGCATGAGCCTGGTACCTAGACGGGGCTCAGTAAATGGCTGTAATTGATTATTATCATTGTTGGTTTGATTTGGGAGATGTAATGGTTAAATGTGGGGTCTGGAGTCAGACTGCCTGGGCTCAGCTGTGGGCTGTGTCGTGTACCTGTTCTGTGGCCCTAGCGAGTTACTTAACCTCTTAAAGACTCAGTTTTCTCAACTGTAAAATATGGATTGTAATAGTCTTCTTCATATGGTTTTTGTGAGGATAAAAGCACTTAGAACAGAGCCACAAAGTAGACACTAAATTAATGTTAGCTGTTACTATTAGCTGTTTTTGTTATACGGATAAAAGTTCCAAGTTACGTTCTTGTAGTCAGGAGGAATTCTCCAGTGTATTAGTTTCCTACTGCTGTTGTAAAAATGATCACAAACTCAGTGGCATAAAACAACACAAATGTATTATCTTACAGTTTGGAGGTTGGAAGTAATTCCAAACTGGGTCTCATCGGTCTAAAGTCAAGGTGCTGGCAGAGCTGTGTTCCTTCTGGAGGCTCTAGGGGAGAACCCGCCTCCTCGCATTTTCCAGCCTCTAGAGGTCACCTGCATTCCTTGGCTCTCGGCCCCTTCTTCCGTCTTCAAAGTGCATCACTCCAATCTCTGCTTCCATTGTCACATCTTCCCCTGACTCTGCCCCTCCTACCTCCTCTTTTAAGGACCCTTGTATAAGGATCTCTTATTAGGCCCACCCGGATAATCCAGGATAATCTCCCTCTTTCAAGATCCTTAATTCAATCACATCTGCAAAATCCTTTTTTCATATATTCATGGGTTCCAGGGGTTAGAACACAGGCACATTTGGGGTGGGCGGCGCGTTTTTCAGCCTACCACAGTCAGAAAGATTCAGGTGCGTTGGTTACAGAGTCTTCAGCCCCCCCCAGGAGCAGTGTGAATGTTGGGAACTGTTCTCCTCTGTGTTTTACATCTGTCGGGTTCCTCTCGAACCTGCTGCATGATGCCTTCCTAGAGTTTGGGCTGTTGGTCAGCCCTCGGCTTTTAATCAATCCTGGTAGGGTCTTTGGAGACACTGCCACTTTGGGGGCTGGATTAGATCCTTCTTAGGGGCCTATGGAATCATTGAGACCTGAATCAAAGGTTTATTGGCTCCCAAGTGGGGGAAACTATTAAATTAATAAAGAATTAGTGAACTATCTACAAAATATCACATTATATCTGCTTCTGCTATGTGAGAAACTATCCCAGGATTTAATGGTTTAAAACAATAGCCATTGTATTTGCTCCTGATCCTATTGGCATGTCTCCACTGGGTAGGTCTTTTCCTGGCTTTGCCTGGGGTCACTAATGTGACTGCAGCCGTCTGATGACTCAGCTGGGCTGGAGAGCCCAGATAGCCTCACTCATGGGCCTGGGGGTTGGTGCTGGCTGGCAGCTGGGTTCTTTCTCCATGTGGTCTTTCATCCTCAAGGAGGCTAGCTCGGGCTACTGCACGTGGTGGTCTCAGGGCAGCAAGAGGAGGAGGGGGAGGCTGCAAGGCCTTGAGACCTTCCTGAGAAGTCATTTTCCTCAAAGCAATTCACCAGGCCGGCCAGAGGCAAGGGGTGGAGCAATAGACTCCACCTCTTTACGGGAGGTGCTGCAAAACATTCGGGGCTATTTTTAATCTGAGTCAGCTTGACTCACATGATACAAGTACAAACCTTAAAAACTTGTCGTACGTTTTCAAACAACTTGTAGGCTGGATTTTCTTACTTTTTAAGACGTTCTGTGAGTGCACGCCAGTTGTCCAGAAATCAGCCCTTTGTAAATCAGCCCTTTGTAAACTGTGAGATGTTACTCACAGTTGAATTTTCTTCAAAGCCACTTCCCATTATCTTACACCTGAAATTATTTGTTTGTTTGTTACAACATGCGTTCCCGTGATTGATGAATGGGGGACCGATGTGGGTATACGTGGAAGTTGTGTTGGCTCAGTGGCAGATGTTCCCTGTGTGCTTATGTTTTGGTAGATCAGGGTGGGCTTTCTCATGATTAAAGATCAATAAGAATTAAGAAGAAAACGGGAAATGTGTAGATTCACCTTCCTTTAGTGCCAGTTGTGGCCATTTTTTATCTTTCCATCCCCTTAAGCTGTATGGGAAAGCTCAGAGGGCAGATGGAGGAGCTGGAAGGCGTTGCCCCGGTAAGAAAGCAGTGGTGCAGGTGACATTCCGGATGGGGCTTTTAATTTTGATGAGATCGGTCTCTGTAGGAAGTGAGTGCCCCTGAGGTCCTTCATCTCAAAGGAGGAACAGGAGCCAGTGACTTAGTCACTGTGTGGTCTTGGGTCCAGGGCCCGGTAGCCGCTGGACCAGGATATCACTCAAGCCGTTACTGGTTTTGGAAAGGCTCAGGTGCAGGGTTCTGTAGGTGTTGACTGATATGCAACAACCCTATTTTCCCCATGAATCCTGTTATTTTTAATAGGATTTTGCTGAATGTGAAGATTTTCAGGGAAATACCTGTATGTACAGCCCTCACCTAGGAACCATCTCCTGCAAATGACTTATTCGGGTTACTAGCACCATAACTACCTGTAGGAGACAGTTTCTTTCTTTTTTTTTCTTTTTTTGCGGTACACGGGCCTCTCACTGTTGTGGCCTCTCCCGCTGCGGAGCACAGGCTCCAGACGTGCAGGCTCAGCAGCCATGGCTCACGGGCCCAGCCGCTCCGCGGCATGTGGGATCTTCCCGGACCGGGGCACGAACCCGTGTCCCCTGCATCGGCAGGCGGACTCTCAACCGCTGCGCCACCAGGGAAGCCCAGTTTTTTTCTTAATAGCAGTAGATAACTAGTGCAGTCCTATTTTCCGTTCTTTTATGAATTGAATAAAATAGCAGATAATAGGTTTAATAAGACAGTTTTAATGTCTGTCCTTGGCAAAATAAAAACTTTATGACGCTTTATTAGGCCCACATAGAGGGGATTTTGTTGCTTGGTACATTGAGGCATCATGGAACCAGAATTGGTGGAGATCTGGGGGCAGAGTTGCTGTGCAGATTTGAGTCTTCATCAGCCATCAGCACTTGGTGTGACTTTGATGATCAGTGAGAAATGGTTAAAGCTGGAAGGTCCAATGGGGCTTTCAGCACCTATGAGCCAACCTCTTCATTTTCCTGATAAAGAAACAGAATCCTAGAAAGTGGCAGTCACCTGAAGAACACACAGGGACCTAGTGGCCGAGTAGGATCCTGCTGTCCCTCAAGGCAAGCGAAGACTCTGCTTGTCTGGGTTGCGATACTGAGGATGGGGGAGGCTGAGGATAGGGACATGGGGTGGCAGCACCCAGCTTGGGCCCTGGAGGGGACTTGGAAGAAAGGGGATTGTCTAGTCCGAAGGGGAGTGGTGAGCAGTGGTGCCAAAGACCCAGCAAAGACCTGATTCTGCTGGGCTCACTGGGTCCTTCCAGACCCGTCTCAGGACAGGCTGCTGGGAGTGTATGTGTGCGCGCGTGTGTGTACGTGTGCACACGTGAGTACGTGTGTGCATGCAGGTATGGAGCGATAGGGAGAGGAAGCAACAGAGGTGGAGGAAAGGGGAGGAAAGAGACAGACAGAGGAAGAGAGAGACAGAGACTGTGGAAGCTTCTCATAGGTCTTCCCTTGGAGTTCGTATGGTTCATTCAGACATGAACCCACAAGGACTTGGCTAGTTGCGGGCGTTGATTTTTCCCCAACGCTGCATTCCTTGGGCCTTCCCTGCACATTCACCAGTCAGATCCCCAAGTGCTACATGCCGGGGGCAGAGCCTGAGGTTCTCAGGAAGGAAGATGAGCCCACGGGATGGGGTTTATCAGGGCGCAGTAGGAATGTCAGAATTCACTTTGTCCTACTTATTTTTTGATCTAAACCTTGTATGTTGAATGAATAGTTCTATGGAAAAAACAGACTTCCTCAGTGAGCTATATTATATATATAATATATAGTATATACACTACAATGTATCTATAGTTATGTAGTTATATGTATTATGAAATGGACATGTAGTCCTGTAGAGTAAGGCCTTAAGATAGAATAAAGTATGCTGAAGAATGCAGCTGGGGTCCTGTTAACATTGCCCCTCAAAAATCTTAGTGCAGGGGGAGCGGGGGTCACTTGTTACTGAAATACTAGCAGTGAGGTTGAAATGAGCTGCAAACACAAACAGAAGGCAAAAATGCAATGACCGTGGCAGAGGGGTGGCCCTGCGCAGCCTGTGACTCATTAAGAAGTAGTCAGGGATTTCAGTCGCAAGATAGAGGCCCCTCCCACCTCCTTCTGCCAGCAAAGCGCCTCCCTCCCCACTCTTCTCCCCGTGCTCACACTGGTTTTGCCTCACCCTCAGAGAAGAATTTGTCAATTGGTTTCCATCTGTGAAGATGCTTACAATTCAAGGTGACCCCCCTCATGCCTCCCCCGACCCCCAGCTGAACCCTCAGGGCTCAGAGCCCATGGGGGGGCCCTGTGGCCGTCCCATGCACAGTGCCAGCTCCAGGCTTGTTCCCAGATTTGGGGACCGAACAGCAGGACTTCTACCAGGAGGTGCATGAGTAAAGCTGAGGGCAGCGCGGGTTGGAGGGGCTGGAGCCCTGCGGTGGATCCAGGACCTAGGAGCTCAGGGCGAGGCCTGCGACCCAAGCAGAAAGCCCCCCCCCCCCCCCCCCGCAGGGTGGCAAGATTTCTGTCTCAGCACCAAGAATGGCCCACTTCAGGCAGGGGACAGCTGGGGACGTTTGGAGGGTTGAGTGTTAGAGCCAGAGCAAACCCACTAAGTAGAGCTCCTCTCCTGGGCCTGGAGGAGGCCAAGAGGTCAAGGCAGTTCGAGAGCTCCTTCCAGGTGGGTCCCTGAGCTGGGCGCTCAGCTCTGGAGGGTCGCGTGGTATGGTGGGACCAGCTCAAGTCCCGGGTGCGCGTCTCAGCTCTGCAGCGTACTCCTTGTGAGGTCTTGGGCAGGACCGGAAGCCTTCCCGAGCTTCTGTCTCCTCGTGTCTAGGATGCAGCTGAGAGGTACAGCCTCCTCCATAGGGTCGCTGGGGAGGTTTGCCAGACAGAGCGTGGCCCCAGGGTGCGGGAGCCGGGCGATCTCTGGGAGCTGGTGGAGGCTGGGGGTCCTGGTGTGGGAAGCAGAGGAGCAGGCAGGGACCTCGGGCAGGACCAGTACCGGGGCTGAGCAGTAGCGGAGAGGCTGCAGGCGCTGCTGGGTGAAGGCCAGCTTCACACCCTGCTCCCCCCACCCTGCCCAGTCTCCTCTGTCCTCGCCGTGTCCTGGGCAGGGACTGGGTAAAAACCAAGGTAACGCTGGTTCTCATGACAAAAGTGCTCCATGTTCATCACGGAAAGTATAATCCAAAGGAAGAAAGGAGGAAACAGCCAGGGCCACACCCCTCAGAGCAGCCCCTGTTGACCGCTGGGTGTCCAGCCTTCCAGACTTACCAGGCCAGGTGAGACAGAACCGATAGATGCGCTTTCATAAAACCCAGTGCCTGGGGAAGGGGGTGTTATCCTCCTTTTATAGACAAGGACACAGAGGCTCGAAAGGTGGTGGTTCTTGGTTAAGGCCCCATGGGGAGAGAGTGGGGAGGCGGCCTGATGGCTTCCGAGTTTAGATTTTTGTGTTCTTCAAAAACCCTTGTCCTGGATAATTTCTGTAACACTCCCTCACATGCTTTGCCCCCTCGGCAAGAAAGCCACGCCACAAGACCCCTTGGCTCCCTTACACCACCAACCATCCAGGGAGCAGGGTGGGCTGGGCACTGCCCAGGTGCAGGGCTCTGCGCGGGCACGAGAGGCGGGGGGACTGGAAAAGTAACCGAGCTGTCTCCTCCTAGAGCTCCCGGCGGGTGCTGCCTGAGGTGCCTGGGCTCCCAGCTGTGGATGGCTCAGCAGAGCTCTGCTTGAACCTGGACACAGGTGGCCTGGGCCCCAGCTATCAAGGTGCGGTCAGGGGCCCTCAGGTGGGCAAACGGCAAATTTGCCTGGAAGCCCCAGACCTTCTTTTTGCAGGTCCCTTAGTGGTGGGAGCAGCAGGGATCTCAGGAACGGGGCCTCTGGTCCCCGCTGGAGTGTGCGTTCCCAGCAGGCAGGAGGCCTCATTACAGCTGCCTCGTGGGCTCCCTTTAGGAGCGGTCAGGTCCCTTCTCACCGGAGCAGCTTTGTGTCCTTCTGTCGGTTTCCCCGCAGGTGCCCGTGGCCTGCAGAGAGCAGAGCGGGGTTCTGAGGGGCGAGGCTGCGGCTGGGGCAGGTGGGAGGGGTGCGCAAGGTGGCTGGCCAGAGGCCTGTGGACAAAGATTTGCTCATCCATTTGAACTCTGCCTATAATTAAAATGGATGAGAGATTTCACCTAAAAATCTGGATTTCTGATTCCTCTGTTGGGTGGACCCAAAGCACGGTCACCCCTCTGGACAGGGCAGGGGGTCTCCAGTGCACAGCCTCCACCACCCCTGCTGTCCCTACCTTGAGTTTTCTTTTCTCATCCCACTGTTTTTCTCAGAACCGAGTTAGGGGAAAGTTCTAGTACTCACATGGCAATAACAATGGGGCATCAAAGGGCCTCTCCCGTAGCAGGGGTGTTCGGTGACTTGGGGGGCAGGCAGAGCTTGGATTCAAGCTGGCTTTGCCTCCTGCCAGCTGCAGGCGAGGTTTTCTCTCTCCTCACGCCTCCGTTGCCAGAAAGCAGTTGATGGTGCAGGGTGGGTATGAGGATTAAGTGAGATGGTACCTGCAGCGCCATGCCCGGGACGAGACATCTACAGCCCAGGTTATAGGTGCCCTTCTTGTTTGCTCTTTACTGTTATAATTGGTAGAATTCACATACAGTAAAGCGTACACATGTTAAGTGCGTAGCTCGTGGATTTTACATATGTAAAATCCATATACTTGAAGGACCAATAATGGTCCTTCAAGATGTCCGTGTCCTACTCTCCTGGAACATTCACATATGTTACCTTGCATGGCCAAAGGGACTTTGTAGAAGTGACTGCATTAAGGGATTTGAGATTGTCCTGGATTATCGGGGTGAGCTCAGGGTAACCCCAAGGGTCCTTATAAGGGCAGAGGGACAATGGGAGGCAGGAGGGCCAGAGTCAGAGATTCGGAGGCACTCTGCTGCTGGCCTTGAAGATGCAGGGAGGGCACACAAGCCAAGGAGTGCAGGTGTCCCCTAGAAGCTGGAAAAGGCAAGGAAGTGGATTTTCCCCTGGAGCCTCCAGAAGGAACGCAGCCCGGTCGACACCTTGATTTTTAGCCCGGTGAGACCCGTGTCAGACTTCTGACTTCCAGAACTGTCTGGTCTTAAGTCATTGAGTTTGTGATAATTTATTACAGCAGTAATAGGATGCTGATACGCTGTGTAACCACCACACTAGGCAAGATACAGGACATTTTCATCATTCCAGAAAGTTCCCTGTGCCCCATCCTGGTCTCTATCTACCCACCCTGTGAGGTAACCATTGTTCTGATACCTTTCACCTGAGATGTTCTTGGACTTCATATGAATGGAACCTTAGAGCATCTGCTCTTTCATGACCAGGGTCTTGTATTCAACACAGTGTTTTTTTCTTTTCTTTTTTTTTTTTTGCGGGCCTCTCACTGCTGTGGCCTCTCCCGTTGCGAAGCACAGGCTCAGCGGCCATGGCTCACGGGCCCAGCTGCTCCGCGGCAAGTGGGATCTTCCCGGACCAAGGCACGAACCCGTGTCCCCTGCATTGGCAGGCGGACTCTCAACCACTGCGCCACCAGGGAAGCCCAACACAGTGCTTTTGAGGTTTGTTCATGTTGTTGGGTGTAGAGGATTTTGCTCCCTTTTTATTGCTGAGTCGTATTTCATTGTATGGCCATCGTATGACCATACTTTGTTCATCCGTTCTCCTGTGGATGGATGTTTGGATTGTTTCCAGTTTTTGGCGATTATGAAAAAAACTGCTGTGAACATTCTGGAACAGATCCTTTTGGGGGCACGTACGTGTTTCTCTTGGGTAGAATCCTGGTGGTGGAGTTGCTGAGTCACAGGGTGGGGAGGCTCAGCTCAAGCAGAAATGCTAGGGCTGTGAAACACGAGCACGGGTCAGCCTGGCTGGCCTTGGGCACCGGAGGCTGATGGCCACCCTTCTTGCCCACAGTGGTTTCCGGGACACACACGTGGTGGTAGGGGGCCTCCTCTGGTCCAGGGCAGGGGAGTAAGTGGCCCTCCGGTGGAAATGTAGGTGGAAAACCTCAGTCAGCAGGTGTGCGCTCTGGGCCTCGGAACGGTGGGTGGGCCTGTGCTTCCTGAGTACCTGCTCTGCACCCAGTTCGGGGCTGTCATTTTCTCCTAGGTCTTCCCTTGCATCTCCACGCAGCCCTGTGAGGGGGAGCAGTCGTTAGCCCAGGTTGCAGCTGTGGAGACTGAGGCCCAGGACAGAGTCCTGTCTGTGGCAGAGCTGGTGTGGGTGGAACCAGGGGTCCTCCTCCAGCCCAGCTAACTCTGTGTCCTTGGCCCCATTCCCCACTCCTGGAAGAGTAGTTCAAGGCTGTGCCTGGTGGGAGGGCAGCCACGAGGGTCAGCTCCCCCCACGGGAAGGTGAGTGGGGCCTTTTCTCCCTGCAGACCGGTGCACGAGAGGGCCTGGGAGATGGCGAATGGCTTCCCAGATGGCAGAGAACACAGCCCAGCTGGTGCAGGGGGTTGTCTGGGGGCAGTCATGATGGGGCGGCAGTGGTGGGGGCGCTAATGGAGCTGTCTGATTGGTTAAAGCGTTAGATCTGATATGAAGGGCAGAGGAGCGCCACAGCAGGTGCTTGAGACTGGGAGTAACCTGATGAAATTGGTGGCTGTGATGTGATGTGAGCCGGGGGCAGCTGGGAGGGAGGGTGCAAGGCCTCTGGGTAGCTCTCCACACTGCTCTCTCTGTCTTTGTTCGTGCTCTGTCCTCTGCCTGGGGTTCCCTCCCCATCTTGTCCACTCAGCAAACTTGCCCTTCGAAAGGCCAAACAGCATCACCCTGGGGCTGCCCACCCACCTCAGTCCCCCATGGCACTCACCATGGTGTCTAATAAAGAGTTCATGGGCAAGATAGAATTTCCCGGTGTTCTTAATTACAGTATTTAAATTGAAGTCACTTGCTCTGTAGTGGCCTGAGAACTCGTAGTCGGATTCTCATAAATTAAATACCCATGTGATGGATATCCACTAGACAAGACTAATGGAGCCCAATGGGGATGGGGCAGAGGAGGGTGTGGGCAGGCACACGGGGGGTGGGGGATGGGACCCTCGTCCACTCCGCTGACGGACTTCCCAGGAAATGCTGAAGTGATGCCCTGGGCCTCTGCCTGCTTCCCTGCTACACATTTAGCTTCCGGAAGTCTTCTTGTTCACTAATGCAGACTGTCCCCAGACTTGTGTCCAAACCTTTGGGACAGACTTGGAGAGAGAGGGGCAGGGAGACGAGGGGGGGAGTGCAGGCCCATGTGGATGTCCCTGTGACCAGCTGCCACTTTCCCAGCCTGAGGCATTCCCGTGGGCCCCTCCTGGAGGTCACTGCCCTGTGCTCACACATTCCCGGCTCAGCGGGTGGGGCTGTGCCTGGGGGTGGCAGGCTGGTCACTCTGCATCTGGAGCATTCTGCTCTGAAGCGGAGATGGCCCCTGACTAATTGAGTTGCAGACGGAGCTTTTAAGGAGAACCATGAGGCCCGAAGCCCTCGTGCGCACGGTTAGACTTAGCGCAGTGGGCAGGCCTGGGTGCCAGGAGGGACAGGCCCGCGGCGCAGCAGCAATGGAAAGCCGGAGGAACACCGCCCTGGGCTTATGGAGGCCCAGACGGCTTCCTAAGCCCGAGGTTGGGCAACTGGCCATCCACAGGTAGCGGCTAGGGGGCAAAGTCCTATTCCTTGGACCTCGGTTCTTGCTTATCTGGGCCCTGCAGGGGCTGGAACCAGGGGTTCTGGGAGGTCACGTGTCCTGAATACTCATGCACGAATCTGACGCGTGCACCAGGGGGTGTGGGCACCCGTGCTGCGTCTGAACTGTCTGGCATCTGGGGCCGTCTGTGTGGCCTCCTTGTGGGCCCTAAACATAATATGCATTTTATTTCCTGCGGTTCATATGGTTCTGAGGCTTGCCTTCCCCACCTCAGCTCAGGAGAAGATTTGGAAGGACTCGCATTTGCTTTTCTGCGTGGTAGGGATGGGAGATACGGGGATTGCAGGGGATTGGCAGGGGTTTGCGGTCTGTTTGCTCTTACCCTGCTGTAGTGATTCACCCCAAGGGTTGGGTTTGGTTTGGTTTTCATTGTAGTTGACTTGCTTGAAGTGCAGATTAAAAAACGGATCAGAGTTCGGTGCTCAGCATCTGCTCGCTCTGGGACAGGAGCTGGGTCTGGTGTATCGGTGGGGAGGCTCTGCGGGCCTCATCACAGCTGCTTGGCCTTAGGTGGGCCGTGGGGTGCTCTGGGGGACCCTCTGGGTCCTGGTGGCTTAGGGTTTTCCCTCTGCTCTGTGGAGTAGCCTGAGGAAGTAAGCACCATTCTCAGGAAAGTACCTTAATGTGGTCTTTATATTCTTTTGGCAAAGGCTTTGCGCAAATTCGGTCCTGGGGGAATTGTCCACTAGTTTGCTTTGTTTTTATCTCCTGTTACTGCTTGGAAGTTAGATATTCGATTTCAACTCCTTTCAAGAGTAGTTACTCTTGAAATTTTGCCATGTATACTTAATTTAGCAAAGTCTAAAGTTAATCAATATCTTAACCCAGTTTACTAATTACATTTTTGTAAGAAGGTCAGTCCATCAGTGAAGGTTTTGATTAAAAAGAGTAAGAAGTAGGGAGTTTAAACTCAGTCTTAAAAGTCTCTGAATGGACTTTCTTTCCTTCCAGCTGACATGAAGCCTTCGCCTAGTGTGTGGGGAATGGTCTGTGTACAGGTGTCAGGCTGCCTGTGCTGGAGGGCATTTGGTCGCCCCCTTGGAAGCCTCCCTTCAGGCTGCAGTGGATGGGCCATGCTTGACCTCCCCAGGGGCTCTTTTGAGCCCCTTGTGGCATTTCTCTTCTCTTTTCCTTTGTATTTTGGGAGCAGGAATTTCTCAGGCAGGTTCCTGAGCACCTCCTGGCCTAGGACCCAGGCTCAGGCAGTGGGCACTTGCAAATAATTAACAGAAGAATGTTTTAATGCTGATGCAGTTTGCCCTCCTGCTAAGATGAGGCCGTGACTCCTGCTGAGGGCTAGTGTGGCTACAGGTTATCAGGCACCTTCTCCTGACATTTATTCCAGAATCCCTTGAAACTCCTTATCCGGGGAGAAGCACCGACAAGCCCCCTGTCTGTAGCTCGCTGTCAGGATGCCTGGCCCTTGGGAGTCTCCTGGCTCTTTAGCTCTGGCCAGCCGGCTTCAGAGCATCTAGGGGAAAAGTGAAGACACAGCTGGTGACCTGAGGCACTGACGCTGCTCTGTGCCCACGTTCTTGTGTTGCTAAAGAGCAGGGTGTCTGGGGACAGGCCCGTGCCAGCTGTTGCCCCCGGCCTAGCTGTCGTCGGCAGCCATCCTGGCGGTGGGCTAGGAGACAGTTGTCCTTACAGTGTGGTTTCCTGCAGCTCTTTGATTTTTTTTTTCTTGAGATACAATTCACATATCATAAAACACAGCATTTTAAAGTCTACAATTCAGTGGTTTTTAATATATTCATGAGGTTGTGCAACCATCCCCACTATCAAATTCCAGAGCATTTTCATCACCCTCAAAAGAAACTCATATCCATTAGTAGTCCCTCCCTATCCCCCCTCCCTCCAGAGATCTGATTTTTCACTGCTCTTTGCTGCAAGTTTTCCATGGTACAGGCTCAGGCCAGGCTCAGGGCCCCTGGAACCTCAGGGCTGGAATGTGGTGGAGGGAAGGGACTTGGGCATTAGAGACAGGCACTTACTAGCTGTGAGATTTTAGGGAAATGCTTAACCTCTCTCTGCCTTGGTTTCCTCTGCTGTTAAATGGGGCTAATATCTACCTATTTCCTACCTCATTGGGTTGTTTGTAAAGATCAAATGAGACACTGTGAGGAATAATAGCTACACTTGTTAAGACCTTTGCCTGCATTGTTCTTATTGAATCCTCATTAATCTCAGGAAGTAAGAGTTATCATCTCTATTTAATACAGAAGGAAAATTGAACCACAAAGAAGCTTAGTAACTTGTTCAAGATTGCACAGCTTTGCATCAGTTTTTAGCTGCAAAGCATGGAAAAACTGACTTTATCTTGTTTCTAGAAAAAGGAAATTAGTTATGACCATGAATGGGAAGTCCAGAGGTCTGGCAGGCTCCAAGGCAGGTATTAGGCAGCTCATGGACCCGCTGAAGGATGGATGGAGGTTCTTTCCATGCTGACTGCATCTTGGGCTGGCGGCAGGATGGCAGCCACAGGTGTTGGCCTCATGGGCTCCCTTGAGAGTCAGGATGTTTCTTTCCCAGGAGCCTCCGGCAGACTTCCCTTCATGTCCCATCAGCCAGAGCTGTGGGTCACAAAGCCATTCCCATGTCCATCATTGGAAGGGGAAGGGGGTTGCCGTGATTGGTTCAGACTACTCAGGATCTACCCTGGATCTGGGGCAGGGTCACCCCTCCCCCTAGTCATGTAAAATAGGGTTTGGTTAAGAAGGGAGAAATGGATTTGGGGTGGATGCCGCAGTATCCACCAAGATCAATAAATAACTGAGCTGGGATTTGAAACAGCCTCCCCAGGCCCAGCACCCCTGCGCTTAACCGCAGTGCTGCACAGCTTCTGCAGCTCCCGGCAGGCAGTGCTCAGTGAATCTTGGTCGAATGCCTCAATCCGTACAGCCTGGTTTCCACTCCTCCTGAGTCCCATCTCCTTCTTTCTGACCCACTGTTGCTCTTCTACAGCTAAGTGATTGCCTGGCCTCAACTCGAACTCCTCTAGTGATGGGGAACTCAGTACTTCTCCAGGCATTTCCTTCCTTTTTTTAGATTATTAAGTGCTATGGCTGCCTTTTATGGTGCTTTTAGATGAATTAGAAACAGATCTTCTCTGGGTGCAAAAATTGGAAAAAGGTGCTCACTCTAGGTGATATAGCCCTTTAGTTCATGACTTGGAAGGGCACCTTTGGGGTAAGAAAACGGCACCCATCCCTAAGGGTGGGTGCAGTCCTGCTTGGGTGATGGCCCTCAAGGCGGTGCCTTTGTGCATTGCACAAACTGTGCTGCTGTTTTGGGACATTTCTTCCATTAAGACACTCCTCAGAGGGATCTGTAACGTGCACGAGCCTCAGCTCTCAGGCACCGGCAGGGTACGGGAGGTTTGTGCTCTGGTTCTGGCTTGGGGTACAAGCGGGCTAAGGGCAACCCTTCCTGCCTGGAGGTGGTACAGCTTTCTCTCATCAGGAGGGTTCAGCTGAAGGGGGTGAACCAGCTGTCTGTGTCCCCATCCCTTATCTCCTGTTCTGCTTCTCCCTCTCCCCTCCCCAGGGACAGATGATGAGTGTTTGGGAGGGGAAAGATCCCGCTCCGGGATGGAGTGCCATTCCAACAGGCTGGAATGCCATTGCCCCTGGCTTTAGTCTCAGTACCGTCAGCGCCAGCTGTGCCGTGGCCTCTGTGGGCTGAGCCATCCCAAGGCTGTTCACGGTAGAAATTGGGGAAGTCTAAACCCTGGCCTTCCAGGTGCCTAGGCAGGTGGAATCTTTTCCTTGGTGGGAGACTGATTCTTCATTTACCCGGTCAGTTCGAAAATGTGCTTCATCGCAGAGGACAGGAAAGCCTGAGTTTATTGCCTGGCGCGGAGGGTCACGTGGCTTCCCAGGGTCTCCGTGGTTATTCTGAAAGTGCCCCTGAGGCGAGCAGGTGGCCTGAGCGGGAAGTCAGGGCCAGACAGTCTCCCTCACCCACGGCAGCAAGGCCCTTGTGTTTCCCATCACTGAGTTTTCCTGAGGGTCCCATTTGCCAAGTTTCTGTCTGGTGAGACTTTTTATCCTTGATTAAGCAGCCCAGAGAAGCATAACGTAAAGAAAATGCATTTGCCGCCCTTGTGCGTAAGTGGGAGCTCTGTCCCCTGGTGTAAGCACGTGGGTGCTTTCTCTCAACAGCAGGTGGACCGATGTGGTGATGATGATCATGGTGACAATGATAAATGTCATCTATGATTTATCAGGTGCTCGCCATGCACCAGGTTTTATAGATATTGTTTCATTTATTCATGCATTATTTTACAGTGATCCTATGAAATGTATCACCATCATCATGATTCCCCTCCCCCCCATTTTCCAGGAGGGGTGGGAAAACAGGCTGGAAGAGGCTAAGTAGCTCACCCCAGGGCCTGCCTCTGGGAAGTGGCCATGCTAGGATTTGAGGCCAGGCTTTCCTGACTCTGAACCTCTGTGTTAATCATGGCTCCTCCCCACGCTGATATTTGGATTTGAAGAATTACGGCATTTCAAATGGAGAACACTGTGCGGCTTCGGAGCCCAAGGAAGGGTGAGCCATGCCGTCTTCTGAGCCCGGAGGCAGAGACAGCCGCTGGGGCTTGGGGGTGCCCTGTGATTGTGATCCCCTGACCTCCCCCGCACTATTTGCCCATCTGTGAAATGGGGATTTAAGTTAACACTAACACCTCTCTCGTAGTTTCATCTTTCAAGAGAAACAATACCTGCGCGGGACCTGGTGTTGGGTACCGTGTGGGGCACAGGCTCAGAGGTGGCGAGCTCCGAATCCAGCCGGGCCGCGTCCTAAAAATGTGGGCTTCTTTCTTAACCTTCTAGGCCTTATGTTTCTCACCCATCCAGTGGAAGAATGCCAGTACCTCCAGCCCCTAACAGCAGGCTTTCTCAAGCCACACCTGTAAAGCTCTTAGCGTGGCATGAAATTCGCATTCAGTGCGTGCGGACCATGATAGCTTTCCTAATAGATTTCTGAGTTTGTACATTTCTAACAATTTCAAATTAATAATTTGAGTTTAATAAACTTGCAAAAGAGCCTAAACTAAAAAAACCCATAAATATCTGACCCCATGAAGGAATTCAGCAAATGGTGGGTGAGGGCTGTTACATATTTCGTGATTTTTTTTTTTAATGTTTAAACCAATATTTATTGAACAGATACACTAAATAACAATCACATGTAAATAGTTTGGTAATATTGACACAAAGCATGAGCTTTAATGGAAGAACTTGAATTTAGAATAAGACGTTTCTCCCTGGAATGCATAGGCATTTCCAATTGCCTGAATACCTTCGTTTGTGTTTTCCACAGTTACGTCAATGAAATACGTTCCACGACAAATTCATCACCTTTATTCACAGACTTACTCCTTTTCCTCGATCCTTTTATCCCGGACTGTTACATATTTCTGAGGGTTTACCTCTTTTGCTCATTGCAACACAGTGATTGAGGCCCTGAGAATCCAAATTCCCACTTCATGGAGGGAGAAGATGCGCCGGAGAGAGGTGAGGTAGTTTCTCCAGGCTCACAAGCCGGTGTCCAGACCTCCGCTTTCTCCACCTGCCACGCCATGTTCTCCATCATCAGAAGCCATTTTGCTTTCCTTACTTTCCTTTAAGAACTGCAGCCAAGGAGCCGACTTCAGCTTTGCTCCTGTTCTCAAGCTGCCCCGGTTCTGGGGAGACATGGCCCTCGACCCTGCAGCCCAAGCTGGCTGCCCTGACTGAGCATGGAGGGTGCTGCGCCTGCAGCCCGGTCCCCTCAGGACACCTCCCTTTCTGGAGGCCTCAGCGTTTGTTCTTTTAGTACAAAGGGTCCCAGGGTGACAGCTGACATTGGCACTGCGCTGGCCATTCTTCAGGGGGGTGAGGAAGATGCCAAGGCCTTCACTGAGGCTTCTCATCCCTTCCACATGGAGTTGGGAGCCCAGCGAGTCTGAACACAGCAAAAAGGGTGTGTCCTGGTCTTTAGAGAAACCCTGCCTGTCTGCAGGGGCATCTCCCCATTTCTCAGAACATGGAGGGATCCAGCAGTGGGTGGGGGACAGCCCCCTGCCTCCTCTGAGGCCCTGGGTTTACAGAGGTGGTTTCAAAGTCTAGGAGGGCCTCATATCTGAGGCTGGGCTGCTGGAGCCCGCCTCAGAGTTAGAGCCACTCAGCTGGTGGTCAGACACCTGCTTTGCTGCCTGCAAGGGGGCCAGGTGGGTTCTGCTGAAACTCAGACTCGTTCAAGAGCTGTCCCAACAGTCTCACCTCCAGAGAAGCCAGCTGAACCTATACCCCTCACCCACCGGTGACCCAGGTCTGAAACCTTCCCAGGCCTTCAGAGTCCTCGTGTATCGGTTTAAATGAATATATATTCTTACTAGCGTATTCATTCGCTTGACAAATGTCTGGAGCACCTACCTACCTACCGTGGATGGGCCAGGTGCTCTGATTGATACACAGCACGAGAAAAATATCCTCTTGCCCTCCTGACAAGAGGGAGATGGACATGAAACTGGTACATGAAAACACCAACTCTTTTATCATGGAAAGTTCAAAGCATATACAAAAGTAGGGCAAATAATGTATTGAGCCCCGATGAATCAGTCACCAGGTTCAGTCATTATCAATTTGTGGCCAATATCATTTAATCTCTGTCCCTCCCCTCCCATATTATTATTATTATTTTTAACATCTTTTTTGGAGTATAGTTGCTTTACAATAGTGTGTTAGTTTCTGCTGTCTAACAAAGTGAATCAGCTCTATGTATACATATATCCCCATATCCCCTCCCCGTTGCATCTCCCTCCCACCCTCCCTATCCCACCCGTCTAGGGGGACACAAAGCACCAAGCTGATCTCCCCGTGCTATGCAGCTGCTTCCCACTAGCTGTCTATTTTACATTTGGTAGTGTATATATGTCCATGCCACTCTCTCACTTCATCCCAGTTTACCCTTTCCCTTCCCTGTGTCCTCAAGTCCATTCTCTACGTCAGTGTCTTTATTCCTGTCCTGCCCCTAGGTTCTTCAGAACCTTTTTTTTTTTTTTTTAGATTCCACATATATGTGATAGCATATGGTATTTGTTTTTCTTTTTCTGACTTACTTCACTCTGTAAGACAGACTCCAGGTCCATCCACCTCACTACAAATAACTCAATTTCGTTTCTTTTTATGGCTGAGTAATATTCCATTGTATATATGTGCCACATCTTCTTTATCCATTCATCTGTCAGTGGACACTTAGGTTGCTTCCATGTCCTGGCTATTGTAAATAGTGCTGCAGTGAACACTGTGGTACATGACTCTTTTTGAATTATGGTTTTCTCAGGGTATATGCCCAGTAGCGGGATTGCTGAGTCATATGGTAGTTCTATTTTTAGTTTTTTAAGGAACCTCCATACCCTTCTCTATAGTGGCTGTATCCCTAACACCGTACACAAAAATAAACTCAAAATGGATTAAAGACCTAAATGTAAGGCCAGACACTGTAAAACTCTTAGAGGAAAACATAGGCAGAACAGTCTATGACATAAATCACAGCAAGATCCTTTTTGACCCACCTCCTAGAGAAATGGAAATTAAAAACAAAAATAAACAAATGGGACCTAATGAAACTTAAAAGCTTTTGCACAGCAAAGGAAACTATAAACAAGACGAAAAGACCACCCTCAGAATGGGAGAAAATATTTGCAAATGAAGCAATGACAAAGGATTAATATCCCATATTATTTTGATGAAAATCCCAGATATCATATTGTTTCATCTGATAATATTTCAGAATGTATCTCTAAAGGATAACGACTCTTAAAAGTTACATAATTACACCACTAACAATAATTTCTTCATATTATCACTATCTGGTCAGTGTTTACATTTCCAGTTGTCTCATAAATGGCATAAATTTTTTTGTTCATTTGAATTGTGGTCCAGTAAAGATCCAAGTGTTGGAGTGACTGGAGTTACTTTGTATTTTACGTGTCTTTTTAAGGTATAGCCTTTGTCTGGGGCTGACCCAGGTGGCCCAGATACTCAGCATTCCCAGACCTACTGGAGTAGAAACTTTGGGGGTGGGGTCAGCACATTTGTTTTAATAAGCGCTCCAAGGTGATTCTGATCAAAGTTCGAGAGACCCTTTAATCTATAGTTTCCCTCCTTCTTTCCCCTGTATTTTCCTTGTAATTTCTTTCTCTCTTTTTTTTTTTTTTTTGCGGTACGCGGGCCTCTCACCGCTGTGGCCTCTCCCAGTGTGGAAAACAGGCTGTGGACGCGCAGGCTCAGCGGCCATGGCTCACGGGCCCAGCGGCTCCACGGCATGTGGGATCTTCCCAGACCGGGGCACGAACCCGTGTCCCCTGCATCAGCAGGCGGACTCTCAACCACTGCGCCGCCAGGGAAGCCCTGTAATTTATTTCTTGATGAAACCTGGCTGCTGTCCTTAGCATTTCCGCAAGTCTGGGTTTTGCCAGTCAGTCCCCAGACACTGAGGAAGAAGTTCCTCTCTTCTCTGTACCGAGAGAGTAGAGAAGGCTTTTCTCCCTCAAACAGAGGGGACTGACTTTTGGAGGTGGAGTTCCCTGGAGGAGGGGGTGGAAGTGGAGTGCACTCCAGGCAGGGGAACAGTGTGTGCAGGGGTCTGGAAGCTGGATTGAGCACAGATGTTCCAGGGC
The DNA here is from genome assembly GCF_937001465.1 of Orcinus orca. Lineage (NCBI taxonomy): Eukaryota > Metazoa > Chordata > Mammalia > Artiodactyla > Delphinidae > Orcinus > Orcinus orca. Next base: position 76,707,904 of record NC_064572.1, on the reverse strand, counting down.
CTGTGAAAGGATTGGGTGGAGCCAGGGATGGGGGCGATGGAGAGAGATGAGGCTGCAGAGGGAGGCAGGGTGGACTTTTAAAGGCCTGGATGCTAGCTGTGTGCTAGGTTTAGCCTGTGGGGGATGGGAATAGAAGGCCCTGGCCTGGTCGAGTAACGTGAGCAGACCTCAGTTTTGACCGGATGGCTGTGACTGCGGAGGAGCGTGACTTGGATGGGGCGACTCAGAGCGGGGAGACTAAGAGGCTGTGTGGGAGCCCTGATAAAGGTCAGCAGGGTCTGGACCAAGGTTGTGGTGGTGAGGCTGCAGAGGGTGACTGTGAGAGATGCTAAGAAGTAGGAATGACAGGGCTTGGGAGTGCAATGAGAGGGGAGGGAGAAGCCTAGGAAAACTCCCTTCTGGGAGCTATGGGGATTGCACCAACCAAAAGGGACATTTGAGGAGAGAGGCAGGTCTGGGGGTGATTTGAGAGCTGATCCCACGTTGTTGGAGGTAACTCAGGAAATGAGTTACTAATATCCTGACTCGGGGGTTGATGCCTCAGTTGGGAAAGACCTCAGTGGCCCTCCAAATCTATGGATAGACACTGAGTCCACTTTTGGGCACACGTTAGAAACATCCGCCCACCCATCCACCCATCCATCCACCCATCCACCCATCCGTCCATCCATCTACCCACCCAACCAGCTATCCATCCATCCATCCATCCATCCATCCATCCATCCACCCATCCATCCATCCATCCATCCATCCATCCATCCACCCACCCATCCACCCATCCATCCACCCATCCACCCATCCACCCATCCATCCATCCATCCATCCATCTACCCACCCAACCAGCTATCCATCCATCCATCCATCCATCCATCCATCCACCCACCCATCCATCCATCCATCCATCCATCCACCCACCCATCCATCCATCCATCCACCCATCCACCATCCATCCATCCATCTACCCACCCAACCACCTATCCATCCATCCATCTACCCACCCAACCACCTATCCATCCATCCATCCACCCTACATTTACTGAGTGCCTGTGACAAATCAGGAGCTGAGGAATCAAAGATGAAATAAGGCATGGCCTTGCCCAGATGACCCCAGAGTCTGTGAAAGAGAAGTTGGGTGGACAAAAGTATCTTAATCCTGTGTATGGGGTGATCTGGTGGAGCCCCTTCAAATGCTGGGTCCCAGTGGGCAGAGGCTGTGTGGATCCTGAATATAATTCATGAAAATTAGTAGGAAGACCTGTTGGTCTAGAAAGCATTTCCTCACCCCCCCCAGCAGCTGCCTGAACATGCGTGTTCCTGTGAACCTATGGTGAAGAGAGAAATTGTGAACGGCCACCACACATGGACTGAGGTTGCAGGAACTCGGGGATCTCACTGTCTCCGGGGAAACTCCGATGCCCCAGTTCTCTCTCACTGGGGTATCTTATCTCCTAATCCATTTAGTGATGGGGACGGTAACTGGAAGTTGCCGTCCAGTGTCGGGATGGGCCTGACGCAGCCCCCTGGTGCTGATGCTGTGGTTTCTGCCACAATAAATGCTCATTTCCATAATTGTTATTTAGCATTTGGAGAGCAGCTATTTTACACTCAGTGTTCTTTGAAGTCAGGAGGTCCTCTCAGTTCACACCAATAAAATTTCCATTTACTTTGGACATCAACCATGGTGATTGAGCAAAAAACCCCATAAATTATTTACTGAAATGGAAGTTCAGTTTACGGTAATAATGCATTAGTTCAGCTAGCCATGCAGCCTGTTATAGGGTAATAAGAATTTTAAATTTTCCTTCTTAAAAGATATTTGCCAGTAACCTACACATGACCTTGAGCTGATCAATTTTCAAAGATGACGCTACAGGGAGGGCATATAAGGAGAGAGAAAGGGAGAGCTTTTTTCAAATGGCCTGATTTTAGGCAACTGTCAGCAAATAACCTATTATCTCATGGCTAGCAGGAGAAAAGAAATGAACATATACACTGCATTTTAAAAATCATAAGGACCGGACCTTAAAAATCCTTTTGGAATTGAGCATTTGTTTGATAGAACATAAATCTGAAAGCTAGCAAGGAGGCCTATTTGAAAAAGCTGGGGAGTCTCCATTGTTTGAGACCACCTGTCATTTCCCATGAGCCTGGAGCCTTGTAAAATAAAGTCAGCCCAATGGTTCCGTCTTCATCTTTTAAAATGTTGCATTTATGGAGCAGGATCGAGTTGATATATATCTCAGAAAGTCCACGATTCTGCTCACGGCTCTTTGCTGACTAACGTCTCCAGCAGAGGAGAGCAACGAGCAAGTTCATGAATTATGGCTGTCTCTCAGGTTCTCTTATTAAAACTACTTTTTGTTTTAGGAGTGTCTGCTTTGATTAAAGCCATGAGAGCCAGGAGCAAATGAGAATGTGTCTGGATTTTACAAGTCTCACGTTTTATAGCAGGAACCCTGATGAAGCCTGTATTTTAATTATTACACTGTTAAGGCAAGTGATGAGTATTAACCTCACAAGTTCAACTAGTTTCTCCTCTGCTCTCTGCTTTGGGGTCTAAAAAATCCTGTGGCAGGAGACTTGTTGGTTGAATCCTATTTTTACTTGTTCATCTCCTCTACTTGGCTGCATAAATATTTTCATTTATTTATATATCCCTCTTTGCTGCAAAAATTATTTTTTAAACGACTTGGTTGAAGAATGTTTTGCAGGCTGAGTCCCAGGTTAAGAGTGAACCTAGGAACACCTGTATCTATTTTTATATTTACTAAACTAAAAAAGATTATATACTTCTATATAGTAAAGATTACTTACTTATTTACAGTAAGTATATAAGACATAAGTAATGGTAAATCATCTAAAACGAATGACAAAGAAGACCTGAAGATTATCTTCTATTGGTTTTCTAGGAAGCTTCTGGTCTCTTCCTCCTCGGCTTGATTCTGTGGCTGGTAGTTTGCATTCTTGAAGTGTTCCTTGTTTTTCTGATTCTGTGATGTGAAATCATCAAACCCCTCTGCGTTACTGCATTTCAGAGTAACTTAGTGCTTGAAATGGGAAGATGCTTTGAGTGTCTGTTTAATCTTGTGGGAACGGCGGAGTAGGTATTTCTCAAAGCTCCCTGATGCCTCGGCTCTGCCCTTGACTACACTTCTGGTAGAGCATTTTCCTTTCATCTCTTTTACCAGTCTTCTCTCCTTACCTCCGCAGGTGAGTATCCCTTTTCTTTTTATCAGCTTCCTTTCTCTCTTCCAAGCCTGGACTCTAAAAATCTCTCTTCTTCTTGGGCTTTTAGCTTTGCCTGTCTCTTCTGCTCCTCATGTGCCCAGGACACTCTGTGTACTGAACTGGAGTATCACGTAGGCGGGAGCAGTCATGGGGCAGATGTTATTATATTGGCTTTACAGAGAAACTTAAACAGGGTCACAGTGAATGACAGTTGGTGTTTCTTACTGTGGATAATGGCCTAGGTTTAATTGGTAGCCAGGACACACAGCATGTACCTTGTACATATAGACGTTCCATGTATCAACTCTCTCCTCTTGTCTGTTAGCTTAGATCTGTCAATTATCCATAGACCAATAGATAATATTCTATTGACCCTGCTGTGTTTATTCTTAATCACTTACCTATTGAATGAAAGCTCTCAAGATTGGTTGGGATTATTAGCACACCAGAAACTTCTCACATCCCGCAGGGGCTAAAGTAGGCTTTTCCATATTCTTTTCCCTAAAAATTTTTGAGCACCTTTTTGACATCTTAAATAGTTAAATAAAGAAATATTAGCTTGATAACAAAGTTATCACTGCAGGCGCTTTATATTTCTGTGGAGGGTCAGTGCACGTTAACTGGTGAATTACCTTTGATTTGGGATCTGTAGAGCTATAGATGTGGGTGTGCATGATATGCAAATGTCTATAAAAATGTTACTCCTCCATACCTTCTGTGCAAATCAGTTTTAAATCATCGCACGATGTAGCTGCATTTTAATTTCTAATGGAGAAAATCCATGAAGTTCAATTGCCTCTAGGCCTGGCTGAGTGATCAGCAAGTCAAATGATTTATTTCGTACTGAACCAGAGGCAGGGTGGGAGGGAGGTACAGGGAGAACCAAAAAACATCCTTGGTTCTTGTCTTCAAATTCCCTGGAGTCCTCTGGGGGCCCAAGGCATGTGTTCAGTGTGTGGCCCAACACATGCTATTTTACAAGTCAGTAGGACATGCTCTGAGAAGGGCTGAGTGATGGGATAATTAGAACCAAGCAGACAGCGGGGTGGATGGTTTGTCTGCAGATAAATAGCTTGTTTGCTAATTGCCGGCACCAGATTTTCTGGGCAATTAGACATTTGGTGTCTTCCAAAACCTTCTGTGCAAATGTGGACACATGGCTGCAGGCCTTGCAGATAGCGGGTGGAGAGAGGGTGGCTCACAGGCCCAGCCACTCCGTGGCACATGGGATCTTCCCGGACCGGGGCACGAACCCGTGTCCCCTGCATCGGCAGGCGGACTCTCAACCACTGCGCCACCAGGGAAGCCCCGAGCAAGTTTTCTTTAATAAAATTTTTTTATTGTGGTAAAGTATATATAACATAAAATTTGCCATTTTAACCATTTTTAAGTGTTCAAATCAGTGGCATTAATTACATTCACAATGTTGTGCAACCGTCACTACTTTTTCCAAAATCTTTCATCACCCCAAATGGAAATTCTGTACTCCCCATTCCTCCCTCTAGCCGCTGGCTACTTCTAATCTACTGTCTGTCTCTATGAATTTGCCTGTTCTAAACATTATATGGTATTTGTCCTTTTGTGTCCAGCTTACTTCACTTAGCATAATGTTTTCTAGGTTCATCCATGGTGTATCATGTGTAAGAATTTCATTCCTTTTTACAGCTGAACAATATTCCATTGAATGGATATACCACATTTTGTTTATCCATTTGCCTGTTGATAACTTGGGTTATTTTCACTTTTTGGTTTTTGTGAATAATGCTGCAGTGAACACGCACATACAAGCGTCCCCGTTTTCAATTCTTTCGGGTAGTTACTTAGGAGTGGAATTCCTAGGAGTGGAATCGAGTCTATGGTAAGTCTATATTTGACTTTTTGAGGAACTACCAAGCTGCTTATCACAGCAGCTGTATCATTTTGCATTCCCACAAGATATATACAGGGGGTCCAATCTCTCCACATCCTTGCCACCATTTGTTATTTCGTTTTTTTCTTTTCAATTAGAGCCATCCTAGTGGGTGTGAAGCAGTATCTCACTGTGGTTTTGATTTCCCTAATGACTAATGAGTGCATTTCCCTAATGACTAATGAGTTAAGCATCTTTCACGTGCTTATCGACCATTAGTGTATGCTCTTTGGAGAAATGTCTGCTTAAGTCCTTTGCCCCACCAGTTGATTCGTGGCCTCTGTACTTACTTGCTTCTGAACCTTTCTCCCAGAGGTTGGAACTGAACCTTATCAGGAGGAGAGGGAGCATACGCCTGCAGATTGGGGAGGTGGCTGTGCAGATTGGAAGCTTCATATTCACTCTTTCATGATTCATTTTATTCCCTCAACCCATTTGGCGCCCACTGTAATGATGCTGTTCGAGTTCTCACTAAGCAGGAAAAAAAAAAATCAGTAAGCGCGTGGGATTAACCAAAGTGATTTGGCAAGCAGAGGCAGACGAGCCACTCCTAGTGCTTCCCTAGAAGCAGACAGGTCTTTCTCAGATACCTCATACCCTCTGGGTTTCCTTGACTACAGGTGTTGTTGTAGCACGTTACCCGTTTTTTTCCCCGTCAGGTATTAGTCTATATACTGAATAGAGCAGTATTTGCAGAACGTACTGGATGGTACCTGGGATTTGTTGGTGCCCAGGGTCTGGCCAGCACCTCTGCAGGGGGAGCCTGCAATGCTTGTTCCACTGCCCTGCAGGCCCTGCCGGTCCTGGGCAGCGGGCAGGGAGAGTGGGTGGAGCATCCAGCACTGACCAGGGACAGGGCGACTTCTCCTTGGGTGCTCATCCCTGGGGGAGAGCCACGGGGCTCTGGCAAGGTTTCAGAACAAATATCTGTGCCTGAGTAACTGCAAGAGCAGTAGGGGAATCGACAAAATGCTATTCATGCTGCCTGGCTGTTGGCTCTTCTCTGATTTGATCGCGTGTCTGTTGCAGGGCCCCGACTGGGGGACCCAGGAATGCTAATCTATCTGTCTTTCTGCTATGTTTTTTGTTTTGTTTTTTTAAATTGAATGTCAAAACCCTTCAGCATCACTGAAGAGAGATGAGTTCCCCTTGTTCTGGCAGGGCCTCATGCCAGAGGGAGGGAGGAGGTGTTGCATCCACAAAGCAAGGGAATTCTTTCTGGAAGTCGCACTCCTGTCCTCTATTCTTACTATTAGGGTTGTTAATCTTTGGGGTGGGGTCCCATACTCCTTTGGGAACCTGACAGCTGTGGATGCCCTTCCAAGAAAATGCATGAAAAATTCGCACATCATCTCAGGGGGCTACAGGCTCCTCTGGTCCATACTGGTGCCTGGGCTAAGGACCAGCTCTGCAGAGGGCATGAGCCAGGTGCCAAGGCGATTTGGGGACCGGGCAGCCTCTCTGCTAAGTGGGAGTTGGTTGGCACATAGGGAGAGTCCTGGTGGTCACTGTGAGAAAAGGAGCGTCTCATTTGGTCAAGTTTTAAATATCAAATACGGGGGTGGACAGATCAGACACCCTACCTTTCTGGCTGGAGTTCAGCCTCGCCCCACATTAGCTGGCTTTCCAGGGGCAACAGTCCCTGCAGGAGCAAAGCCACCCCGCCCGCATTGCTGCTCTCTGGCTCAGTCCACACCACCTCTAAGGAGCGCACTTGTCTTTCCTTTCAGAAATGGCCCCTACATCTGCATATTCATCTCCAGCCCGGAGTCTGGGGGACACAGGAATAACACCTCTGTCCCCTTCCCACACTGTGGTAAGAAACGTGTGTGTATGGGGAGGGGGGTACGTGTGCTGATTACTTCGCTTTCAGAGGCGCCTCTCACGTGACGGGCTTCTGAGCGGCTTCTCACGTTCACGGGTGGAGATTAAGTTGTCCTCGTACCAGCCCCGTGAGCCTTACCCAGCCCCTTCGCCACTGTGGGTCAGCAAAGGCTTTCCACGGTGTGGATGGTGCTCCTGGAGCCATTGGCCTGGGTGTGGGTAACATGAGCAGGCAGGGTGGGAGCCGCTCTTTAAAGATTCAGGGCTCAGAGACTGCGAGGCATCCTCTTGGGAGGAAGCAGCCACTTTGGGCTGGCGGGTGAGTCAGTGAAATGCAGTGGCTTTTCCACTGTAGTTAACCGCCGTGACCAAAAGCTGTGGCTGTAATGGCTTCTGCGCCAGCTTGCCCGAGAGAGAGGACCTGGGCAGCACGGGGGGCTGGAGGCTGGGCGTTTGCTCTCACCCTGCCCCTCACTGCAAAGGTGGATACTGTGGGGCAGCCGTTCCAGGGATTTACATGTAGCCAACCAGAGAGACGTACCCGGAGGAAAGGGCGGCTTTGTACAAGCTGCTCAGAGCCTCAAAGCAGACCCTGCTGAGAAGAACTTCAGAGCCATCGCTAGGTAGGGACGCCAGCTTGTCTTGGTTTTCCTGGAACCATCCTGGTTTCCACACAAAGTCCTGTATCCTGGAACTCCCTCAGGCTTGGGAAAACTGAGAGGCTTGGTCACCTAACAGCTGCGTCCTGTGGTTTTCAAACTCTGTACCCCGAGGGTTCCCTGTAAAAGCTTCAGAATAAGCTGAACAGGATGGGGGGGCAGTGTGATGAAAGGCCAGACATGTGGGGTTCTCACCCCCTGCTCTAACCAATACTCTTCAAATCCAGAAATTATTGGTATAATTTGAAGTTCTGTGGATGTTAAAAAAAAAAAAGTCTACATTTGCTTAAAGGATTTTTTGGAAGTCTGTAATGGCCTGACCAACTCACCTGACAGATGAGGAAAGGCTCGAGGCCCCAAGGGGACAGGACTCAGCAGGGTCATATGATGTCTATGGCAGGACCGGGCAGGGTCCTTGGTATGCTGAGCCCCACATCCATGCATGACACGCCCGGGCAGATGGAGGGGTCACCTGGCAGGTGCACAGGGCACAGCTGAGCAGGGTCTGGAGATCTGTGCAGGGACTGGGGCAGGGCAATGGGGGGCAGAGGGGGGTGTCACTCAGGGAACCACTGGGGTTCCAGCCCAGATGGAAGAGTTTCCGTAATTAGCCACGTTTGTGCACAGTTGATAAAGGGAGTGTTGGGCAAGTGTAGGCAGGGACCCTCCCCGGTGGCCTGGCCCTTGTTCAGGAGACACCTCCATTCTCCTTGAGTCGGTCAGGTAGGGGCTGAGAAAGCCTACCCTCTCCCCAGGACTCACCACGTGGCAGCCTTGAACCAGAATGTGCAGTATGCTTCTGTCTACAGTGGGCACACAGCAGGGCAGGGTGGAGCCCTTCTGAAAGCCTGGCTTGACTGCCCCGCCCACTCCCTGTACCCCGCTCGGTTATCCGCAGAACGATGCCAACCCAAACGTCTCTGAGCAGCAGACGTTTCTCGTGGTGGTGGCTGTCGACTTTGGGACCACATCCAGCGGCTATGCCTACAGCTTCACCAAGGAGCCAGAATGCATCCATGTAATGAGGTGAGTGCTGTGGGCAGCGAGGGGCAGGTGCTGGCGCAGGTCGCTGTAACTATGGAGACTTGGGGGAGGGCCTTGGGGGAGGGGAGAGGGATTAGTACAGTGAGCAGGTGAATGGTACGTAGTCAGCGGGTCCTGGATTCTGGCCCCGCTTGGCCCAAACTCACCATGCCACTTGGGGCAAGCCACTTCTGATCTCTGGGCTCCAGGTTCCTGGTCTGTCAATGTGTTGCTTTAATTCTGACTTGGTTTGGGGAAGGACCTGGACAGTATGTTTGAAACCAGGTGATTCCAGCGTACAGCCTGGGCAAGAGGTGCTGACTTTTAAGGTGCTGGTGATGGAGGAGATCCAGGCCTCCACTCACCACTGTGTGACCTCAGGCAATTGCTGAACCTTCTAAAGCTCTGTTTCCTCATCTGTGAAATGGGGATAATGGCAGTACCTGCTTGACAGAGTGTGTGTGCAAATGTAACGAGATTTCCCATCAAGCACTTAGCAGGTAGTAAGATGTAAGCAGGGAAGGTGCTGGCTCTTTCAAGGGAAGTCCTGAGATGACAGTAATCAGAAGTGGGAAGCACCTGAGAAAAAGCAGAGTGGGGTGAATTTCAGCCAACTTCACCCTGAAGCTGCCCTGGGTCTCCTGGGCCACTCCCCCCGCCCCGCCCCCCCACTCATGCACACAGCAGCCCTGGTGTCTACCCCATCCACATGTGATCAGCTGTCTGCGAGGACCCTGGTCTATCCTGGCACCAGTGCCTGCTCCCCAAGACTGGCTCACGCCTTCTTGCAGGCTCTGGCCACTCAAAGCTTTGGGAAACAGGGATTTATCACCCTGATTTTCCAAATCCAAGGATGGCTCTGAAGATACATTGTGATGGGCTTTGCAATTCCTTCAGCTGGTCATTGTGGAATTTAGTTATCACTCCCAGAATAAGATCTTATGCATTTGTTATAGAGTGCTGTTTAAAACATAAGTCATGATAGATGTGACCCCTACCCCACTCTTGATTTAGGCCCTGCCTTTCCTCTGGAAAACTGGGTGTCCTAAGATGCTTCAGAGACCCGTGGGTGTCGTCTCATCAGGAAATAACAAAAAGCCATTTCTAGTAGAGAACCCCGATTGCAGCAGAGCCTTCGGTGTTCAGTCACCACCGAGATTCTGCCTCAGGTTCGTGGGACAGATGCTGTGCGGGTCCGCTCTGCCATCTCCCGAGGTGGGAACCTCGGAAAGAGAAGAGCTCTGTATTAAAAGCTAGAGTCAACATTTATCAGCTTCTAGTTGTTTTAAGAAATGTTATTTCAAAGGGATAGTCGTACAATGAAAACTGAAGAAAAAAAAAAAGAGCAAAAATAACTTTGAACTTGCTGGGGAGGAATTCTCACAAAACACCCACAGATGCAGGGTCTCCAGGGACATTATCGTAGTCATCGTAGAGATTTTTGGAGGGAGGTTCTACCTGAATATTAGTTCAGTCAGAACATATTAACATAACCATGATCCAGACGGACAGAGTTATGAATGAGAAAGTGTAAGTTTTTGTATTTAAATAGGAATGAAGGATTAAAAATTTGAAGGGCAAAACCTCAGGAAGTCCATTACCTACTGAAAATGTCCGTGTTAATAGTAATGGAAAATCCATTCCCGAAAGGTTGTGTGGGGCGCGCCTCTGGCCCAGGCGCCAGTGTCTAGCTGAGCTGCTGCTCACCCGTGCGTCTCGGTGGGGTCACCACGGGGACTTTGGCTCCCTGGGTAGAAGCCTGCATCCTCATGGGGCTTGACTGGGAAACCGGCCAGGGATGACTCCAGCCTCATCTGTGTGGCAAATCTAGGTGGAGGGTGGCGCTCCATCTGGACTGTGATGCCAGGGGCAGGTGAGAGCCCATCCAGGAGTACAGCCACCTCCCCAGGAGGGCAGGCCGGGGAGAGAGGTGCGCTTCCTCTCGGGCATGTGTCTCCATCGGGGGCTGCTCGTAGGGGTCGTGTGCTTAGTGGCAGGACCAGAGCCAGCTGCTGAGCCAGGACCTGGTGGAGTCTCCTCGTGGAGCCTCTTGGCAGCCGGAGCTTCTCTGCCATGGCCCCGAAGGAGGGAGAAGCATCCACTCTTTACTTTTCTCCTTCCTTCTATCTGCGAGAAGGAAGGAAGCTTTGCTGGGGCTCAGCCTACCCTCTGATTGCTCCATGACACCCATCTGTCAGTTCCAGGACGTAATCCCATCGCATCTGCCCGCCTGTCTGTCTGTATCCACCCCTCCCCACTTCTGGGTCCTCTTCAGCCTATAGATGTGCAGGATAGGGTTCCTTCCCTCCTCACGGTTCCCGTCAGCACTCTCACCCACCTTGTTGCTGTGACTGTCCCCCCAGTATGGGGGTGCCCAGGTCTGTTTCCTTCCTGGATCTCTTTCTGAACCCCAGGCTTGTATCTTCAAGCCCCTCCTGGGAGTTCAATGCCGGAACGTTCAAATAAAGCTCTCCACGTTTCCTCCTGCCTCCTTCTTGACCAGGGCATCTGTGAGGGGCACTGTCTCCTCCAGGTTCCCATGCTTGAAACCTCTGGGGCTCCTTGCACCTGCTCACCACCGAGGCCATTTGGCTCGGTTCTCCGCTGGACGGCTCCTCCCCCCTCGTCCCCTCTCTCTCTTCCCAGGGCTCTCCACCCCCGTATGAGCTCCCTCACCTCGAGGCCTGAGTCTCCTGCTCAGCCACCTGGCTTCCCGTCTCCCGCCCTTTTAGTCCAGTTCGCTGCAGTCAACAGTAGCTCTGATTTCTGTCCTGCCCCTGCTCTGAAACCTTCAGTGGTTTCCTATTACTCACTGATTAAATCTCTCACTCCTCAGGGTTCTCTTCAGCCTGGTTCCTACCACCTTCCCAGTCTCGTTTTTCACACATGTACACCATCACCCTTCTCATTTACACGCTTTCTCCAACCTACACAGTCACTTAGCTTGCCCACCTCAGAGCAGCCTGCAGTGTCCTTCCCTCCTTCAACATCAAGTCTCTCCTGAGCCCTGCATTCTTTCCAAGACCCCAGCTCTGGCACCTCTGTCTCTCTGACCCCTCTGGGACATTTCCCTGGGCCCCTCATTTCCATCTGATGAGGCAGGTATTTATGTGTTTGTTTATACCCTACCTGTTTCAAAGAGGATGCAAACCAGCTATCCATCTGCTATTGAGTGCTTGCAAATTAAGGAACCAAAACCCAAGCCAAAAAACAAAACAAAAAAACCCATTACCTACTAGGTTGTGAGTTATTTGAAGGCAGAGACATAAATGTTTCATCTCTGTGTCGCTAGCAGCTGGCACACAGTAGATGCTCAGTAAACGCTGAAAGGATGAAGCAGACTTTGTTACTTAGCAAGAACCTGGTACTTGTCCCTTTCGTTTTTCTTATTGACTGAAGTTGTGTCTCTAGTCACTACTCAGCCAGCTAAACCAGAGGGCACCTTTGGCAGCCACCATGGGCACTCACATCTGTAACGGCCACGCACACAGTAGGTGCTCACACCAGTGCCGCCTGCATTGGGATTACGCAAGAAGGCCCATGACCTCTGCCTTTCCTTGGTGGCAGGCGATGGGAAGGAGGCGACCCTGGGGTGTCCAACCAGAAGACTCCGACCACCATCTTGTTGACTCCGGAGAGGAAGTTCCACAGTTTCGGGTATGCCGCCAGGGACTTCTACCACGACCTGGATCCCAACGAGGCCAAGCAGTGGCTGTACCTGGAGAAGTTCAAGATGAAGCTGCACACCACTGGGGTGAGCCAGCCTCTCCCTGGCCCCACGTCCTCCACATTCGAGAGCCGAGGTTCCTCCAGCCTTTCCAGACCTTGGGGGCCCTCAGGTTTCTCCCAAGCAGAAATGAATCTCCATTCACCTTGAGTTTAGAAACAACCTGGGGCACATGACACTTTTGTGGAACACACAGCACTTTCTGACGTACACATGGGCAGGGAGATATTCAGAATGTTTAGCAACTTGTTTGTTTTGGAACTTGACCAGTCAGAGAGACACTGCCTGGATGGAGCACAGGCATAGGGGGCTGGGAGACCCCTGCTGTGCCAGGAGATCCCCCTTCACCTGCAGGATTGTTGGGAGATCAAGGAATCCTGAAGGAAGGACTCGGGGACGAGGGAGCATTTTGGGGGCTCAGGGTAGTGGTTATAACTAACCGGTTTGGAAGTAACAACCAGCAACAATGGCTCATTAACCTTCTCTGTGGGGAAGGAGGTAGCTCAGGAAATCAAGGGCCCAATAATTGGAGGCCCAATGCCTGAAGTAGTTCTGCTTCCAACTTGCCAGGGTTTTGTAAGATGGCCAAGTTGATTAGCACCCTCCCCCAAGCTTCATCGAAATGTTGAGCCATAGGATAGAATTTTTTCAATTTAAGCATTTTATCCCTTAAATTTTCCTCAACTCTCAGTACTTAGAGATGCAGGATGGTGATAGTGTTTAAGACCACAGACCATGAGGCCAGATGGCCTGGGTTTAAATCCCACCTCTGACACGTTTGAGATACTTAATCCAAGTCACTTAGACTCTCCTTGCCTTGCTTTACCTTATCTGTGAAATGGAGACTTGCAGAGTGCTTTTCTTACGGGGACGTTGTAAGGATTAAAGGAATCAAAATACACAAAGCTCTCAGAACCATGCCGGTCGGTCCTTAGTTAAAGTCAATTGCTAGCGTCTATTATTTATTGCTTTCATATGTCTGCTTGTTAAGTGTTTGCAGATGACAAAACAAATGTTACTGGGAAACGCTGCAGCCAGCACCCTGCCTTCCAGGGCTTGGTGCTCACCCGTGTGTGTGTCTCTCTCTGAAGCACACTGACTTCGCCTCAAAATGCACCCTTCTTGTTTCACCTGATAGGATTCAGCAGTGCCCAATAGGAATCTCCTGCAGGTGGAAGCCCAGGAATTTTTTCAATTTGAATTTTTCAATTCCAAGCCTGTGGCTTCCTGATGCCTGGAAGCCGCCTGGGGGCCACCACCCCAAAGCTGGGGTGTCTTTGCTGAGCCCCAGATGTGGGAGGAGTGAGCATGTGTAGAGGGGTCAGGATGATGGGCAGGCCCCACAAGGCCGGTTTAGCTGCTTGATACCCCTTCACACTCCAAAGGCAAAGACTAATTACCCAGCCTGGATCAATCCCGAGACCACACTGATTGTTTTCCCTGGTGGCAATGCGTCTTCTGGTTCCAGGAGACTTGGGGGTTTTCTCCTGATTTTTGCTCCCCTCTCTGCCCATTCCCACCCTCTGGGGACTATTTTCATCATTTTTGAATCACCGCAGTTCATCCGGCATCTCACGGAGCATCTTACGCCCAAGGACTGCACTCGGCAACTGCTGTAGCTTCTGGCAGAGGAAGGAAGGCAATGATGCTGGGCTCCCAGTGGATTAGACCGCACAATCCTTAAAATAGGAGCCCTTCTATTTTTGTGACTTGGTTGGCAGCTCATCGGGAAGTGAAAGCTTCGTGTCTGTTTAGCACCGTGCACGTCAGTGATTTGGTATGATTATCTAGGCTTCCATTAGGGGGGCTCCCAAGGGTGACCATGTGTGTCATGTGGAAATAGTATGTAAATTGCATCGGGAGTGGCGTCTGCTGCCTTTTTTTTTTTCTTCCTGGGCTCTGTTGCTGCCCCGAAACCTCTGCCCCCAGAGGATCCAGGGGAGAGAGGAAAAGAAGGAGGGAAGGGAGCAGTGGAGGTGGGGCCTGAGGGGAGCAGCCAGGGCCCCCTACACAGTAAGGGGACATTGCTGCCAGCCCTGTCCTGGGGGACGTGCCGTCCTAGTCTGCCCCTCAAACACCAGGAAACACAGACATGGTTCACTGGGTTCCCCAGGTCTCCAAGTGACAGTGCTTAAAGCCAGAAGGCATGTCTCTCCTTCTTTTTACTATTTCATTCCTGTCCCGGCTCTAGGACCTCACCATGGATACAGACCTGACGGCAGCAAATGGCAAGAAAATCAAAGCTCTTGAAATCTTTGCTTATGCCCTGCGGTACTTTAAGGAACAGGCGCTGAAGGTGGGTACATGCCAGAGCCTGTGCTGGGGGCAGGGGGGCACCTGCCAGCTAGGGGAGCAGGGACAGCCTCAGGGCAGAGAATGTGCCCTTGTGCACTGCTGGTGGGAAGGGAAAACGGTGCAGCTGCTGTGGAGAACAGCCTGGCAGTTCCTCAAAAGGTTAAATACGGAGTGACCATCTGCCTAGCAGTTCCAATCCTAGGTATGTACCAAGAGACATGAAAACATATATTCACACAAAAACTTGTCCATGAATGTTTCTAGCAGCACTATTCATAATAACCAAAAAGCAGAAACAACCCAAATGTCCATCAGTGGATGAATGGTTAACTAAATGGGATTCACCCATACGCTGCAATATTATTCAGCCTTAAAAAGGAGTGAAGTACTGACACCTGCTCTGGCATGGATGGACCTTGAAGACATTATGCTAACATTATGCTAAGTGAAAGAAGCCAGATACAAAAGGCCACACATGATTCCATTTGTAGGAAATGATCAGAAGAGGCAAATCCGTAGAGACAGAAAGTAGACTAGTGGTTGCTAGAGGCTGGGGGAGTGGCAGAGGAGTGACTGCCAGCGGGTATGGGTTACTTTTGGGGGGTGATGAAGTTAGATAGCGGGGATGGTTGCGCAACCTTGTGAATATACTAAAACCCACTGAATTGTGCACTTTATTTTATCTTACTTTTTTGGCTGCGCGGGCTCTCTCTAGTTGCGGCGAGCGGGGGCTACTCTTCGTTGCGGTGTGTGGGCTTCTCATTGCAGTGGCTTCTCTTGTTGCGGAGCATGGGCTCTAGGCCCGTGGGTTTCAGTAGTTGTGGCACAAGGGCTTCAGTAGTTGTGGCTTGTGGGCTCTAGAGCGCAGGCTCGGTAGTTTCGGCGCACGGGCTTGGTTGCTCTGCAGCACGTGGCATCTTCCTGGACCAGGGATCGAACCCACGTCCCCTGCATTGGCCGTGAACCCGTGTCCACTGCACCACCGGGGAAGTCCCAAACTGTGCACTTTAAAAAGGTGAATTTTGTGGTATGTGAATTATACCTCAGTAAAACAAACAAGAGAAAGAAAGGCGGGAGACATGCAGCAGCTGTGCGATCTTGGGCGAGGTGCTCGTTCTCTCTGATACCCACGTTCCTAACATGAAAAGGGGGTCAGATAACTGTGCCTCGTGGGTCGTTTGATAGTAAGTGAAATATTCGATGTTAACTGCCCCCCTGGGGGCTCAGCAACTATTTACTTGGTAAATAGTTGCTGCTGTCCCCCCTCTCCTCCATGCCCCCCACCCCAGACCCCATGGAAGAAGCTGACCAGGTGAATAAGCCCCCTTGGTTGGCCCTTGCAAAGGTTTGTTCAGTGATGGCCCAGAATTAAGAAAATGGCTAATTTCCAAATGGAATAGAGCCATCCACTCGGTGTCCCCTCACATAGACATGGTGATGAGCGGGTGCAGATCAGATGATTCAAGAGCCTCGTGTATTAAACTCTATCCAAAAAGAATTGGGAACTTCAGAAGCATTTGGTATTATGTGATCGCTAGAAGAAATTTAGTGAATTCTAGAAATAGAGTAGAACAGAATTCTAGAAATAGGGCTAGAGGGAGACAAAGAGGTGAGGTCGTAACACTGCTTTCATCCATTCAAGTACCTCTTGTTTTGAGTACTTTTTGTGAGCCAGGTGCTATGCGAGTTCTGGCCACGTGGAAAGAAACCCAGTGCATGCAGTCGATGGGTGGGTGTCATGAGGGGGTAACCGTGGGTGTTGAGTGTTCGCTGAAGGCAGAGGTTCTGCCCAAGGGCAGCAGCAGGGAATCCTCCCCGGAGGAGAGGGATTGCGGGCCTCTGACAGGCTGCAGCTGGAAGGGCAGGTGTTTTGCACCAGTGGAACGGCCCAGGCACAGCTCAGGGGAAAGAAAACATAGCAAACCGCTGTGGGAAGCAGGCAGCTTGGAGCAGGCAAAGGGCAAGGCTGCAGAGAGAGAGGGAACAGCAAGCTCCGGCCGAGATCGTGTGACGCCTCAAGGGCCAGGCAAAGGAATTCTTCCTGGGTCGTGGGGAGCCCTCAAAGGATTGTCTCACATGGGTTGCCATGGCCACAAGGATAGCGTTAGAGGAGGGGAGACCACGTGGTCCCGAGGGCCTGCAGGTGGAGGAGAGTGGTATGTTAGCACCTCACTCAGATCCTGAAGCAGGTCTGTCCGAGGGCTGAGGGTGAGGCTGAGACTCCAACTGCGGGGTCATTTGAGGAACATGAAAACCAGGGAGATAAAGGTGGTGGGGTGGAGGGAGGGAGTGGTTCCTGGGAAAAAATTCTTCTATGGAAAGGGGTGGGGAGAGGATTCTAAGGAAGGAAGTGGGAGGGAGATGGGCTGGGTTCGCTTCAGGAAGAAGGTGGTGACCAGCCAGAGGCAGGAGCAGTAAGGCCGGCGGGGACCTGCGGAAGGGAAGCCGCCATTGGTCCAGGAGACGGCGAAGCAGGAGAGGAGGTGGACCTCTGTCGGCCTGAAGAGAAGGATCTCAGAGGGATGGGCTCAGCTCCTGGAGAAAGATGAAGGCGCAGAGGGAGGTGGGGGTCTCCGGAATAAGAGGAGCAGCCGTGGGGACTCAGGGAAGATGTAGAACTTGAGAAAGTCTACGACACTGGAGTGTGTTTCAAGTTGGCCACGAAGAAAGGCGTGAACAGCCCATCTGTCAAGGGAGGGAGGAGGTGGAGGGGGCAGAGGTCAGGCACGGGCGTGGGTAGGTGGGTGGTTGTGGACCTGTCGGCTCAGCCAGAAGCTTCCGGAACCTTCTCTGAGCAGGGAACACGTTGTAAAGAAATTCCATGCAGAAGAGCTGTTTGAGGAGGTGTATAGGAACTAGGCCCTGCATAAGAGGCTGGCTGGTGTTTGAGGGGCAGGTGGGTTCAGTGCAGAGGGGGACTATTGCATGTTGGACCAGAATAAGCTCAAGTAGAATATCTCAGAAATCACGTCCCTGGAGCAGTCTCACTATTCACGAGGGACAGTCAGTGAAAGTGCCTGACGTGAGATGTTCAGTCAGTGCCAGGTTCCTTCCCTTCCAAGCTGATCTCCACCCGTTGGCAAACAAACAGCTCATCAGACAACTTTCCGTACAGCCAGGGAAGCCCATCATTCATCTTTGAGCCTTTTCCTGTTTAAAGAGTTTAAAATAGGCTGGATGGTTAAGGCACCACACTTAGAATCCCTCCCAACCCATCACACGCTCACCTGCTTTTAAAGCCCAGCGCAGACCTGCAAGGAAATAAAACATGATTAAAAAAAACAAAAATAAACACGAACAAAAAATGGCTCTTTCACCAGCAATCCCACTCCTGGACAAATATCTGGAAAAGATGAAAAGATACATGCAAATTCAAAAAGATACACGCACCCCAGTGTTCATAGCAGCACTATTTACAATAGCAAAGACGTGGACGTAACCGAAATGTCCATCGACAGATGAATGGATAAAGAAGATGTGGTACACATATACAATGGAATATTAGCCATTAAAAAGAATGGAATAGCCTGTGCCCCGCAACGGGAGAGGCCACAACAGTGAGAGGCCCGCGTACCGCAAAACTAAAAAAAAAAAAAAAAAAAAAAAAAAAAAGAATGGAATAAGGTCATTTGGAGCAACATGGATGGACCTAGAGATTATCACACTAAGTGAAGTAAGTCAGACAGAGAAAGATAACTATCATATGTCATTTATATGTGGAATCTAAAAAAATGATACAAATGAACTTATATATAAAATAGGAATAGACCCACAGACATAGAAAACAAACTTACGGTTACCAAAGGGGAAAAGGGTGGGGAGGGATAAATTAGGAGTTTGGGATTTAAATTAGGAGTTTGACAGTACTATATATAAAATAGGTAAACAACAGGGACCTACTGTATAGCACAGGGAACTGTATTCGATATCTCGTAATAACCTATAATGGAAAAGAATCTGAAAAAGAACATATATATAGATATATATATATGTTCATATATATATTCATTCATATATATCTATATATATATTCATTCATATATATATCTGTATATATATCTATATATATCTATCTGAATCGCTTTGCTGTACACCAGCAATTTACACAGCATTGTAAATCAGTTATGCCTCAATTTAAAAAAAAAAAGGTTGTTTCATGTTGGTCTAAAGCAGAGATGTTTTTAAAAACACGTTTATTAAAAAAAAGTTTAGTGAATGTACTGAACCACACACTTAAAAATGGTTAAGATGGTGAATTTTATGTTACGTGTATTTTCTCACAATGAAAAATGAAAAGTTTTTTTTAAAAGGGAAAAAAAACCTTACCGATCAAAGAGGAAGTTAGTTCAGTGAGAGGGTGGGTCAGCCCCAAGATAACTATGTGAAACAATAGAGAAAATGAGATACCCATTAGGAAAAAAACCGCCAGCCTATTAATCTTCTGAAACATGTCCCCAGAGCGGACTTTGATGCAGAAGCACATCAGTGTGTGTTTAGGTTTGATTTCAGATTTGTCTGGTGCATGCGGCAACAGGAAGGGGAGGAGAAGGGGGGACAAGCATCAATCAGAGGTCTTCTCTGGGCCGGATGTTCCCTGTGTCTTCTCATTTAATCTTGCCAGTAACGCTGTGGGCTAGTGTTATTCTTCCCATTCTACCGGTGGGAATACTGAGTCTGAGAGCTATTCTAGAGACATATTTTGTCTACCTGGGCCTGGTGGAAACCTCTGATGCTTCCACCCGTCCTGTTTATCCACATGGGTCCCACTGATTTTCTTTTTTTTTGAAGAAGAGTTGATTTACAATGTTGTGCCCGTCTCTGCTGTACAGCAAAGTGACTCAGCTATATACATACAGACATTCTTTTTTTTTAATACTCTTTTCCTTTACGGTTTATCCCAGGAGATTGCATATACAGTAGGACCTTGTTGTTTAGCCATTCTAAATGCAATAGTTTGCATTTACCAAGCCCAAACTCCCAGTCCCTCCCTCTCTCTCCCCTACCTCCCCATCCCTCCACCCTTGGCAACCACAAGTCTGAGCTCTATGTCTGTGAGTCTGTTTCTGTTTTGTAGATAGGTTTTACATTAACTGAAAGTCAAGGGCAGCACGGTCCTTGCTTAGGTCATGTTGTTCCTACCCTTACCATCCTGCCAGGAAAACTCCACTGATGTGCTGGGACTGCAGTAAGGTGGGTGACAGTGACACAACTCTGCTAACAAATGCTACCAGTCGTCAGGCATTCCTGTGGGCCAGGCACTGATCAGATACGAGACCAAAAGTAACAATTTAGTTAAGACCTTGGCCTTTCAAGTCAAGATAGACCTGCGTCTGGGTCCAAACTTTGGCTCTGCTACTTTCTAGCTGGGCAATCATCACAAAGATACCAAACGTATCCAGGCCTTAGTTTGCCACCTGTAGAAGAGGGGCAGTGCTAATCTCTTCCTAACAGGATTCTCAAGTGGATTAATGGCAGTTGAGCTATGGAAAGGGCTTAACAAAGTTGACACTGGAGCAAGCTGCCAGGAAGTGTAGCTCTCAGGAAATTATCAATCCTCCCAATAACTGTATGAGCTTACTATTATCCCTACTGTACAGATAAGGAAGCTGAGGCCTGAGAGGTTGTCACTTGCCCTAAGTCACATGACTAGGAAGTGGCCAGAGGCCTCAGATCTGCCCATCTCTCACCTGCAGCCACATCCAGGGAGTGGAAGGAGCTGGGAGCTCCCTGTTGGCTGTATATTCGGAAAACAGACTCTTGTTCCTGACGCTGATAAGTTCGGGGGGGCCGCGGAATAGATGCCCGGAGAGTTCACGGCCAGGAAGCCTGGATTTTCAGCAAAGCCACAGGAGGACCAGCTCTGTCCACCTGACCTGCTGCATTTTCCTTGGCTTTAGGAGCTGAGCGATCAGACGGGTTCAGAGTTCGAGAACGCTGATGTCAGATGGGTTATCACAGTGCCTGCCATCTGGAAACAGCCTGCCAAGCAGTTCATGAGACAAGCTGCCTACCAGGTAAGTGCGGGGCTGGGGGCAGGCAGGGCCCAAGATACACCTGGCAGTGGCTGTCACTCCACTCCAGGGTCCCCCAGCATTCACAGGCCTCCTTGGGGAGGCAGCGAGGGGTCTCCCACAGGTGGGGGGCCAGGAGCCTTCCCATTCCTCAGCTTCCTCCTCGGGGAGCAGCGGGGGTCAGACGGACAAGGGGAGGGGCTGGGCTCAGTTTTCCTTCTGACTTTATTCATTTCCAGGTCTTGTTGCCCCTGTAGGTTCCTTGGGGCTAGGATTGCAAACTGAGGTTCAGAGGTATTTCTCTGTGGGCAAATGGAAGTGAGACCCTCAAGGAAAAGGCTTGGGGAACAAGAATATTTGAACAAGGAAGAAATAAAGACAAGGCCGATGGCCATGGACCAGGCCCATCAGCCTGGTGGAGGCCGAAAGCTGCACCTATGCGGCTGGGAAATAAAGGGAGTACGGTTGTCCTCTGCACGGTTCATCTTAGGAGCGACACAGGGGCACGGCATGTACGGGCGCCCCAGACAGGGGAGGGGGCTGCTGGACCTGCCTGGTGGAGGACGCCCACAGCGGGGTGAGGGCAGTGTACAGTTAGGGAGCGAGCCAGTCAACATGGCGCCATGGAGCCAGAACATCCCAGCGTCGACGGCCAGCCCATCCCTCATGGGTGCAGGGGGCACCCCTGGTGCCAAAACCCCCGTGGCCTCCAGCCCTCACGTTGTTTGCGGACAACCTGTGCCACGACGGGGCTCCCATGAGTGTCTGACTTCGTGGCAAGAATGGCAGAGGCCGTCCTGACCTGCTGTTCCGGTCCCGGGGACAGAGCTGGCCCCTGTTGTACGTAGTCCCCTGGGTTGATAAACGGAAGCCGACCCTGGGGCCTGGGTCGAGTCTGTGCTGAGAATCAGTTTTCAGAGCCTCCAACCTGAGTGGGCTGGGGAAGATCACAAAGGTCGTAGATGTCCCCTTGTCCCCTGCCACACCTCTCAGGGGAGAGCCACCTTTCCCTGGAGACACACCTTTGATGTTGAGTTTGTGGCCACATGTATAAATGTAGACCTTTCCTTTCAAAACGCCCATCTAATCAACGCTGATCTCTGCACACAGTCAAATGGCCCCAGGCACCTTGGCGTCATGAATTGTCCTGGACGCTTGAGGCTTTACTTCAGGCTGCAGGTAGAGTTCAAGGAAGGGCAGTGTTCCGCCCCGCCCTCCCCCGTGCTCTCCCATTCCCTTCCTTCCCTTCCCTGCCCCAGGCTGGCTCCTCTGCTCTCCCCTTCCTCTGTTCAGCGTGAGAATCTGGCTCAGTCTTTGTGTTTGCCAAAAATAGATTTGTTTTTATAGGGATGAAGGGAGAAGGTGGAAGTTCCAGAAAGAGGCAACTTCTTTAAAAAGGAAGAGACACAAATGCAGTTTCACTGTCCATGGGAGCCCTGGGCATCAGGGAGCTTTTCCTTGGTGTCAGCCTTCAGGCAGTGTCCAGAGACCCAAAGATGGGACACCGGGACATGGCTGTCTGCTAAGACACAGCCTGGGATCCTGAGTTTTCCCAGGAAGGATACTCAAGCATCATGGTTCTGACTTTCATTTTCCAGCCCATGGGAAGACTTCAGCAACAAACACGTGACCCGGAAAGGGGACAGTTCTTAGTTTTAGCCTGAAAAAGAAAGAGGTGCGGTGACGTGTAGATTTGTCGGGGCTCATGGAGCCCTGGGCCGGCTCTTCAAGGACTGTCTCTCTCAGAGGGTGGGGCCAGTGTGGGGAGAGGCCCCTTACACTGGGGAGGCCAAGGGGGAAACCAGGCTGAGGGGGGTGTGGCGTCCTCTAGGCTTTGGCACCTCAGGCAGTAGGAGGGCCGGCAGCTCCTGGGCAGGGCCCAGGTGGCCAGCATAGACGGAGGGGATGGGGGAATTTGCTTCCTGAGGCCCAGAGACACCCTGTGGACCGGCATGTCCTCTCCATGCCGGGTAACGTTTGTCCAGGACAGTGTCTGTGCAGCTTAATTTTGGGCCCTTTGTAGCTCTGATTTGATACTTGTGTTCAGTTTACAGTCACTGGATGGATTCTAAGGTGGCAGGTACCATTCATTCATTCTTTGTTCACTCGTTCATTTATTCATTGAACAGCCTGTGCCAGGGGCCTCCTGTGCCAGAACTGTGGTAGGCGCTCGAGTCGTAGGACGGGAGCCCTGCTCTCAAATCACTTGCATCCAGGTGGTTCGTTGAAGCCATCTGTACTTCTGCCAAGGGGCAGGTGGCATATCAGGGCACCCTCTTCAGCCTGTCTTCTGGGAGAGTCTTCATGACAAGTTGGAAATAGAGCTTGCTACTCTCCAAAATCAGCATCTCTCCAACTCTCCCTCCTCACCTCCCATTTATTATGCAGAGTAAGAAAGATGCATACCTGTGATGGTTACGCTTATGTGTCAACCTGACTGGGCCTAGGGATACCCAGATATTTGGTCAGACATCATTCTGAGTGTTGCTGTGAGTGTGTTTCAGGATGAGATGAACATTTAAATCAATTAAATAGAGCAGATTGCCCTCCCTAAGGTGGGTGAGTCTCATTCAATCAGTGGAAGGCCTGACTAGAACAAAAGGCTGAACCTTCCTAGATAAAATGAGAGGGAATTCCTCCTGTCTGCCTGCCTGCCTGCCTTCAGACTGGAGCCTTGTTTTCCCCCTGCCTTTGGACTCCAAATGAAATATCGCCTCCTCCTGCGTCTTGAGCCTGCCGGCAAGGGAATTATACCATCGGCCCTCCTGGCTGTCCAGCTTGCCAGCTGAGGTCTTGGGATTTGACAGTCGCCATAATCGCGTAAGCCAGTTCCTTATAATAAAGCTCTTTCTACATATGCATACATCCTACTGGCTCTGTTTCTCTGGAGAAACCTGATAAATACAGAACCTGAGCAAAAAACACAGTTCTTGGCCCGCCCAGCTTCTGAAATCTGAGAGTGCCCACCAGCCCTTCCACCTGATGTGCTGCTGCCTGTCAGCCTGGCTTCTGACAGATGAACAGGAAGGATGAGGAAGGAGGTGGGATGGTTCTCCGTCAGAGCAGCTGGGAAACTCGTCTGTCCACCCCGCTTGCCTGTGGCAAGTGGAGCCCCTCCTTCCGGGCTCATGGGAGGCCTCCCGAGCCCAAGTTCATGGCACGGTCACATGGAGGCTGAAGGTCATCCTCCACCGGCCTGGGGGAGGGGGAGAGGCCTGGACCAGAGCCAGGAGATGAATCTCTGGGCAGCATCTCCCGTGGAGAAGCAGGCCTGCAGGGGGTGGGCCTGGGGCCTGCACTTGGAGGACTGAGATTCACTGCCAGTGAGGGCTGCCCAGCACTTGACATGGGCACAGTTTCATCTGTGAAACTTCCAAAACTCCTCTTAGGTCAGGTGATTGTTGAGAAAGTGGGTTAAGTCTCCATCTTTTATAATCCACAGCCTCGGGACAGCTTTAGACCCTTTAAGAACATTCAGTGAAAAGATGGTGGCAGAAGGAATGGCTGATGCCTCTTCTGAGGCCCTCAGAAAAGACCCAGAATGAGGAGATAGTTCCACTGCGTCCTGAGCACATCATGCATAGGAGGTAGTCCAGTGTATTTCTAGAGGCATTTTGCCTAAAATGTGTAACTCTGGTAGGTTTCAGAAACCTGTTAAATCAGTGATGTTCCCCCACGTACGCTGATCTCCTCTAACACGGAGTTGCAGCTTGCATTTGCCTCCCTTTCTGAACAAACTGCAGTGAAAAGTAATCATGTCAGGAAAGAAAGCCAGCCCCATGACGCTTAGAAGCCGCGCAGTTGCAGCTCTTTGCCGTCTGACACCAGGCCAGCTGACTACTCCGCTGGTCCAGCCGTTTTTCTCAGCCGTGGACACAGCCCCTGGCGGATCTGCCTGGCTGACTGCAGGGCCAAGGAGCGGTGGTCGAGGTGGTCACTGCCCACGTCCTCGGCCTCCCTGGAGTGCGGTCTTCTCACCCACCCGCTCCTTTCAGGTGGAGCTTGTGACCAGGAAGCAGAGCGCTACAAACTACCACGATGGAGTTCTTGCTGCCCAGATTCGTGAAGTCAAATGGGGTAGCAACCTCCTTGTTCAGATGCTTTCTGATTGCAGAATCCTCAGGTCGTGTTTGAAATGCTCTCCTGAGAAGGGCCGGAAATTGCAGAATAAAGGCTGGCTGGAGGGATGGTGATTCGTTCCTGCGGCAGCTTCTCTCTGAGCACCTACTGTGTGCTCCGGGTCAAGAAGACCTGACTGCTGCCCTTAGAAGATGTACCATCTTGCAGGAGAGGCTAGACAGGTCCCCATGGATCTATAGTCGGGGGCAGAATATGCCAGGTGCTGGGCCGGGGGCCGAGCAGAGGGAGAGCTCACGTTGGAACGGAACAGTGGCCTTGAGATACCAGCTCCAGAGGCAGAATTATTGAAAGCGGAGAGAGAGCTCTCCTGCCCCGGTTGACCCTGGCCTGATCCCAGGAAAAGACCCCTAGGTCTCCTGCCAGCTGCCAGGCCAGAGGGCTTCTGCTGAGAAGGACGGCAAGTGTTTTCATGCGGAAACAAAGCTTACATTTCAGGGCACTGGATCCTTCTCTCAGAGATAAAGACATCTGGGTTTCTGAGAGTGTGGCAGAGACGTTCGCATTTCCTCCTTCTCTTGGAGCCCACCAGCAGCTCTGGGAAGCCTGCTGGTGACTAGGAATCTGTGCAGAGGCAGCTGCCTCCCTTTGCCTCCCCCTCCCCTCTCCCTGCGACGTCCATGAGAGTTTGCTGGTAGGGACACGGCCCTTCACTCTCACTGGGGAGTGGACAGGGGGGCTGGCTTAAGCAATGGAGTGTTGTTACTTTGTCCTGGGTCTCCCAGGCACTGCCGGGGCCCCCACTGACCTTGCCTTTCCCCTCCCCTCTGGTTTGGGGTCCTCTTCACCTCTGCTTCTGTCTGCATCCTGAGCAGGGTACTGTGGGGAACTCCCCATGGAAATGGGTCAAAGCTTTGGCTGTGGAGCTGAGGCCAGCCCAGCTGGGGAGGGACAGGTGAAAGGCCCCCCGAGGGGTGCAGCCCACGCTGTTTGGGGCAGATTCAGGTCAGCCTGATTGTCTTTCACATCTTCAGGATGTGGGAGCATCCGGTGTGTGTGGGGTGGTCTCAGTCACACACCAGGTACCCTCGGATGCCCTTGAGTGAAGAGCCTGGAGGAAAATGTAACATTTTCCTCCAGGCTCTTCACTCCTCTGGACCTCTTGATGTGATTTTCCACATAGATATTTCACATATAAGTTAGAGACCCTGCTCAGAATTTCTGGGTAGGCATGGAGGGGAATAAGGGCGTCTATTTTCTGCTCTCCTTTGTCCCCTGCCGTCCCCATTCCCGCTGGGCCCAGGCCCCTGTTGCTCTTACCGGCCACATGGGAGCTGCCTGGCTGGTTGACATCCCAGTGGGACACAATGACAGGAATGTGCCTTTTGAGTGGGCAGAGCCCGTGCCTTTCCTCCACACCGAGTCCCGGGCACCACTCTGCTCTGCCCTCCCTAGCCTCCTCCAAGTTTATCCTCCACCCTGAACTTGTACATCCAGGGCCCACTGTTGCTTTGTAACGCGTCTCCTTCTCCCTCAGCCCATGTTGTGGGAGCTGGGCCTGTGAGCTTCTGTTCTAGGAGGGCCTTGGCTTTACGTACAAACCCATGAGGATAGAAGAACCAGTCCACGAGCGCTGTTCTATAGACGGGGCTCCTCCTGGTGTCACTTTGGATTTCCTCTTCTGGGATCCTGGGGATAAAGGTTCAGAGGTTTCACTGTTCCTGGTGGCACCTGACATGTGTAACCCATGTCCTATTTCATCGGGCATCTTAACCTTTGTCTGCCTTTGTGCTGAGGGTGTCTGAGGAGACACTATGAGAAAGTGAGGCTGGGGGAGGGGGCACCTTCATTCCCTTGGATGGGGAAATCTTGTCGTGCATCTGTGTCACTAACCTATTGACCCGTGTAAGCTAAGGGCAGACCTGGCCTCTGACCTGGGGACCCTGCTGATGGGCACAGATGCTGCCCATGTGGTCGGCCTTAGCCAAGGGTACAAGGCAGGGAGGAGGCGGGTTCCTGGCGGAGGGTGTAGGCGTGTGCGGTTCCATCTGTTTTTGTAATTCGGTCCAGACGGGTTCTGCCCTTGTGAGGCATTCATGGTTTCGGCAGAGTGGAGATTTTCAGTCACCTGCCGGCTGATGGTATCTCGTTAAGACGTAATTAACTGGTTTGTTTGGGGTGTGGTTATTAGTGACAATGAATGACAGCAGGTCTGGGCAGTACTGTCGCAGAGTGAATGAGTAGAGAGCGTACCTTCAAACCAGTTCAGGAGTATTAGGGGCACCCACGGGTTTTGTCAAAGTACAGAGGCCTGGGCCCTACCCCAGCACCTGGAATTACTAAGAGCAGGAGAGCTGAGAACCAATTAAAGAGCTGGTCTGCAAGGCTCAAGACCTGGGCCTGGGCTGCTCTGCCACTTCTCTGGGATACGCTGGAGCCTAAGACTGGCCCGGTTTTAGCACTGAAAGGCCCGTGCCCCAGGAAACCGGGACAGTTGGTTGCCCTACCTCTCCGAGCCTTGGTTTCCTTCTTCATAGAGTGAAGGGGTTGGACGAAAGGCATTTCTAATTTCTAACCTGAGCTCCCCTCCCCTCCTTGCCCAGTAATTGACCCTCCTAAGCTCCTTCCGCGCACGCCCGTGACTCTAGGCCAGCTCTTCCCCACCGGGTCATTGTACGTGTGTGACATTAGGCAGACCTTTGTCCCTGGTTGACGAGATGAGCCCACTAACCCCCCAGGGGCCTGGGGACACCTGGGAGCCTTCTCCAAAGGGGTACCACGTGAGGGCGCATCCCGGGTTTCCTCGGAAATGGCAGCAAAGTCAGCGAACACAGTGCTGATCGAAGGAGCTAGTTTTTATCTCCTATTGTGCTGGCGACCACGGAAAGCCGCGAGCTTGGGCGGCTTCAACAAGCAAGCTAGGTCTCGTGCTCCAGGTCGAGGCCGTGAGAGGCCAGTCCGGGCTGTGTCTCTGAGCACCCTCAGAAGGCTGGTCCCGGAGCCTCCTGGCTGCCCTTCGTGAAGCCTGGAGGGGCTGTGACTGGAGCAAGCCCGGTGTCACGGGGCAGAAGCATTTCTGCTGTGAAAGGGGTAGAGGCTTTGAATAAGATAACTGTCAGTGGCCTTTCCCCCTGCACTCTAGGAAAGGGGGACTCTGTGGGATTCCACGGGGGGCTTTCTCCTGGAACCTTCCTGGTGCTCTGGAGATAACAGGTCAGATTCCCACACGACAGAATCAGACGCTTGCATAGCTGAGGCCCAGTGATGGCCTTTCTGTTTCCTAGGCCACCAAAGATCGGGGTTTGCTACGATCCGGTCAGACCATTTAGTCCTGGAACCGGAAACAGACCATCGGCCTTCCATCCCGTGGTGGTTTTCAAAGTTTTCAGTCCTTTGCCCCTTTGTGCTTCTCAGTTCTGGGCCAAGCAGGCCCCAAGTGCAGGAGGCCCTGAGGCTCACAGAGCCTGGAATTTCCCAAGGGCGCTTGTACATTTTCGTTCCCCACTCTGTGACGTTTGGGTACCCGGCTTGGGGACCAGCACCCGATCACCCCCGATTTTAGGCTCTGGAGAGGGCTGTGGAGGGAATTTCCCAAACAAGCAGCTTGTGAGTGTCCCTTCCTTGCGGGGTGTCAGCCCAAGGCGTGGGTGTCCTTGGAGGGGTCCTGGCCAGGGAGCCTGGGTCCCAGCCTTGCCTTCTGTCTTCCAGGCAGGCCTGGCTTCCCCCGAGAACTCAGAGCAGCTCATCATTGCCTTGGAGCCCGAGGCGGCCTCCATCTACTGCCGGAAGCTGCGGTTGCACCAGATGATCGAGCTGAGCAGCAAGGCCGCGGTCAATGGGTACAGCGCCAGTGACACAGTAGGAGCTGGGTTTGCACAGGGTACCTCCTGCTCTCTCTCTCCCCCTCCCTGCTGTCTTCCCTCCAGCCCCCTGCATGTTTCTGTGCCTTGGAGTTTTAAAGGCACTCAGTGCGGTCGTGAGAAATCAAGATGCTTCTGAAGGAGGTTGGCCCTTAAGTACCTCTGTGCTCAGCCCCCTACCTGGCCCCTCCAAGGACCCCCGTAAACTCAGCAGTGGTTACCCTAGTTCGTCACCCACCCAAGTGCCTTAGGGGAGAGCACTTCTCTCCAAGAACCCAAGGGTGGCCTGAGAGCGGCTCTCGGCCTTGCATTTTACTGGGCGTTTAATCTCTCCTCTCTATGAACTGATTCTTAATCTCATCCCACTTGCTTGTTATTAATTCCTCCGTTAAGATTGTTGATTTATTGCTGACTCACTCACTGGGGCCGCTTCGTGTGTGATGAGCTCAGTATGTGTCTTAACTGTAAACCTGGCGAGAGTTGAAGCTAGAGATGGAAAGGGCTGACGTGTCCTGAGGGGCTGATGCTCGTTTAGCTGTGGGAAGGAGCATCGCCCATGGAGACCCGGGATGGGCATTTTAAGGGCCTTCTTCTCTTTAATGTTTACTATATGCAAGTTGCTCACAATCTTGTGCCTCAGGACTGTTTTCCCTGGAATGCAGGGTTCCGTCGGTCTGTCCAGGACCACGGAGTCTGCAGACACCCTGGATCACTCACAGCCACGTGAGTGAGCATGGAAGCTGATGGGAGCCGGGGAGGTGGCGCTGTGCGCCCCGGCTCTGAGCTCTGTGCCCGGGTGAGGGCTCCGAGGACAGAAAGCCCCCCATCGCCCAAGCCCGTCTCCATCCTGCCCTGCAAGGCCCAGGCCCAGGAGGAGAGGGATGCCATCAGTGAGGACGGTCACCAGTTGGTCCCAAGATTTTCTTGGTCCTCTTCCCAACGCCTGTCTCTGCACTGCCTGGGGTGCTGGGGCCCAGGCTCACGCTTTGCAGGCACACATTCCTGCCCAGACAGGCCTCTCTTCCTCTTCCCAGGGTGACTCTGCCCCGGCAGCCACTGCTCTTCATTTTGAACCCAGGGTGGAGGCGTCTGTTAACCTCAGCCACAAGACAGTGGCAGGAAGTTCGCTTGTCCCCAGGCTGCTGCCTTAGCCTGCTGGGGCCACGTGTTCACACCCTGGATCTGATTCACCCAGAATGAATGGAAACGGGCTTCCCCTCAAGTTTGAGGGCTTGATTTGCCTTTTTCTCACAATGCTTGGCCTCCCCATCGTGCCAAGGCTGGCCTCACCGCTAACTAAATCCAATGCATTCATGTTTTAAGTACTCAGGATGATCTCGTTATTTACATTTCCTTCTTCATTGTTGTAACTGGAAAAAAGAGGAGTGACTGACTGGGCTCTGTATTTCATATGCTGGTTCTTTCGCCATTGTTCATAAACAGCAGCTCATGTCAGAATTAGCTAATTCAACACGGCATTGACGCTTCTTAAGTATAACATTCACATTTGAGGGGGGAATTGTTTTGAATGCTTGCCTTCCCCAAGAGCTCAGTTTTCGCTTCCCTTTCTTTACCATATCCTACCTACCTTCACACTGCTGTGTCTGTGTCCTGTGCCTTGTGGGATTTACTGTTGTTTCCTGTGCTCAGAGGGGTGTCTTTGGTTTTTGAAATCCTCAAATTGTTGGCCACCATCCCTCAGAGGGGCAGTGAGACAGGGGTTCTATCTCAGCGTTGCTTTATGGTGGGAACCTGTCTCCTGGAAGGACGGGGTGCTTGCTATGTGCCGAGGCCTGGCAGAGCACTTAATCCGGGATACCCAGGATGGCATTAATACCCTGAGACCCCCTGGCTGTTTTCTGCCCTCTGATGCTCCTCCCTGATGGACTCCCAGTGGTCACCACTGAGGAGACCAGAGCTGGCACTCTGCCTCCAGCACTGCAGGGTTTGCTGTCAGTATTATTTTACTCCAAAAAGACTTAACGAGATTAGAAAAGGCTACATTTTTCTCAATCTTGGGCTTAATTTGCCCGAAAAATGAGATAATTTTTTGAAGCTTAGAACATGTTTTATTAGCCTCACTAGGATGCTTATTATGAATGCCATTTCCTTAGTCATCTAGATTGTTTTAGAAAACCAGTGCCCACTATGAGGTGTGCAATATAAGTTCACCTGGAGCCGGTGTTGGGAACAGCAGAGAAGCCCTGAGTTTGGAGATCCCTCCCAGGCCTGCGGGAACTCTTTAATCGGGATGGGGGGGGGCGGGGGGGGCGGCCTCTCTGCTCTAAACCAGAGCCTGAGGAACTTAAGGCTGGCCCGATGTTTGCCATTCTAATCCCCAGAGAAGATGTTTTGCAAACACTGTGCTCCTTGCTGAAGGAGGCTGGAGGGTCAAGGGTTCTTTATTGGATAACCAGCAACAGATGGATTTGTAGGGCTTAGAGACTAAAAAAAATTGGTCGGGAGGACACTTGTGGGATGGGACAGCGAGTGGTGGACAGAGCCTTCGTCTGTAAAGCCAGGATTGCTCTAAACTGTTCATTGTAGTGATCATTTGTTGGGTTCCCAGTCTCACACTTCGTGCTTTGCCTTCCTTATCACTTGCTGTGTGCCTGGTGTCACAGTGGGTGCTGAGGATAAATCAGACGGCTGGTCCCTGCTCTGCCTGTGAGAGACGTTAAGTGATTTGCCCAAATTCCCATCGTGCCGGTGCTCTGCTGCTTCCCAGGCTCCCTCTCACAGCACCTTTCTCACCTCTTAACATTCGTATTCTGCTCTTTCAGACTTCACTCTAAATTGTTAAATCTCAAAGGCAGAGGGGGTCCGTGGCCTGAGGGTTAATTTCAGGCTGCAAGACAGAGTCGTGGGAACTGCAAGTCCCTTGACCTCCCTGACCTGGTTTCCTCGTCTGAACACAGGGCGATATGATTTGTGCCTGTCCGCCTCACGGGGCTGTCAGGAGGCCTGCGGGGCAAGAAATACCCATGCGAGTCACAGCCCCTGAGTACCCCGAGCCACCCCCAGGTTGTCCCGCGGTGTGCAGGAAAAAGGCAGCGCCGACTTTTCTAGGTTCAGCCGTGCCACCTTGCGGCTGAAGCGCCACCTTGTGGCTGAAGAGCATGTCGACTTCAACGGGGTCTGGAAAGGGCTCCTGGCCGTTTATCCAGGATCCAGATTAGGAAAACATACCCCGCATTCCTTCTATCAGACAAAGCTGCTTGATGTGAAATTATTTAGCCAAGCGCACTGAAGGCTGCTTGGCAGACAGCCTCCTCACTGGGGCAGCAAAGCCAGGAAATTGGCCTATTTTATGCGCATTCCCCTGAAAGTGTCCCTGGAGGAAGGGAATCTCATCAGGGTGAGCTTTTCAGCAGGGCATTGGCCAGAGCTGCCAGGCAGATGAATAGATGAAGGCTGGTGGAAATAGCTACTTGCTCTGGAAGAGCTGACTCTGTCATTCCCTGTGTTGCATTTATGTAATCGTTTTGATCAAGTATCGCCAAATGTTCTGTTCCTAAACCTCCCAGGCTCTTTTACCTCCACTGACTGCCAGCTTTTTCATGTTTTCTTACCCGTCGTTATTTTCTTTCTGTTGGCCACTAGCTAAGGAACACACACGACGTAATCGGCAGAGTCGAACCTTTTTGGTGGAGAATGTCATAGGAGAAATCTGGTCCGAGCTGGAGGAAGGTAGCATCCTTAAACGTCCTTTGCCTCTGCTGGATTGTGTGTGTGTGGGGGGGTGGGGGGGGCGGGGCGGGGGCTGCTGGCAAAAATGCATTTCTATTTGTTCCTTTTGTACTTTTGGAAAATGTTCCAATCAGTTGGTTTTACAGACCACTCACCCAGGGAGAGCTCTTTTTGGAGCTGTAATTTTGCATGTTCTAAAACCATATAGGTTCTTCAGAAGAAAAGTAGGAATTGGAACTCACCAGTTCCAGAGTGAGTCTTGTGCTAAACAGCAGGTCATTTGATGGTGCTATTAACTTGGCAGGAAGTGGTCCACACGTGTCAGGTATGCAGCAGCGCATGACCTGAATGCTTTAGTCCTAAAGGTTCACTCATCTGGGTTCATCATCCATGCTAACCGGTACTTCTGGGCAGACACTATCTCATCTCTTTAGTCATGAATAACTCACTGTGTGGCTAATTAGCAAAACTATTGTACTAATGAGCGTTGATGGTGCTTAGCTGGGTGCACCAAGTCATCCTGCCAGCTTGTTCCAGGACGTGATGGACAAGTGGTCTGTATAAAGGTTGGCTGTTTTTGTACCAGGTGACAAGTATGTGGTAGTGGACAGTGGCGGTGGCACCGTAGACCTGACAGTCCACCAGATACGGTTACCGGAGGGACACCTTAAAGAACTGTACAAAGCAACAGGTAAGCCTGAGAAAATGAGAAAAATGGCTAATTTTCTCATACCTGAGCTGTTTTACCCATTTCAGATTTCTCTCAGTATCTCCTTCTTTCAGTGCCATCAGCATGTGAAATTACAGGCAGTAGAGGATACGGATGCATGAGACCAGAGACAAAATGCAGTTAAATAGGGCTTCCCTGGTGGTGCGGTGGTTGAGAGTCCGCCTGCCGAGGCAGGGGACATGGGTTTGTGCCCCGGTCCGGGAGGATCCCACATGCCACGGAGCGGCTGGGCCCATGAGCCATGGCTGCTGAGCCTGTGCGTGCGGAACCTGTGCTCCGCGGCGGGAGAGGCCACAACAGTGAGAGGCCCGCGTACTGCAAAAAAAAAAAAAAAAAAAAAATTGCAGTTAAATGGCCTTTAAAACACAAACCACCATAACTTGGGTTTGGGCATAAAGTGAGCCTGTTTCAGATCCTGGCCACAATCGTCACCTGTGATTTGGTTAAGCTTTCTAGGGAGGTCCCACGATGCCTGGTCTTGATTCAAGATCATCAAACCAAAGAACATTCTCTTCTTCTTGGTGGGGTGGGGATGAGTAATTAGTAGATCACAGGGACTAAGTGAGGTCTGCTGGTTTTCCAGACACTGTCCTTGGATTTCTTGGGTGGGAAGACCATGATGCCCCTAGTTAGTTAAATGTATTGATTTTATTTAAAATGTAATTGATTTTAAACAGATTGTTGACGAGTGATTTCTGTAGGAAAGTTTCTCCACGTGGAATGAGAAGAACCTAAGGGTTTTAAAGTGTAAGTAAAAACGCATAGCTGCGGTCTGCTGGCTAAGTGGGTCCAAGGCTGTGCTGCTGTCTTCGAGCAGAGCCCGGAACCCAGGGCAGGCTGCTTCTCAGACGCCGGCTTCCATTTCTGGCCGTCTTTAACATAGTGGGGTCTCCCTTTGTGTTCTCGACTCAGGTGGACCCTACGGATCTTTAGGAGTAGATTATGAATTTGAAAAGCTTCTGTGTAAAATATTCGGAGAGGATTTTATTGAGCAATTCAAAATCAAGCGTCCTGCGGCCTGGGTTGACTTAATGATTGCATTTGAGTCTCGCAAAAGGGCAGCTGCCCCGGACCGAACTAACCCTCTGAATATCACCCTGCCCTTCTCCTTCATTGACTACTACAAGAAGTTCCGTGGGCACAGCGTGGAGCACGCCTTGAGGAAGAGCAAGTGAGCTGGGCTCATGTTTGGCTCGGGACAGTCTGGGGGGTAGAATGTGTTCGTGGGGAGGAGGAAGGTGGTGTGGACTCTGAGTTCCAATCCGACACACTTGCTGTGTGACCTTGGGCAAGTGACTCAACTTTTTTGTTCCTTGGTTTCTTCACCTGGAAAATGGGCATGATAATTCCACTTACCTCAAAGGGTTGTTGTGAGGATGAAATGTATTCATATATGCTTAGCACAATGCCTGAGACCTGGAAAATACTACCTCTGTGTCAGCTATGATTACGCGCTAAAAAGATAAGCTGTGTGAAATCAGGGAAGTTTGTCTGTTTGGGGCCCTGCTTTATCCCCAGTGTCTACAACAGAACCTGATGCATAGGTAGTAGGTGCTCGGTAAATATTTGTTGAATTATTTATCACCCTGCCTTCTGCACTAGACTTTGGCTTCCAAAAGGGAAGTTTTGGGGACTCAGGGGAATGTTGGCCACAGGCAAAAGCAAAGAGAAACAAAAGAGGTTATGCCTTAGCTTTGAAGCTTCTAAGAGTCTAGGTCCTGGTGGTTTAGTGTATTTCTGAGGGTTCTTTGGACTTTCAAGCCCCCTTCAGCCCCCTCGGATGTGACAACCATTCTGCTAGGGCCCGTGACTATGCAGGTTAGCCCGGGTATCCTTTATACACTCACCGCTCGTTCTCTCTCTGCCATGCCTCCACAGTGTGGATTTTGTGAAGTGGTCCTCGCAGGGGATGCTGAGGATGAGTCCAGATGCCATGAATGCCCTTTTTAAGCCGACCATCGATAGCATCATTGAGCATCTCCGTAAGTGATCAGCCAGGGCTCGGCCACTCAGTGGCCAAGAATGGGGACTGATGTTTCCAATGTCACCAACCAGTGTATGTGAAGTCAGGATGGCAGGGGGTCTGGGTCTTGGAGCCGCAGGCCAGGGCCCCGGCAGGAGTGGGCAGGGCCTGGGCATGCATGAGGGTGGTTGCTGGGCACTGGCTGTGGATCCCTCACCTCAGGTACTGCAAAGCAGCCCAGAGCCTGTTCTCACTTGGGCTTCCATTTGGCTTCAAAAGTCAGAGAGGCGGGAGATCTAAAGCAATATTATCATCGAGTGACAGGCCTTAGGGAATGGACGGTCTTTGCTGTATCAGAACAAATTAGAAATCACAACCTCTGCTAGGGAGGAGGAACTGTTGTGTAAACCAAAGAAAGGTCTCCCACAAGAGAGCAAAGGGAATCTGGCCGTGCACTTAACCTGCTCCCTCAGGGGCCCTCGCCCAGGGACACACAGTAGGCTCACCAGGGGCCTCTTTCAGTGTCCAGGCCCTCCACACCCTTCCCACCCTGCACCTACACAGTCAGAACTCCTAGAGGTGGGATGGGAATTTTATGAAAACCAAAGAATAATATTGATAACAGCCTGCCTTAACAGAACCGCAGGTTTGGAGAGGGCAAGGGGTATTCATTTATGTGTAACAAAGAACTACGTAAACTGATCACTGTCTAGCTGTTAAAATAGGTTTCTACTTAGCAGTAGCTTTGGTTTTTATTCCTGAACATATTGGTGTACAAACCCCTCCTTTCTTTAAAAGATTGGCTCTACAAAAATATTCCGTTCAACAAGGTCAGACTAAGCCTGTCCTCCAGCCGGCCCAAGCGGCTTTGTCCATTCTCCACATTCTCAGGCCGCCCAATCCCCCCCTGGCTTTTGGTGACAGGTCTCTGTCCATTACTCTTCCCTTTCAGGGGACCTGTTTCAGAAGCCGGAAGTGTCCACGGTCAAGTTCCTCTTCCTGGTGGGCGGCTTCGCCGAGGCGCCCCTCCTGCAGCAGGCGGTGCAGGCTGCCTTCGGCGACCAGTGCCGTATCATCATCCCCCAGGACGTGGGCCTCACCATCCTCAAGGGCGCCGTCCTCTTCGGCCTGGACCCCACTGTCATCAAGGTGCGCCGGTCCCCGCTCACCTACGGGGTTGGGGTGCTGAACCGCTACGTGGAGGGCAAGCACCCGCCCGAGAAGCTGCTGGTGAAGGACGGCACTCGCTGGTGCACTGACGTCTTTGACAAGTTCATCTCCGCTGACCAGTCCGTGGCCCTGGGCGAGCTGGTCAAGCGCAGCTACACCCCGGCCAAGCCCTCCCAGCTGGTCATTGTCATCAACATCTATAGCTCTGAGCTCGACAACGTGAGCTTCATCACCGACCCCGGGGTGAAGAAGTGCGGCACGCTGCGCCTCGATCTCACGGGGGCCAGCGGCACTGCCGTGCCCACCCGCAGGGAGATCCAGACGCTCATGCAGTTCGGGGACACTGAGATCAAGGCCACGGCCGTGGATGTAGCCACCTCCAAGAGCGTCAAGGTTGGGATCGACTTCTTAAATTACTAACTGGCCCTCCCCGCCGCCTGTCCCCTTGGACTCAGCTCACCTGCATCTGCCGACCTCAACCCTGACTGTTCTTTCCCTGCCCTTGACCCTAGCCATCACCCGTCTGAATTTCAGCAGGGAAGATGAGAACAGCCAGGGCTAGAAATAATTAGGGATTTTTGAGGGCACACTGGAGTCAGAAAAACTGTTGGCAGTGAAGATGGAGATGGGGAAATAAGGAATTTGAGGATCCCAGAAAAGCAGCTAGTGTTCATAGGTACGAAGTGGTGAAACCCCCACCCCCACCCCCGGCCACCCCACAAGGGAATCAGTACATTTCTGCAGCAGTGATCGGGCTTGGGTCGAAGAGATCTCCCTTATGGGGAACTTAGGATGCCTTGTCGCGATCCTTCCAGATTTGAAATAAGATCTTTGAGCCAGGAGGAGATTCTTCATCTCTCTTGAGACTTTTCTTTTTTACATGTTTTGGATGGCAGTCGCTATAAAATGCCATCCATCTGCAGTTAATTTCTTTTCATCATGGTGTGATTAAAAGTGATGATTCACTGGGAGCTTGGAGGGTTTTTAGCTGGTGGGAGAAGACTGCCTACACTGGGCGCTATTTTAGGTTCTCATAATTTAAATTCCAGAAAGGGTTAGTGAAGAATAACTGTAGCTTCAGCTAATCCACTAGGATTTGTGAGTGGGAGAGCTGACACCTCGACTTTTCAGCAGGTAAAAATTTGCTTCGAGGGAAATGGATATTGAGCTAGTGACATATCCCAAATTATATGCTGTGATAGAACTCCCCGAAGGCCAAATCCTGGTTTCTGAATTCATAAGTAATCTGCGTTAACCTTCGTAGGATTCTGTGTGAGAAAATGAAGTTGCAGGTTGCCTCGTTCACATCACCAAGCCCGGGAGTCCGGAACAGCCCCTCCCCTTGACAGGCACCCGTATCTTAAACTAACTCCCTCCTCCCTGCTTGCCCTCATCTCCCTAAGAGATTTGGCCATTTACTTCCACATTTTGAAAAGAATACATTGGTGATACCTGGGCAGAGAATCTGTTTAACGAAATGTGTCATTTAAAATCTCCAGTTTTAAAACTCGAACTGAAGATTCTATCTAAAGACATTCAGAGATCTGTACTTAGTGAATGAAGCTGGGTTTTCTCAAAGCAGATCTGTGGATCTCCCGCGCAAGAACTGCCTGGGTGCTTCTGAAATACAGGTTCCTGGATTCTGTCCCTTTTATGAACTCAAGTCTTGGAGAGGGGAACCAGAATCTGCAATTTTTAGTAAATGCCACAGGGGACTGTGGTTCAGTTGGAATTTGAAAACTCCTAACTTTAGGGTTTTGGAAAGCTGGGGCCCAGACCAGAGCCTGCAGCTTCCAGTTGGGTTCCCTTAGGGAGTGAGTCTGCAAGTGAAGAACCACAATCCCACACGTTGCCCTCTCGTGAGTGGGGCTGGAGCTCCAGCTGGCTTGGGGAGGGCGCTTTTAACCTTCACAGGAAGGGCCTGGGGAGGAAAAAGATTGGAAGAAAGGCAGCCTCAGAATGGGGCTGAGGAACCAACGGGTGTGTGTGTCCGCTCTCCATCCTTCCCCACGTGCA
Source organism: Orcinus orca (assembly GCF_937001465.1). Taxonomy (NCBI): domain Eukaryota; kingdom Metazoa; phylum Chordata; class Mammalia; order Artiodactyla; family Delphinidae; genus Orcinus; species Orcinus orca. The sequence goes on along the minus strand of NC_064572.1, from coordinate 76,669,722 downwards.
AAGCCAGTCTTCAACATTCAGGAGCCAACTGAGGAAAAGCATCAGGAACCTGACTCAGCCCATGTGATCTGTTCAAAGCTGTCTTTTCCACCTGCTGGAGTTAACTCGATTTTAAATCACCAGAGGCATGCATAACGAATGAGGGGAGGGTGGATGACTCAGCCACTAACTCTGAATGCAACTTGGATTCACAAACCCATTATCATATGCAGATTTTAAGTAGCATTTCCAACTTCATGCTAAGTGTCTTCTTTTTCCCATCGCTTGCTGCAGAATTCCCTACTAGAACGTGAAACACTAACCAACCCAGAACTAGAGAATGCTGGTCACATACTTCGCAGCGGGGTTTCGCATCGAGACACAGATGTGGCTCTAGGGTTCTCTCGCTGCCTGCTCGGCTTCAAAAGCTAAATGTTATGGGTCTGTCTTTGGTGTTGCCAGCCATACTCTACAAACAAGACTTTTCCATTCAGTTATAAGTAATATAATTTTATGTACATATAATATTAGAAAATTGTACAGAATCTTGATTTCTACAATGTGCTCTTGTTAAAAAAAAAAAGGGAAAATGCTCTTTGAATTTTGTTCATGACATTGCTGCCTTTAAGTTTCCATGGTTTCATTTCTTAATTGTGCTTACTAGACATTGATTTGTACTGATGCTAAGCTATGGACTGTGTGTGCAGACTGAGCAACAGACAGAGGTGCCTAGGGTCAGAATCCTCTACGAAATAGACCGGCTGGATTGACAGCTCCATCAGACCTTTCTACACACACATCCTTCCCAAAGGTTCACAGTTTATATTTAAAGGTGCATAATAATGTATCGATTCTCCTGAACTGTCTTTGAGAGCTGAACGTTCTGGTTCTGTAAGCCATGTGACTGTGCAGAAAAACCTCCGAAAACTCTGTGTCCCTGCAGGGTTGTCAGCGTCTCCTTGTGGGGCGAAGCAGTCACTCTGAAGGCAAAGTGTGATGTTTTCAGGACACCAGCATCAAAGGGAGGAATCAGGTGGTACCCAAATCCAGCTTTTCTACTGGATTAAGTGTAAGTGTGAGTAATAGAGTCAAGTCCTTTTCTTGGCTAATGTAAGGCCTTTCCCATCTTGCATTAAGGATGTCTCCTTGTCTATTTCTCTTAAACGAAATGGTTGAAATTTGCAATGTTGGCAAAAAGATGATGGAGAGGGGGTGATGATTTTACTGGATTTTCTTCTGCTCCAGAGATGCAGCCCTGATAGTCAGACTTCTTAGAGGGAATCCTCAAATCCACCCCTTCTCCCCTTCCCCCCCACAGAAATATTCTAGAGTAAGAACACTGGATAGGTACATGTGGACACATTTTCTAATCTTAGAAAGTTTCTAAAAGGCCCGTTGTCTTAACGCATTACTCAGTTGTCCCTGGCATATTATCTGAGGTTCAAGTTTCTTGGAAGCAGAACTGTCAAAGGGTTTCCTTTGTAACTTCCCTTTCTGTACACAGCAGGCATTAATAAATGTTGAATGTCAGACAAGAATGTCACATGGACAAGAGAGGAAAGAGGAAACATACAAGCGTTTCTGCAGACCGATGGCTAAGATGAATCCAGATTACAGAGCCTGCCCTACCCCTAGAATGTTATTTAGATCAAGTTTAGCTTTTAGAGTCCAGGTCTGGTTAATTGCCAGGGTGGCAAAGAATCGCATGCACCTATATAAACAGGAGTCAAAATGCATTATTAGCTGAAGATCGAATCCCACATTGTAGAGATGACATAGCTGTGATTAAGCTGCGTATTTATGCTGGGAAATGGCTGAAGTGGGTGACTAGTATAAAAGTTGTTGGCCATAACGTCATATCTCTTATTGGCTTGGAATATGGAAATATATTCTAAAATAACAGCCACTGGGGTCTTGATCACTATAAATTCGAACTTCACAGAACGTGGCAGCAATTCACAATCTGACTGTATCTGCAAACTGTCTTCACAGATGTCTAATAAAGCAAAACTCTGGATCTCATGTGGCCCAGACTTCTTTTGTGCACTCTGAATTTGTAAATGGAATTATAGATACATTACTGACTTTCCCCTCTGCCCCATCTCAGATGGAAATTGATTTTCAGGTCTTTTCCTAGGTGTTGCAAGCTTTATTAACTTTCATTCCAATAAGACTGGCTCCTCTGTTCACTGGGAACCAAGCCTCCATGGACATCCACGAACCCCTTTTCCCTTGAAGCCAAAGAAAGCAGCCTTGCCAGAGAGAAGGCAGATAAGCCACACTGACAACGGACAACTCCACTGCACCCAAATGAAGGTCATTAAAAAAAAAAAAGCAGAAGGCCAAGGACTGATGCCTTGTCCTCTGGTATCCTAGCAGGCACAACTGGCTGGCCGCTGCATCTAGGGCCTTGGGTTTATTCTAGGCTCTATGTCTGGGTCACCCCTCCAGAGTTGGCTCTAGGAGTTTCTGGATAGTCTGAGGCGGGCCCTAGGACCTCGAGGGAGGTATAAATGGCTTCTTCCCAAGTGGGTAGCTACACCAGCTTTCATCTGAAGTTTAGTTCCCATGAGGAGAGGTCGGGAAGGCCAGGATGTACAGTCAAACAAACGTGTATTGCAGAGTAGAGCCAGCAGGCAGTGTGGCTGCCGTTTCCTCATCTGTAGGGAGCGGCTGGGACTAGCCGTCTGTAAAGGCCACTCAATCCCTGGATCTGGGTCACACGGTGGGCATCTTGGTTTTGTCGACTTAAAAAAAGTGCACAATGTGAGAGTTGAGAGCTAAGTTTCACTTGGGACAAAATGAGGGCTATAGCCCGGGGGACAGCATTTCAGATAGTTCTGAGAAACTGCTCTGAAGAGGTAGGGGGGGGGAGTCAGTATACATGTGATTCTGGTGAAGAGGGAGTCCATGCAATCAGGCACATATTTTTTGCAGGTTTCTGCTAGTCGTGAGGAGCGGACGTCACCATGAAGGATTTTAGTGCTTTTCTAAATACGAGGAGATGCAAGAATTAGGCTCATAAAATAAAATTGGCTCCTGAAAATATCTAACTCTCTGAAGACCTGTTGGGCCAGTTCTTCCCAGAGCACAGAGGGCCTCTTTTCTGCTCTCCACCCTGAACTCCTTTCAGGGGGTGTTGAAAGTCAGCAACTTCAGCAGCTCCTGAATTAATCCTTGTGGATGGCAAGTGCCCATGGCAAGTGTCAATTTGTAGTTGACAGTTTCAGTCCACTGAGATGAAGGCTCATCTCCCATAAAGTGAGGACGGTTAGGAGTACGGCGCCACCTTCCCAGCATCCTTCATTTTGGTGCTTTGTCCCTCTCTGCCCGGCTACCTGTCCTGGCCATCTGGAGATTCTCCTAGTAAGAGACACGAGGCTAGGAGGACAGGGGTGTGAGAAGCCCAAGGGAAGCCGTCTGGGACACAGGCCTCTGCTTCCCTCCCAGGCTGCTTCCCCCGCCCCTGCCAAGGCCTGTTCCCGCCAATCCTCTCCCCCCAGCCCAGGCCTCCCCAGTGTCTACATCAGAAAAGGCGGCTTTGACCCGGATCCCTTCGTGTACCCCTCCCCACAATTTCCAAACCCAGAGCGGCCTCGCCTGGGTGAGACCGTGTATTCAGAACGGAGAACAGCTTCGGAGGCAAAATATTTTCCGGGCAAATCTCTGCATCTCACCCCATAGACCGACGCTGAGCGAGTTCACTCGGGTTCACCAGTCGCCTCTGGCTCCCGGCCCGGACTTCTCCAGGAGGCCAAAGGGTGATGAAGGCGGGAGGGGCGGGGTGGGGAGGTGGGGGATGGTCCGACTCCGCCCCTTTCCCCTCCCCCGCCCCCCCGCGGTCGAGGTGAGCTCAGAAAGGCCAGGAGCCCTGGTGGAGGCCGGGCTAGGGCAGGAGGTCCGGTGGGGCCAGGATCCAGGCCAGCCCAGGTGAGGACGGGGCGGGGCGGGGCGGGGGGAGGGGGCGTGTCCGCGCTTTCTGACCCGCTCCCCGGCCACACCCCCAGCACACCCCCTTTCCGCGCTCTTCCCTTCAGCCTCCTCCAGTCAGGCCTCTGGGCTGGGTCTGCGGCTGCGCAGCCGGCCACGCACCCGCGGCACACTTCTGGGCAACATAATCCTACCCCCAGAGTGTAGACGTCTTTCGGTCACACCTCCTTGGACTCAGGGACCTTCAGACAAGTTACTTAACTTCTCTGTGCCTTATTTTTCCATCTGTAAAATAGGGACTCAGGTAGGAACTAACCCTTAGGGCGGCCGTTAGCGTTTCACAGGAATGCAATCCTGTCTTCAGCCGTGTTGTAGCAGGTGTTCTTCAAATGTCTGAACTGTTTAAAAAATTTCCATCACTGCTGAGTAAACCTTGCCTGAGGCCCTCCCCTCCACCCCTGAGGCCACTTGTCCTGGCCACAAGGGCATGACTTTTGAGAGAGGAACTGGCTTGGTAGGGTAGGACCTGGAAGCATCAACAGATGCCAGATGCAGGACCTGGTCCATTTGGGGGCACCACAGGCCATCCCAGAAGGGAGAAGGGGTCTGGCTCGGGAGACAGCATCCATGTAAACTGGCCCTGTTCGGTCTGCCCCCTGCCCCATCGTGGACTCCATGCCAGCCTTTGCAACTTCTGATCCTTTCCAGCCACAGTTTACTCTAATTCTTTGCTATGTCCTGTACATTGCATGTTTAACAGCATCCTTGGCGAATTGTGGTGCTTTCTCTCTGTCCTAAACCCCGGGCAAGGTTATTGACGCCCAAGGGTCTAGCACATGCGCAGTGAGTTCTCCAGGCAAGGACTTCCCTTCATTAACAGAGAGCAAAATCATGGGGTCTTCCAAGACCTTCATGAGACACCTGCCAATCACACCAGGCTACAGTGGTAAGTGGTGATGTGCCCTGCAGGGGGACCATGGTCCTGATTGCTGTCCCTGCCTTGCCCCATTGTCCATGTCCGACTGGCTTATTGGACCAGTACAGGCACTTTAGCTTTTAAGAAACTTGCTGAAAGTGTTTCATTGCTGAAGATGGCAGATAACTGGGTTCTGATAAGTGGGGAGATATAATCTAGGCAGATCTCCCAGGACATGGCCTGGTATGTAAGAAGCGCTTAATTAATGTCTGTTATATACATTTGGACCAGGATAGACACAATGCATAAGCTGAGGCTCTGTCCTTCTTCCCAAGTTGTGCTGTTCTCATGAACTAGGGCTGTCCTTATGGTCCCATTTCTTCCTGTGTCCCCTAGAGGGATGGTGACCAACTTTTTTGGTTTGCCGGGAATGGTCCCAGTTTTAGCACTAAAAGTCCTGCATCCCAGGAAACCCCTCAGTTGTTGGCAAACCAGGACAACTGGTCACCCTACCTAAAGGCTTTTCCTCCTCAGGCTTCCGAGAATTTACTAAGTCACATCCCTGTGGGTAACAAACCTGGTGGTCCCCATAGGCCCTCTGCTCTCACATATAGGTATTCTCGGTGGGGAGAGGCATGGAGAATATTCCAAGGTTGCCCATCCTCACCCTGGTCCTACTGGTTGGTTAAGAGAATAGGCTTTGGATTCTAATAAACTGAGATGCCAATCTCTCCCTGGCCATTATCTATGTGATTGTAAGTAAGTTACTTACCTCTCTATGGTAAGTAGAAAGTTCTATTAAATGGTTGTATTAGTTTCCTAGGGCTGCTGTGTAAAACAACAGATGTCTATTCTTTCACAGTTCTAGAGGCCCAGAGTCTAAAGTCAAGATGTTGGCAGGGCCGTGCTCTCTCTGATGGCCCCTGGTGTCCTTGGTTTGTGGCAGCATCACTCCGGTCTCTGTCCCCATCTTCACATGGCGCTTCATGTGGCCTTCTGCTCAGTGTCTCTGTGTCTGTGTGTCTCAAACCTCCCTCTCCTTTTTCTTATGAGGACACCAGGCACTGGCTTTGGAGCCCACCCTAAATCCGTGATGATCTCATTTCCAAATCCTTCGTTACGTCTGCAAAGACCCTATTTCCAGATAAGTTCACATTCACAGGTACCAGGGGTTAGGACTTGGATAGGTCTATCAATTCAACCCATTACATGGGGTAGGGATAGATTCCTCATAAGACTGTTGTGAGGATGAAAGGAGCCAGCACACATAGCCTGTTTAAAATATCTTGGCCCTTAGCAAGACTCAGTAAGGGTAGCTTGTATTCCTCTGTGTGTGTGTGCATACACGCCATCAGGTAAAATCTACGCAGATCAAAGTAGACCCTGATGGAGAAAAACCTCTGTGACAGGGCCCCTGGGTGTCTACGATCTCCTCCATGATGTGAGGGTATCTTTTAATTGTCCCAAAACTGGGGAGACTGGATAGTGGGTGGAAGACTTCCAACACTGTCAAGAGCAGTTTAGTAATTGGATTCTTCCAGAGGAGGTTTCTTGCAGGTGCACAGGGTGAGGGTTGCTGCTCTCAACCCTGGGGCCAGGTTTTCTGGCCCTGGGGACAAGGGCAAAAATGGTGGGCTTCAATAATGGGATTGACTTATTTATTTATTGACAGTTTAAAGCCAAGTCTTAACGAGTTTTTCCCCCTTTGTTCTTTTAAAAACTGGTCTTATTATGGCAGCATTATAGTACTTAGGATTCAGCATCCAGTTTAAATAAATAGTTGTGTTTTACCCATACTAATTGTAATGATTACATGTTATTTTGTGGGAAATGGTGAAAAATTGTGCTCGGGGTGGGTCTCACAGATAATGAATTTACCTTTTTGTGTAATAGGTCTCTGCTTTTAATAAGCCCGCAATTTCCCGGTGGTCTGGCAGAAAAGATCCCCAATTGCATTTGGGAAGTGTCAAAGAAAATAAGCTTTCTCTCTAAAAAGATGAATAATTTCAATTACTCCTTTGACTAACATTTTGGTCCATTAAATGCTTTCCCCGTTTGCCGTTTGGGCTGACATCAGGGGCTTTGCTATCAAAGAATATTACTGTCATTGCCTTTGTGGAAAAGGGCCTTCCCTCCCCGCTCTAAGGTCAGTTTTTCATGGCCTTGGGAGGGCCCGGCCGCAGTGGAAACAACAGCGTGGCTTGTATTAATGGCCTTTGGGAAAATGCAGTGTTGCCGGCCAAGGAAGAAACGGCAAGGGGTGGGCTGAGATTCTGGGGCTTCGGGCAGGTTCTGAATCCCTCGCTGAAGGTCGTGATCGGCTCTTGCAGGCTTCGTGCCCTACCTTAGCTGCCAGGGCACCTCCAGTGAGGACAACATGTCCCACTGTCTGAAAATCTTCCAGGAGAACACACAGCGGAGTAAAGACCAGCTGGAGGACTTACGCTGCACAGTGGCCACTGCCCCGCACTAAAGCCCGTCTGCTCAGAGGAGACGGTCCTGTGGACCCTGCACCAGTATTACCGGCGGTACCGCCCCTTGAGTCGTGGTACCGGCTCCCAGAAACCAAACCCCCTTCACCCTGGGCCCAAGCACAGGGCCTGGCCATCTTGCTGAGCTGCCACTGAGGGCACTGGGTCCAGCACAGTTCCAGGTCCCCAGGCGTCTGTGCAAAATGGAGAGGCTCAGTTTCTTAAAAGGAGAAAGAAACATTTCCAGGGGGAGAGGGAGACAGGTGGGGAGGAGGGTGCTAGGTACTAAGCTCCCTGGGCAGTCATCACAGAGGTTCAGAGAGCAGCTGTTGTCTCAGTAGGTACCGCTTTTAGTTGCTTTCTCTGTGCTGGCTACTGTTATTTCATTAACCACCCACGATGACCCTTTGAAGTCGATACTATTATTCCCACTTTAGAGCAGTGTGCCTTGTCTGAGGTCAGACCTTGGTGTGAACCGAGCTCCTTCAGGTGCTGGCTGGGCGGGAAGGGGTTTTACATGAATAACAGTCACAATAACAGTGACAAAAACAACTGACAGTATGATTGTATAATGTGAATAATCACAACAATGATTTGTCCTAGACTATTTTTAAGGCCTAAAGGCCTATAAGAAAAGTAATGGACCGATTGTCTTTATTATTATTACTGTAATTGGGGACTTTTCGAGAACACACGCTGACTCACATGTTTGGCGTGCTTTAAAAAATTTCCAAGTCATTACAAGGAACATCTGCCTAAGAGTTGGGATTTAGCCCAGCTCCATGAGTATCTGCTATGTGACGTAGGGCAGGTTGCTTCCCCTCTCTGGGCTACAGTTCCTTCATCCAAGGCAGGGAAGGATGGACTAGCACTCCCTAGGGTGCCTTCCAGCTTTTAGATTCTGGGACTCAGTGGCCTAATTCAATTCTTACAGCAACTGAAGGGCAGTTGTCTCACATCTCACAAATGTGAAATTACCAAAGGGCAGCCAGCCGGGCAGCTAGAGCCGAGTCTGCTGTGCTTTCTCCTGACCTGCGTGCTTCTCTTGATTCCCTTATTCAGGTGGTCAAAGAGCATTGTCTGAAGCTTTTTTTCTTTTGTATTTAGTCTGAGAAAAGAGTGGGATCTGTTTAAGAGCAAGAACTTGGGAATCAGAGAGACCTGGGTTTGAATCCTGACCCTATCCCTTCCTTGCTATGTGACCTTGGCCAAGACTTTCTTAACCTCTCTGAGGTCTCAGTGTCCTTCTCCACAAAGTGTAGGTAATAAAGGCACCAACTTCTTATGGTTTGTAAGAGAATAAAGTGAGAGCCTATGCAAAGCCCTGCCAAAGTGCTGGCACGCAACCATTGGTAGCTGCCCTCACCACGTCTAGGGGCCTAATGCTTCCCCTGGGGCGATTGTTGGGATGCCAGCTAGCTTAGGAGCATCGCCCACTGTGTGGCTTCTCAAAGCCCTCAGGAAGCATGGCATCTTTTTACAGAATGCAAATACATAAAGAAACCTCTTCAGGAGCGCCCCCATCCCCGGCTGGGCAGGCTACCTGCCGAGAGCCAGGGTCACTGAATTAGGCTGTGCCACGCGGTACACCGTCATGGCCAGAAACTGCTACAGGGACTTCCTGGACGTCATGGAGCAGAGGCCAAGAGAGCACACCTGAAACCATATGAGGAGTAAGTCTGGCTTGTAACTCAGGTAACAAGAACGAGGGGAAGAGCAGATCTCAGGCCAGGGGTTTCCAGATGCCCCCAGCCCAGCGCTAGGACTGTTTTTTTTTTTTGGTGTCTCTTTTGTTTTACAGAAGGCGCTGTGTTTGTAATTGCAGGACTTGCCAAGTAGGCAGCCACGTCCTGCTCCCAACCTGTGCCCAGCCAGTTCCAGAAGCCTTGCTTCTGGTCTTTGCTGGTTTGCAGGGAGAGGCTGGCAGTAAAAACCAACTGGGCCCCCTGTCCAGGCAGCAACCTAAGGCTCAAGCATGCTGAGGAAGGGAGATGGTAGGGCACTGCATGGAGTGGGGGGCTCTCGTGGCCTCAATTTTCCCTTCTGCAAAATGGAGATGATGATCCTTTAGGATAAATCGTAAGGATCGGAAATAAACACACCGTGCTCATGCGGGACCTGCACAGATTATATTTATTTTTATTATTAATGAAAGGAATAGCTCTATGACTTTTGTTCTTACTTTAGAATAGATTGAGTTAGGCCTGCAGCACCTCCTCCTACCCCTTCTCCAAAAATGTTGCTGCATGAAAGGCTGCTGCCAAAGTATCCGGATTTCTCTATTCCAGGTAAGGGAGGACATTCCTTCCTTCCTGCTGGTTTTAAAAAGGGGATGGTTCCAATTTCTCCACATCTTTGCTAACGCTTTTTATTTTCTGCTTTTTTTTTCTTTGATATTAGCCATTCTAATGGGTGTGAGGTGGTATCTCTTTATCATTTTGATTTGCATTTTCCTAATGATTAGTGATGTTGATCATCTTTTTACGTGCTTATTTGCCATTTATACATGTCTTTGGATAAATGTCTATTCAAGCCCTTTGTTCATTTTTGAATCAGTTTGTTTGCTTTTTTGTTGTCAAGTGTTTGGAATTCTCTATATATTCTGGATACTAATCCCTTATCAGATATACAATTTGCAAACATCTTCTCCCATTCTGTGGATTGCCTTTAGATTCTCTCGTACACTGTAGATGGGAATGTAAAATAGTTCAGCTGCTATGGAAAACAGTATGGTGGGCTCTTGAAACAATTAAAATTAGAATGACCATACACCCAGCAATTCCACTTCTGAGTATATTCTGGAAAGAATTGAAAGCAGGGTCTTGTAGAGATATTTGTACACCCATAATTATAGCAGCATTATTCATAGTAGTGTAACCCAAGTGTCCATCTAAGGATGAAGGGATAAGCAAAATGTCATCTATATGTACAATGGAATATTATTCAGTCTTAAAAAAGAAATTCTGACACAACCTACAAGACAGATGAACTTAAAGGACATTATGCTGAGAGAAATAAGTCTAACAGAGAAAGAAATACATATGATTCAATTTATATGAGGTACTTAGAGTAGTCAAAATTAAAGACAGTAAATTAACAGTGATTGCAAGGACCGAGGGGAGGGGAGAACGGGGATTATTGCTTAATAGGTACAGAAGTGCAGTTTTACAAGAGAAGAAGAGTTACGGGGATGGGTGGTGCTGACGTTGCACAACAGTGTGAATGGACTTAATACCACTGAACTGACACATAAAAATGGTTAAGATGGTGAGGATTAAGTATGTTTTAACACAATAAAAAAATTGTTTTCTAAGTAGAAAAAAAAAAAAGCGGGTGGGATGTTTGCAGTAGCCCCTCTGCCTCGCTGGGCCACCTGCCTGCAATTTGTGGGGCTGGTTTATCTTCCAGGTGCTAGGTGTCCTACCCTTGGAAGAGCCCTGATGGAGGGCCCCAGACCTCCGGTGAGGTGTGGCTGCGCTCAGAGGCCAGATGTCTTATGCAACGGGAGGTTTTATCTAGAGCCACTCTCTTCAGTAAAGGGCGTGGAAGGGTAGAAGTGGAGAGCCTCCCAAGGAGAGGCATACATTAAGGGGGGCTCAGAAGCTCGCCATTCTCACGTGAGAGCCCCTCACACACCCCAACCGGCACGAGGGAAATTTCATAAGATAAGCATCGTTTTCACTGTCACCTGCACCCTGACCGGTTGGTGATAACATGTCATTCACAATAAAGGCCGTTCATTGTCACGTGAGCGTAAAGAGGATACACTTCTCAGCATGCTGAGGCTTCTGTGGATGTTTTCCAGGTTATGTTGACCTTGCTGGGTGGGGCCCAGCTCTTCCCGATGCTGAGGTAACATTGCACACCTGGATCGGGCGCTCACTGAAGCCCTAGCCTGGCCGTCTAATGAGTCGGCCCCCATCAGCCACCTTGGGTTGTGGCATGGCAGTCCCCAACACTGGCACAGGGCCATGCCCACCCCAACCCTGGTGTTTCAGAATCCCAGTCCCCAGGAGAGCCCTGGCACACCAGCTGTACTGGTTTCCTAGGGCTGCTGTAATGGTACCCCAAACTGGGTGGTATGAGACAGCAGAAATTTATTGTCTCATACTTCTGGAAACTAGAAGTCCACGTTCAAGGTGTTAGCAGGGCCATGTGCCCTCTGAAACCTTAGGGGAGAGTCACCCCTTGCCTCTTCCCCACCTCCTGGGGGTTTGCTGTCAATCCTTGGCAATCTTCCGTGCATAATTCTAATCTCTGTCATCATGTGACTTCCCTGTGTCTCTGTGTCTTCACATGGCTGTCTTCTAATAAGGACACCAGTCACACTGGATTAGGGCTCACCCTTCTGCAGTATAGCCTCATCTTAACCAGTTACACCTGCAACATCCTAGTTCCAAATAAGTCACATTTTGAGGTACTGGGATTAGGCCTTCAATATATCCTTCTGCGGGGGGCAGAGTGGGGGGGACACAATGCAACGCATGACACTGGCTGACCTTTTATCACTGACAGGCACTCTCTCTGACTTCCCTCTGCAGCCACTGGCATGAAGAATAAATCAAAAGCAGCTCCTGGGGCAGTGAGGCCATTGTTATCAAAAGACTCAAAACTGCTGGGCCGAAAGATGAACTGAGCCACACCTGAGCGTTTTTCCCAAGATAAGAATTTTCACCTGGGCTCCCTGGACCCCCAAGTTTCCATGGGTGGAAATCAGGAGTCATATCTTGGATGAGAAAAAAGAACTGGAATGAGAAAAAAGTTACATGTTTGTTTCACTAACCTCCAAGTGAAATATAATATTTCCTTTGTTTATGAATGTAGGCAACAAACCCCAGCTGTACCTGTCACCTTAACCCAATAAAAATCCCGGATCTTTTCACATCATGTGACATTTGTTGCAAACAGCTTGAAATAATGTTAATGTTGATCAGTACTTTATAATCACAGTTGTCATTGGAGCTATTATGTCTACGCTCTAACATTCTTCAACATATGTATAAGCAAACACTTATATGGCTATTTCACAAATTTGTTCTTTTTAGTATTTTGATAGTATTTCAATATAATTAGCTCCCTTTGTAATCTCATGTATTATACTTTATGCCCTTAAACACATTGTTCTGAGAAGAGGTCCATAGGTTCATCAGACAGCCAGAGGGTCTGGGGCACAGAAATGGAAAGGAACCTGTCCTGGGAAACAACAAAAGGCGTGTGTAAGGGGTGGTTTTCATACCAAACAACACCCCAAACCCAATGGGGTGTGGCATTACAATGCATCCTGTTATTAAAAGATAATGTGATAGAGGAATGCTATTGTGGAAAAACATTTCTGATGCAGTACATGAGAAAAGCAAGACCATGAGACAGGACAATAACAGCAAACCCATGTGTACACACACACACACACACACATCACTATAATCCTGTTTTTCTGTTTAAAAACAAGGGAGGAGTGGTAAAGGGAGCCAACCCATAATACTAACAGTGATTATTTGGATGATGGGGCGATTGGTCTTTTTTACTTTCTTGTGATTTTTTCAATTTTCCACAGCCAACAGGTATTGTTTTCATAATCGGGAAAAAATGTTATTTTCCTTATTTGAATTGATAAGATCCTTATTTGAAGTGATTAAAAATCTCTTTTAGAGATTGCATGTTTAAAGAAAAAAGCCATGACTCAACAGACGTTAGCTGCATTCTCTTTAAAGGGCCGGGACCAAGCTCAGTGAACAGGTGGGATTTTTTCCAGCTTTCCTAACACCCTGGGAGAGTGATCCCACAGCCTCAGGACGGAAGCCAGGAGACAGATCCCTCACCTGCCCAGGGCCGTGTGGTCCAGGCTGCTGCATCTCTGCTGGCCCCTCAGAAATGAAGAACACAGGAAGCAGTTCTGCCTGCTCCCCTCTCCCACACCCATAGAGTTTGCAGATTACTGCTCTAGACCCAGGGTTTTTGAAGTCTTTGCCCATGAAATTAGGGGATGTCGGGAGCGAAACCACTTCATGCAATTGCCTTCATCTTGATTTCACTCGCGGGATCGAATCTTGTCAATATTTAAGTCACTAGCTAATTCCTGGCACTGACCTTTAAGAAATGATTTGAGCAGTAAAACAAAAACACAAAACAACAACCCAGTAACAGAACTAACAAAATCGAATAAAGGCAATTAAAAGATTGTCTAATAGTATCTAATTCTTCTATAACTTCATGATTAAGATTATCAAGTTCAATGTGCATATCAAACTCCTTTTGTTGAAACAATTCCACATTGCAATTCTTTTCCTTAATCTTTATCCTTTCTGTTTCTCCCTAACCTGTAATTTCTAGAGGGTCGTCTGTCAGGGGAGGGAGAGAGGTGACTTTACTGCACAGCAAATTATCATTATTAGCACAAGATGCATCTGTAATGAGCTCATTCTTGCTGCTAAAAACAATTCTATTACCTGATAAGACAAAAATTCCCTCCCTCTGGAAATGCTGAAGAAATGGAGGTTGTGAGTTTGTATGTTTTCTTATGACAATGGGGCCTTTTGTGGGGATAGTTTGAATTCTGTGGCAGTTAAAATGCTCCTTTGGGGTCCCTTCTCTCTCTTTGTATTGGAGAATTGACAGTTTCCCCAGAGGTGGGATGATGGAAGGGGATGCCTTGGTTCCCTGTCCCTGTCCCACAGAGTGGTGACTGGTGGCTCTAAACAGGATCTCAGTTACGGCTTTAACCTTGTTCCAGCACAGCTGTGAAGCGTGTGGCCAGGAGTCAGACACTCCTTGAGTTCAGAGCTCAATTCTGCTTTTTTCTGGCTGTGTGACTCTGGGCACTTTCCTTAATCTCTCTGAGCCTTAGATCTCTATTTTGTAAGGTGAAATAACAGAAAAGCCAGTCCAGTCTCATGAGTTAAGAAGAGATTAGGCATGTAAATCTGTGCTCAGTAAATACTATCAATTACCATTGGGGTAAAGGGTCCTGGGGACATTGCTAGAGCTGACATCGGTTGGGGATGGGAGCGTGATGAGCCCACACAGTGAGCTCTCAACAGAAAAGGGTTCAGAACCAGGGCTCCTGGCCCCTACTGAAGTGTTCTTTTCACTGCTGCACTTTTCTTCCAGGGATCCTAACCCTGCGAGGCAGGCAGAACAGGTGTAATTGGCCAATAATAAATCTGTAGCAGCAGCCCCGCTATTGTGCTCGCTTATGTCAGACTCTGGTCCTTCACCTGGAATAGCGTATTTAATTAGTATTACTTAGTATAAATACTTTCATTTAACAGATGAGGAAACTGAATCACACAGAGGTTAAACAATCCACTCAGGGCCATTTTTCCCAGAAAACAATACAGGTGGCTCCTTCAAAGGCATATATATCCCCGACAAGAGCACCATGTCAATAATTGGACTCAAACTGGGTCTGGCTTCTCCAAAGGCTGAGAAGAAGCATGTTCTCCACCTTTCCTGACCAGCCCAGGGAACCATCAGGAAAAGGCACTAGGTACTCCATGACCCAGAGGAGCTGGCCACTCAGCCCCAAGGTCTTCAGGCCTTGTTTCGGTTTGTGTTCTGCTGAAGGTCACACCCAGGGCAGCTCTCCCCAGACCTCTCTGTCTGCCTGGGACATCCCCTTGCCCTCCACACTCCCAGACCCCAGCTTCGGTTTACCTCCAATCACTCCTATTTGCTTAAACTCAGCTCAATTTTGGTGCGTGCTTAAAGTATTTTAAAACCTATTTGTCGGGCTTCCCTGGTGGCGCAGTGGTTGAGAGTCTGCCTGCGGATGCAGGGGACACGGGTTCGTGCCCCAGTCCGGGAAGATCCCACGTGCTGCGGAGCGGCTTGGCCCGTGAGCCATGGCCGCTGAGCCTGCGCGTCCGGAGCCTGTGCTCCACAGCGGGAGAGGCCACAACAGTGAGAGGCCCGCATACCGCAAAAAAAAAAAAAAAAACCTATTTGTCTAAGTACATTTCTGACTTATGATTTGTGTGCACATTTATCACATCCGCAGCTTTGTGAAGTTTGGAGGTGTTTTGTTTTCCTTGGTTGTCCTTCTTTCCCTCATTTTACCTACTTTTGAACATTTTGAGGATCTCTTAGCCAGTGTCTGAAAAAGCTTTCTGTGAGGTTTATTGTCATGAATGCAGCCTTTTGTCTGAGTGCCACCTCAGCCTCTTACCCTGAAGGTGCTCACCCTTTTAACAGGACATAAATCACTAAAGCCCTTCCTTCTAAACCGGGGGCTGAACACTTTTTCTGTAAAGGCCCAGATAGTCAATATTTTAGGCCATATGGTCTCTGTTGCAACTACTCAATTCTGCAGTTTTAGCAGGAAAGCAGTGATAGACAATATATAAATGAATGTGTGGCTGTATTCCAATAAAACTTTATTTATAGACACTGAAATTTTAATTTCATATCATTTTCATGTATCACGAAGGATTATTTCTTTGAATTAAAAAAAATTTAAACGTGAAAACCATTCTTAGCTGGAAGTCTGTACAAATCCATGGGCCCAGGTCACTGACCCTTTCTCTAAACCAGAACTTAACCCAAGGGGTTGATGCTAGCCAGGATCTAGTTGTAAGTGATTTATTTTGTAAGCAGTATGGGTCAAGCAATTGCCCTCTTGAGAGAGAGACCCCTTGGGAGGATCTGGGGAACAGAACCCCCATGCACCCCAGGAAACTGAAAATGTAGCTCAAACCCACTGCCAAGAGGGAGAGTGACCAGGGTGATGTGAAGCTCAGATTAGCCGGGAGAAAGCCTGCAATTGCTTGAGAGAAAAGGTAGAAACAAAGGCCTGTAGAGGCTTTTCATACCCTGCATTAAAGTTAAAATCTAATTTAGATGAAAATGGATGCATAGAAATTAACTGTGCATGTGAGGCTTTTGTTGTTAGGCTGTGTACCCTGTAATGATAGCTTTACCAAATTTATTCCCTTGGCTTGAAAATAAAGATGCTTTTTGAAATGTGATTTTGTTGTTTTACAAATCGTTTTAGATTTGTGAATCAGGCAGACTCCATTTCTGATCTGCCTCAAACAAAAACAGAGCATTAAAGTGTTTAAGATTCAATCAAAGGCTTGCTGTGAGCGGCACACTATTAAAGTAACAGAAAAATCAATTCAATTTTTATTTGGAACATGATTTGTCACAAATAGCATTCTAATAGATAACACCGATTATATGGTAGCAATGTAAATTATATATACCGAGCTTACAACTTTGTCAGAGTCATCATTAAGGAATTTGACACCTAAGCAGGGGAACAATAAATGTCAACTGAAATATGTATCAGTTAGGTACAAATGGGATGCTGAAATGAGTGATGCTCGCACACGCTTATACTTATAAGTAATAATATGCAGTCTAAAGTAGCTTGCGTTTTCAAACAAGATAAGTTGTCATTTAAAATATCTCATATTTCTGAAGGTCAGGAATAAACGGCACTATTAGCATTAAAAGCTAGTAAAAGAAAAAGTAATTTGTTGTTCGTTTAGCATAACATTTCATGAAATAGCTTTGTAAAGTATTCACATTATTTTTTCCCCTATGGAGTCTGAGAAGACAGGATGAAGATGCTCCGTTCTTAACGAAGAGCTTTGTGTTGCATCTTTGATGCTGTTAACATCTTGGTTCAGTCAGATCTCTGTGGAATTACAAGGTTTGTGCCTGGGTGGGTAAATGCTGAGAAATAAAGCTGTTTACATAAGGGTGGTCTTGGCTGGCTCCAGCAAGATGCTGCCAGGCCCTGGGTTTGGTCCTCATCAGTAGAGCCACTGACACAGGGATGACAGCAAGACACTGAGGACAAGTGGCAAGACTGTCCGAGACTGAAGATGGAGAGTTTTGATGTGACAGACACAAGTCCCCATGAGTAAGAGGAGAGAGGCTCTTGCTGTGTGTCTTGGGAACAATGGCAGATAAATCAGGATTTGAATTCAAATACAGATGGGGACGATCTTGGGGTCTTAGAAATCTTTCACCAGTGACACCTCCTACTAACCACAGGTCCCGAACTCCAAAGTATTGTAAACCACCCCCCTCTCTCCTTTTTCTCCTAAATTTGGATAAAAGATCAAAACTACCAAGAAATAACATTGACCAACACCATTGTAACCACCACCTGGAATTAGCAAAGACGAACATTTTGTCATATTTGCTCCAGATCCTTTTGTAATGAAAAATAAATATAACACCACTGTTAGAGGATTTTAAACGTCCTTCTTTTGATATTTTGTACCACATCTGCAATGAGTAGCAGTATTTTGTGAACAGAAATGTACTTACATGGTAACCTCTCTATCAAGTGGCATCTTCCTGACACTTGCTTTTCTCTTCAACAGGACATTTGGGAGGTCTATTCATGGTGATACATATGGACCCTCGCTCATTCTCTGTCGTTGATGAAGTTGTATTTTGGGTAATCAGAATTTCATCTGTATTGCCTCAATTACTAGTGAGATGAATCTCAAACATTTATGATTCAGGTGTCTCTTTGTGTGTTGCCTGCTCATATCATTTTGTCCACTTTTCTATGTGGCTGTCCTTTTCTTTGTGCACTCTGAATACAAATCCTTTGTTGGGTCCACTTCAAATACCTTCTCGGAGGCTGTTCTTGTCTTCAGTCCTGTCCTTGGTGTCTCTGTTACTCTTAAAGAATAGCTCAGGCCTCCCTGCCCCTCCTGCCTCCTTTATTGGCTATTTACCATGTGCCTGGCACTGTACTAAGTGCTGTGCATGCTTTGTCTTATTTAATCATCACAGCCGCCCTGTGAGGGAGGGATACTGTTATTCCCAGGTGTGCTGAGGTTGAGAAGTGAAGAAGCCAGCCCACGTAGTACAGGGAAAGAGACAGCTGGGGCCAAGGCCGAGAACCTCTGTTCTATAATTTATATTAGTTTTACGGAGATCTAGGAAGTCTAGAAGGTCTCAGACAAGGACCTATTTCACTGCACCAGGTCGAGATTTTACATGCTGTATAGGGCTTCAAGAAAAAAAGTTTAGAAAACATAAAGAAAAAAGAAGAATGAAAGAAAACCCCCGAAGTATTGAGCTCAGGCGCTTTGGTTCTGCTGTGAATTCGAGGCATTTCTGTAAAGGGAAGGGTGGGCTCCTTCTGGCCTCATTCTCGGAAACTCAGGGGCTGACTCACCTGCTGTTCTCCTCAAGCCCCGGTCCCTGTGGCCATGACGCCATTCACAGAGTTGCTCGGTGAAGCCATTTCTGGATTCTGAGAATCGAGCAGTGGATGGATACTCCCATTCTGCCCAACAGGTGTGCCCTCCACTGCCATCCTAGGCCCTGAAAGTGCCTCCCTCTGCTTCCCACCAGGCTGTTTACTCACTGGGCCCCCAGGAATGAGTGAGCAGGTCAGCTGGGAGCTATTGGGAGGCCATGAGTGGGCAGGAGGCTAGCCTGGAAGGGCCACACTCTGCACAGGCCCCAGCAGCTCTGCCTGCTGTGGCCCCGAGCCCCCCAAGAGCTCAGCACAGACTCCTACCCGCTCATTGACCTTGAAAGAAGACCACACAGGCTGAGGCCCTATCCTGCTCAGGAAGGCAAGCCGAAACCTAGCGCTGACCAGGTGTGAGGTGAGGTGGGTGGAGCCCTCCGGGCAGCCCCTGGGGTTACAGCATCTGCAGAATCTTTGTATGAGCTGGGGCCCAGGTCGGGGTGTAGGCCCTGCTCCAGGCCCTCCCACTAGCTTTCTGGTTTTCTCCCAGGGAGAGGGATAAGTTGGGGAAAATATCTGCATACGACAGAACATTGCAATTTTCTTAATATTAAACAGTTCCTTAAAGTAAAAATTATATCAAAAAGATGCCTAAAATTGACACACAATTTGGACAATTCACAGAAAAAGAAATACAAAAGGCCATTAAACACTGAAAAGATGTTCACTCTCATTCATAACAAAACAAACACAAATTACAACATAGGGAAAAGCACTTTTAGCGCCTAATTGACAAAAGGTTTGACAATTTACCACATTGGTGAGGGTGCAAAACACTCTCATGTTAGAACAAACCGTATGAAATTGTCAATATTTGAATTTTTGGGCCCCCAAGAGCGGCAATTTGAATTTACAGTTCAACCTACCGTGTTGCTGGTTGGAGTGTAAATTGGACTGTACTTTGGCAATACTGATCAAAATAAACATCCTAAACATTTCTTAGACAAATTTGTATCATGTTAGAATATCATAAAAGGATAGTAGTTGCATGAATATTCATAAGAGGAAAATTTTATATGTCCATCAGCAGGGACAAACATACCACATCACATCCCTCAGTGGAATCTGTGAAGCCACACAAAGAATGAAGCAGCCCTTTCTGGACCATTAGAGAATAATATCAAAATTACCGTTAGTGAAGAAAGCAAGGTGAGAACGGTGTGTATTGTATGCTTCCATTTGTTTGAGAAAAAAAAAAAATGGTGGGGTGGGGCTGGGGTGTGTGAGATGGGTACATGAATATTTATACATACAATGTTTCTGGAAAAAACTCAAGTTGTCTCTGGGAAGAGGAACTGAGAGGCCCGAGGGCAAGGCTGGAAGGAAAGTACCCTGTGTATGAGCGCTCTTCTGCGTTGTTTGCATTTTGTGCCGTGTGCATGTAGTAACTTCTTTTTTTCTTTTTTTTTGCGGTATGCGGGCCTCTCACTGTTGTGGCCTCTCCCGTTGCGGAGCACAGGCTCCGGATGCGCAGGCTCAGCGGCCATGGCTCACGGGCCCAGCCGCTCCGCGGCATGTGGGATCCTCCCGGACCGGGGCACGAACCCGTGTCCCCTGCGTCGACAGGCGGACTCTCAACCACTGCGCCACCGGGGAAGCCCTGTAGTAACTTATGTTAAAGCCCTTCCTCCATGGCGCAGGCAGGTTTCCCCTAAATAATGCTTAGAGCTTGTCACTCATGCCACAGGCTGCTCTCACATGGGGTGTGCTCTCTCCCGCAGGATGCTGAAAGCTGAGTGGGCAACGTGTGGAAGCAACCTTTTCAAACAGGACAGAATTTCACTGTCTAAGGATGTAAAATACATTAGGACAGGCCACACCAAGTGCCCTGAGAGAGATGGTGGCAGAGGCGGACCGGTGGGATGTTCTAGGCATTATCTGTGGCCAAGTGGCTCCAGCCCCCCAAATCTTTTCTGAAATGTGACCCCAGAACATAGAGAATGTCAAACTAACACCTCAAGATCAAACTAATACTTCAACGTCAAAACAAGGCCATTAAAAATTTTATTATCATAAAGATAAAGAGGCCACCACATTTTTTTATCATTTCTCCTTTATTTTTTTATTTTTTAACATCTTTATTAGAGTATAATTGCTTTACAAGGGTGTGTCACTTTCTGCTTTATAACAAAGGGAATCACTTATACATATACATATGTTCCCATATCTCTTCCCTCTTGCATCTCCTTCCCTCCCACCCTCCTTATCCCACCCCTCTAGGTGGTCACAAAGCACCGAGCTGATCTCCCTGTGCTATGCGGCTGCTTCCCACTAGCTAGCTATTTTACGTTTGGTAGTGTATATATGTCCATGCCACTCTCTCACTTTGTCCCAGCTTACCCTTCCCCCTCCCCATATCCTCAAGTCCATTCTCTAGTAGGTCTGCATCTTTATTCCCGTCTTGCCCCTAGGTTCTTCATAACCATTTTTTTTTCTTTTTTCTTTTTTTTAGATTCCATATATACGTGTTAGCATACGGTATTTGTTTTTCTCTTTCTGACTTACTTCACTCTGTATGACAGTCTCTAGGTCCATCCACCTCACTACAAATAACTCAGTTTCGTTTCTTTTTATGGCTGAGTAATATTCCATTGTATATATGTGCCACATCTTCTTTATCCATTCATCTGTCGATGGACACTTAGGTTGCTTCCATGTCCTGGCTATTGTAAATAGAGTTGCAATGAACATTGTGGTACATGACTCTTTTTGATATATGGTTTTCTCAGGGTATATGCCCAGTAGTGGGATTGCTGGGTCGTATGGTAGTCCTATTTTTAGTTTTTTAAGGAACCTCCATACTGTTCTCCATAGTGGCTGTATCAATTTACATTCCCACCAACAGTGCAAGAGGGTTCCCTTTTCTCCACACCCTTTCCAGCATTTATTGTTTGTAGATTTTTTTTGATGGCCATTCTGACTGGTGTGAGGTGATACCTCATTGTGGTTTTGATTTGCATTTCTCTAATGATTAGTGATGTTGAGCATCCTTTCATGTGTTTGTTGGCCGTCTATAGATCTTCTTTGGAGAAATGTCTATTTAGGTCTTCTGAGGCCACCACATTTTTAACAAGGGTACAGAGTTTGTAAAACGTCTTCTTGCACCATGTCGCTGCTGCAAAAATTATACCTGTGGAAGAAAAACTTTCCAGCATGAGGCTCGTTTGCTCGTGGAAGTGTGACCTCAGATGAGTAAACGGCTTTTGGCCCGCTCGCTGGGATTCGGACCTCTCTGAGTGAAAAGCTTTTTGCTACACCAGGCAGAGTCCAAGTGACTCTCACCCAGCAAATCCACTCAAAGAACCTCCTCCCCTCCATGGGCTTTTAATGAGCTGAGAGTGAATCAGTGGTCAGACCAAAGATTTTCAAAATCTAGGGGGTTTGGGGCTTAGCAATGAGGATCTCCTTTTAAGGTGGATCATATTTTAAACACAGTTAGGAGTTTCCATATTTTAAACACAATTAGGTACTCTCCCAACTCCTACCAAGTAAGATTCTATTCCCTCCGAATGAGAAGAGCTTGCCCCTGTAAGCTAGATCCCAACACATGCTGTAGTCTCCAAAAAAAACAATTTACATTAATACCTGCACCCCAGCTGAAATTAACTCAGAGATTTCCTACAAGTACTGCACGTGTCTTCCTTATTGCTTAAGGTAAAAGAGTTTCATATTTGCCTGGTTCTTGAATCGATGCCTTACCACTGAGGCCTTGCTCCTGTCAAGTTGAATTTGGCTTAAGGAAAATGATTGATTTTTCAAAGTAAATTGGATGGATAGATGGAGAGTTGAGATGAAGAGTTGGGTAGATGAATGGACGGATGGCTGAACAACCAGAAGGGTGAGGAGACAGGTCTGGAGAGATGGCTGGATGGATAAGTGGATAGGTAAGTGGATGAGCAGAAAGGGCTGGACGAATGGATGAGTCGATGAATACCTAGATGGGTAGGTAGGTGGGTGATTGGACTCATGGATGGATTGGTGAATACATTGATAACTAAATATAGAAAATAAAACTTAGATGGAATGAAAGATACTCACTCAGCCCTGTCTTCACCACTTTGCACTGTAATTCGGGAAGCCCCCAGTTTGGGCCGGAAGAGATTTATCACATTGTTGTTCCAGAGGAACTTGACCTTCTGGACTTTTCCTACATTGAAGTCCACATCAATGTCATGCATATGACTTGCATCTGGTCGGAGGGATCCTCTGAAAACATAGACAGAAAATGTTATATCAGCTGGATATATGAATACATAGGATGACAGCAATTTATTTTTTCTTCAAACAACGGCTGCTGTTTCTGGTTTTCTGCAAATAGGTTGTATGACTTCATGCACATCCAGGGGTTGCTAAAACACAAATGTATTTGTGAAGAACAGACCTTTAAAAAATACTGGACTCTAGATTTCCACTGTCTTAGTTTGTCCCTAGAGGGAAGTTAAATATTTGGGGTGGTGTATTAACCCTATTAGTTCACTGCAGGACTATATTAATGCAACGTCTTATGTTAGAAGATGCCTGTGGGTCAGCCGAGGTCATTTGTTAGCCCCTCATAGGTAGCACAGGAAGTTGTCAAAGAATTTTAACTTAACACGAAAATTATTATGTAAAAGTTGGTGCAAAATCCAGAATCTAATTTTACAGCACGGTTATGCATTCATCCAACACACATTTACCAAGTACCTCATATGTCCAGCAAAAGTAGGTGTGAGGCTACCACAGCAACGAGAAGCTGGCCTCAGGCTTCCTGTGTGTGTGTTGCCGGGAAGGGAGTTGCCATACAAACGCGCCTGGCCTAAGGAGAATTTGATTTTCCTAAAACCTAAGTCAGGAAGCAACGACTGACAATCCAAAAGGAGTTAGCATTTGTCTCATTTTAAATAGCCGGTTCCCCCCCTGGGCCTCACTCCTCTCATGTGTAAAATGGGGTGATTGAACCAGATGCTAAGCCTTCCTTCCAGGTTTGACATTCCAGGATTCAATGGTTCTGTATAATAGATGGCTAGATTTATAAAGCAGTTTATACCCAATCTTGTATGAAGAATCTATTATGGAAAGTATGGTCATTTCACTTTACTATCAAACTTACTTGAAAATTTCATATTGTTTTGAGTTTCCATTACTTCCATACAAAGCAATCCTGATGTACCCACTCACTTTCTTTTTTCCAGCCAGTGTGACAGATACCCTATATCTCCAACCTGTTGAAAGAAATACAATCATTCGAATAACTCCTCTTGTTGAAAAGAATGACCTCGTGGACGCAGCCTTGTTCCAAGCTCTACGTCCCCCGCGGATGAGAGGTAAGGGTGAATGTGAGTAACGATTTCCTTAAACGAGGTTTGGGGTCCTGGGATTCAGATTCTAGGTGGGGGTGAGGGACTCCAGAGGAAGTAAATCTTATACTTCAGCACAATCTCTTGTCGATACAGCAATGTATGTGCCCTGATGGATGCAGGGCAGCCGGTTACTGCACCTGTGTACCCTGGGTACACATCACCGGCCATCCCCAGAAAGGCCACAGGGAGAGAGAGATGCTTGTGGCTATAATGTTTGGATAAATCACCTACTGCTCTTTTAGTTTATTGCTGTTTTCACATGCAACGGACATAGTCTCAATAGAAAAACAACCCAGATAAATTAAAAAAAGAAAGAACCTTCATCAGCACCCCATCTACCTGCCCTGCATCCCAGGTCCTTCCCTGATGTCATCACTTTGGTCTCTATACTTAATCAAGTCCAGTGGTTCCCCATCAGGGGGAGATTTTGCCTCCCTGGGGACATTTGGCAATGTCTGGAGGCTTCTTTGGTTGTCACACTGGGGGTGAGGTGAGGTGGGTGTGGAGAGCTACTGGCATCTAGTGGGTAGAGACCAAGGATCTGTTAAACAAACTGCAATGCACAGGACAGACGCCTACAACAACGAATTATCCAGCCCCAAATGTCAGCAGTGTGAGGTTGAGATAGGCTGATCTAGAGCTTTCTCTTTCTCTTTCTCTCACACATCTGTGTATATAAAAGAATATGGGCTTCTTTTCCCTTCTTTAAATAGTATGTGCTGTTATTCTCTATTCGCTCCACCCATTCCCCACCCCAGAATGATTCCCTTTCTCCGTCCTGCCCTGTGTTCCGGAATGTTTGCCTCCCACCCCAGGATCCTTGCTGCTGGCTTTTAGCTGGGTTTAGCCAATACGAGGTGTATGCAGGAGGTCAGAAGGCCAGAGGAGAGAGGTGCAGGTGTCATCTCCCTGGCCCCCACCTTGCTCCAGAACCATGAGTCTGTCAGAAACTCCCTCCTTCCCTGTATTCTGAGAGCTGCACAGCCACCAGATTCCGGGGGCCTCGGCATCCCTTGCCCTTTTTTTTCTTGTTACAAAGAAAAATATTTTATTATAAAATTTTGGAAAATATGAATATGGGTAAGTAAAAATTTAACATGAAAATCTTGCTTGTTCCTTTAACCCTGCCCACACCTCTAACAGGAGGCCCTTCAGTAAAATCTCTCCATTTGAGCCACTTGGATGAGTTCTGTCTCCTGTTGGGACCCTGACTGATACATGACATGTTGCAGGCTGTTTTGTCGCTTGCCTTTTCACTAAATATGCCTTAGAGATCTCTCCTCAGCACATAGAGCTATCGCCTTCTTTTTAGCGGTTCTGTACAGTATTTGGTGGTTTACCAGTTGGTGGGTATCCAGGTTTCTCTCTCCAATCTTCTGGTATTAAAAACAGTGCTGCAGTGAACACCCTTGAGCACTTTCTCATGCAAGTATTTTCATAAGGTACACTCTGAGAAGTGGAATGACTGGGTCAAAGGAATATACATATAAGACTTTATAGAGAGTGCCAAACCGTGATCTTTCATGATAAATATTGTGAAGATCACATGAAATACTGTAAGTGAAAAGAGTTTTGTGAAGTGCTATATAAATTTTTTTTTTAATGTAAAAATCCCTTGAAAAATAATTGCTCTTCTATTCGGCTACCGTGTGATATTAATTTTAACAAAATAATCTTGATCGTTTCGCTATCTTGTACTTTTTTAATGAGAAGCTGGGCAAAACAACAACAGAAATGCAGCGTGCTTGTGTGTGTGCAGGGGGACTGGTAGAAGATGTATTTAGCCGGAGACTTCTTGACTTACAGGGACTTTGCCCCGCCTTGCCCTCTTCTGTTAATGGATCCATCCTTCCTGCCACTGGGGTGGGTGGACATGTGACCCAGCCTGGGCCAATCACTGTACTTTATTCCATTGATCAGGATTTTTGGTTAAAGGAGTGAACTTGAGATCCAAGACAAATGCCATTCTACTGCCTTTCCATTATAGCTTAAACTGGTTGGAGGTGAGTTTCTGTCAATTGCTACCAAGGGTCCTAATAAGGCTGATACTCTGAAATTATTTGCAAGAATTTTTAAATGAGTAAAATGGAAACTTACGAGTAAAGTTACCACTGCTTCCTGTGTTCAGGAAAAAGGTTTGTCCCACAGCACTGGTTTTCCCCTGAAATTGGTCAGCATAGTGCCCCATTTTGGGGCATCCTTCAGTAGGACAAGGGAAACAGCCACTCTAGTGAAAGAAAACAGTCTGTCTGTGAGTCGTAGGCCTTTGACTCACCCATTTTCCTTTCCATCCTCCTGTCTATCCATCCATCCATCCATCCCTCCCTCATCCATCTTCTCATCTACCTATTCTTCCTTCCATTCATGTATCCATTCTACCCCTTCTCCCACATCCACTGCTCCATGCAGGCACGCATCCATCTACCCATGCATCCTTGCACACACTGGGAACTTTCCAGAATGAAAAGTTGGGGATCTAGGGAAGGCCCAGCACAGTTCAAGTCTGCTGTCCCCCTCCTGCCCATCCTATTCCTGGGAGGAAGGCTCTGTAAGCCTCAGCATTTCTAGTGCCTCCTTTCATTAGCCGTGGAGTTACATCTCTGCTCTCTTCCAAGCCAAAGGGACAACACCACCATCACCACCAACTTCCCTGGGCGCCTGGTGTGACCTACCTCCTGAAACTCATTGTAGGACGCACAAGGGTAGCCTAGGAAGCCATCGGGGCTGAGGATACTGCTTGAGTAATACTTGTAGCTTCTTATGTGATTGCAAGCCACAAAGTCTTGGGTTCCTGAGAAGACAAAGGCCAAGGGCGCTAACAAGAGGCATTAAACTTTTGAAGCCCGAACCATTCTGACCCAGCGAGGAATCACCTCTGCATTTCACAGGTGGATGATGGTGTCCCTGAACACCTTGGTCACAATTCACAATTTCTGTCATTGACCTTGACATACTTCGGGGCAAGTAGAAAAGCTGGGGGCTTGTTTAGTAGTGGTGGTTGGCTGGAGTCGCTTTCCTCTCCCCGGCACTGTCTATTTTCTGGGGTGGCCCCCCCTCAGGGCTAGGCAAGTGTTAGGGAGTGAGAAGGTCTAACAAGCACCTCTGTCTAATCCTCGGGGGCCAGGCATGTAACGTAAATAAATAACGAAGGCTTGGGGGAGTGGGGAGCGTTGGTTAGAGATATATCATACTTCACCTTTCGCGTGAACCAAGCTTTTCTGTCTATGGTCTCAGGCTGAGAAATTCTTCCTTCTTACTCCTCCAGGCATGAGGTAAAAGCAACGGAGAGCAAGGTCACCATGGCCTCTGGCTACTCTTTCACCGTCTTTCTCTTTAAACCAAAGTCCTCTTGTTTGGGAAATTGTTTTTTCCTGTCTCCAGCTACTAGGTACAAACTTCCCATGGAGTGATCCACAGTGACCCTGGCATACCTGGGGACCACTGCTTGGGGGTCTGCTGGGCTCCATCCGCCACCCGTTGGGAAAGGAATGTTGCCCTTTGTGCTTGGGGGATTAGCTCTCCGTAGCCCCCCAGTCCCGCGCACCCCACACCAACACTCATTACCAGACAATAGGACCTGTTTCGAAGTTAACTGTCTCTTTCATCCAAAATTGCTGCCCAGGGATTCCATGTTAGAGAAGCAAGCGGATGTAATTGCTCCTCAGCGGCCAGGGCGACTCGGCACGCACACAACAGAAGCACGTTCCAGCAACCGGCCACCTCTCTAATTAAACCTGGGCTCCTTCCTATTATGTGTGCCCTGCGCGTCCCATCGGAGAGGGGGCAGCCCTCACTGTGACTCTGGTGTTCTTTCAGAAATCAGACCAGCCAAGCAGCCCTCCCTCGAGTTACCCGGTGCTGAGCAGAGAGGAGGTGGATGTTGGCTATTGTTTTATCGACTCTGCTCTTTCACATGAAGCACATGGAAGATCAAAATGCCACGGAAGGCCGCTCAGCTCAAGGTAAAAAACTGGACACAGAGCTTGCTTTGCGCCAGGCCCTGCGCAGGGTCCTGAGGAGTCCAGGTCGCCCAGGCCACGGCCCCTGGCCTCGGGGAACTCCCCACTCAGAAAAAATAAAGACTAAAATGAGACGATCACAGACTCAAAGCCTCCACTTTTAGGGAGGAGAGTGACGCCTGTTCTCAGGGGAGGGGCAACAGGAATAGCCCCGGGCCAGAACAAGGGACGGCTAATGGAGATGGTACTTTAGGTCACCTAACATTAGGGGTACTGATCCTGCTCTCTCAGATAAATGGAGACACGTACAAGGCTCGTCCCCCAGACCCCCAGGCCTCCGCCTCCATGCACGTGCCCCTCAAACCCACAGGGCACGTCCGTCCTCCCCCTTCCCCCCATCGTCTTCTTACCAGCTCAGTCCCTTTCCATCCCTAGCACCTGACAATAGCAAATGGCAAGAAAGTCAAAACCCTCCACATCTTTGCTTATGCTCTGCAGATCTTCAAGGAGCCTGCACTGAAGGAAGGATGGGGGCCAAAGGCAAAGCTGGGTCCTAACTGATGCGCCAGTGCAGCCCATGTCTCAGCATCCTGCTAAGGGGGAGAAGGCGCAGGCTGGGCATGGGGTCGGGCTTTGCAGCCAGAAATTGGGCTTAAATATAAGGTGGCCTTGGGCAAGTTTTATCACTTTTCTGACCCCATTTCCTCGTCTGTAAAATGGGGCTAATCAGAGTAACTATCTCGTGCCACTGCTGTGAAAATGCCCGGCACAGACCACACCACCTGCCTTCTCCCCAAGTGGAGCAGCTGCTGTCTTGCTTCCCTCATTTACATACCTTCCCATATTCCATTTATATCAATGATGGTTGACAAGGCATTTTTCTGACATCCAGGCATTTCCCGTCCTCCATTTGGGTAGAAATCCAGGTGGCCCACCTTTTGGCTCATTCCAAAACCTGAAACATTGGCAGCAGAGATGAGTGGGAGGGAAGTGGTCCCAGAGTCAGGTGGTGGCCATGAAGAGCGTTCAGCTCCTTCCAATGGGAGCAAGAGCCTTCTTGGCAACTTCTCCTCACAGTGCAGCCACCCTGTCTCTGGCTCTGCGGAAGTTCTCAGATGAGCACTTGGCAAGACAAGAAAGGAGGAGAGGGCTTCCCTGGTGGCGCAGTGGTTGAGAGCCCGCCTGCCAATGCAGGGGACACGGGTTCGTGCCCCGGTCCGGGAAGATCCCACATGCCGTGGAGCCGCTGGGCCTGTGAGCCATGGCCGCTGGGCCTGCGCGTCCGGAACCTGTGCTCCGCAACGGGAGAGGCCGCGTACCACAAAAAAAAAAAAAAAAAAAAAAAAGAAAGGAGGAGGCCCTGAACAACAACGATACCATCATCGGTGTCCTGATACCATTATGCACCAGAAGACACATGTCAGGGCAGGGCTGGTGCACTTTTTATTACTTTATTCATTTTAAAATTTTGGTTTCTACATTATAGTGTTAACTGAGACCACATAAACTTTGTTGTTATATTGAGAACCACAGCATAATGGCTAGGTGGTTTGGATTTTGAAGCACATAGACCTGTGATCACATCCTGGTTCTTCTTACACATCTGTGATCTTGACAATTACTTGATCAATTACTTTACCTTGTCGAGCCTCAGTTTCCTCAGCTATGAAGTGGTAATAACAATACCCACTTTTCAGGGTTGTTACAACGATTAATGAGCTAATGTATGCAAAATGTTCAATGCAGCACATGGTAAACACTTCATAAGTGATAGGATCATCAAAACCATACCTTTTATTGGTACATTTCATGAGTGGTTATACAAGAAAATATTGAAAAAAGAATGTTAATTTTAGAAGAATTCAATTAAGGGCTATATTTAATCTCCAACAAAACAAACTGTAAGCAAAGCTTTGACAAAAGAAGAAAAAAAATGCAAAGATTACCTTTGCATTTTGCAAGTACAGGTCAAACATCAATAATAAATGCCACTCTGGATACTGACAGACTAGGGAAGGATGCAGAGTCTGGAGACGGAGGGAGCCTTCCACAGGTTATAGAAGCCTTTCGTTCTATCTGGGGCCTCAGGCTGACATCACTGGCACTGAACTTGCTGTTTGTTTGTGGCTGACACCCGTTTTGACTGACTGGTTGGTTAACCATTTTGAATACCACCCTGTGGTATGTGTGTGCAGGTGGGGGAGGGTGGCAGGGGGCACATGCCTGGATCTGCTCTCATCAGTTACAGCCCTGGTCCCTGAGAGGTGGGGTGAGGAACTTACCCAGGAAAGGGATTATGGGAGCAGAATCCGTGTGAATCACATCCACAAACATGGCATCGGACGGGTCCAGCCGAACCTCCTCTGGCGTGCCCTGGAAGCATGGCTGTGCCGGGTCTAGCCCTAAGAAGAGGGAGGTGGACAGGGAGGCCGCACTCTAAGACCACCCAGGATCTAAACCCTGTACGCACAAAATCCATGGGGATTCCTGGGCGAAGGATCCCACGCCCCAGCAGTCATAGTTTGGAGAATTGAGTCTGTAGGTCCTGGTCTGCTTGGGAGAGAGGCTGGGACAGAAAGGCTGCCAGTGGGGTCGTTGCCTGTCACAGGACATCCAGAAATCCCCACTGCCTGGCGTCATGGAATATCGGGATGGTGCCCTTGCTCCCTTCGTCTCCCTTTTCCTTTCTTCCCTCACACACGTTCTGTTTGGCTACAGCTCTCCAAGACTGAGCTCCCGGGCCCGGCCCAGCTCCTCCACAGTCTCCGAGCCCTGCACGGCCCATTCCCCCGCGTCTGTGGTCATGGCCCCCGGCCTGCTGCTCGCTCTCCCACACTCTCCCACACTCTCCAAGAGCCCCTCAAACACGACCTCTTCATGGAAAGTGTAGCCTCTCCTTTCTTGGGTCATTCCCTCCTCATTGCATAGGATTCTTCTGCATTCGTTAATTCTGCTTTGACTTTTATTTGTCTACTTAGTTGTCTGCCTCCTGCACTAGACTGTGGATTTCCTGAGGCAGGGGCCGTGCCCAGTTCATCTTCAAAGACAAGCAGAAGGTGGAAGGAGCAGGGCACTCAAGACTCGGTGACCTACATCTAGTGCTGGCTGCTCAAGGCCAGGAGCCTGTCCTCCTTGCACCTGGAAAGTGGGGATAACAACAGTAACTCCCCTGGCAGGGTTACTGTGAAAATCCCATGGAAAGATCTAAGAGAAAGGACATTGCAAACTGAAAAATACCCTTTATCCTTCACCCGAAGCCTAGCCTGGTGCCCAGAGCAACAGACGCATTCATTAAATGCTGACTTGAACAGTTTGCCTAAGTTACATATTGATGTGGTGCACCAAACGGTTGTCTGTGTCTATGTCTGTGTATTCATTCTGCCTGGTGTTTCCTTCCTCCATTTATTCTTTACTGAGCACCTGCTATGGCAGGTCTCAGCTAGTCACTTTCATTTTCTGCCTGTCCTGGCACAGGGAAGACATTCAATAAATATTTGTGGAACTGATGAATTGATTTTTTTCAAAAATCAGCTCACTTTTTAAAAAACTTTGCCATACTCTACCAATAATAACCCTGAAGTCATGAGTTTAATGTGTTAGTTATATTTTTCTTTTTTTATAAATGTATTTTTGCTTACAATCCTGTATTTTCTAGCACACGTGAAAATATATGAACAATTATTTTTCAAGTCCCCTGCACCACCTAAAACCAGTTCCAGGAGGATCGGAAGGGGCGCCCTTGGCCGTGGGAAGCGCGTGGGTCTCTCCTTCCACCGCCTGCTCCCCTGGCTGGGCCGGCGCCCGCCCCCAACCCCGGCCCAGAGCCCCTACCTGTGATCCTGCCCATGCGGCCCCCCAGCCTCCTGCCCGCCTCAGCGGCCGTGTGCGCGCCCAGGCTGTGGCCGATGAGGTGCACGTTCTCGGGGCCATAGCCCAGCTGGGTCTGCGGAGGGAAGGAGCATCAGGTCCCGGAGCATCAGGTCCCAGACCACCAGGTGGGGATGCGCCGGCTCTCGGGGAGCGGGGATTGGGGCAGGACCCAGGCTGGAAACTCGGGAGGAATGACCCCCGGCTCCAGGCCGCCGCCTAGGACAGCGCGACCCGGCCCCTGGCTGGCCACAGGGGTAACGGTGGTCCCGGGGTCCGGCTGGCGCACGGGGTAACGGTGCTGACCAGCGGCCAGCGCATCACCTGCAGGCCGCCCTGGCCGGGACTGGCAGTGCTCTGCCAGCTCCCACACGCAGCCCACCGTGGACCTCCCTCCCCTTGTCCCCGGCAGGGGCTGGGCCAGTGCAGAACGTGGTAATGGGCCCGGCTCTGGGGGTCTCCAGACTCGACCTTCCTGGAGGCCGTAAGGGACCTTCCCTGAGAGCGAAGACTCATCTGGGCTGAGAACTTCAGGGCAGCCCAGCCTGCTCTACAATTCCCAGAACAGCCTGCAAGGAAGGCTTATTTCAAAAGGGGAAACTGAGGCCTGAAGAGGTTAGTCTGCCTCAGGCCCCACAGCTAGGGATCTTCAGGACAACCCCGGAGGGAGGAAGTTTGCAGCTTCATGTAGCAAAGGCCCTTCTTGGGCTCCCGGCTTTCAGGCTCTGCCTCTACCCATGGGTCCCCAGGCTGCCCCTGGGTGCCACGGGGTGCTGGCCTGCCCCTCTCCTGCCCCCTACCCACAGGATGTGGCCCAGGCAGGGGTTTACCGACAGCCCTTGTATTAAGTAAGCTATCTCCGCTCCCACGACCCGAGTGTTGTGGACAGCTTGGGTGTATCCTGTCCTGGCCCCGCGCTTCCAGTCCACACACATGCAGTTCACCTTCTCCACTTTAAACATTTTCTGGGAAAGACAAACATGAGGGAGAAACCAGTTTATTAACAGCCACGGGTTGCACACTCCACAGATAGGCGTTCACAACCGTCAAGCATCTAGCTTGTGTCAGAACTTTAACATTCCTCACACTCGTCCTGATCCACACCACAGTGCTGTGAACTGGGTATACTTACTCCCACTTAGCAGATGTGGAAACTGAGGCCTGGAACAGAGTGACTTGTCTAAGGTTTTACAGATGGTCATTGACACAACCAGGTCAGAAAGATGACTTATGAGGTCAGGGGTTAGCAAACTACTACCCGAGTGCCAAATCCACTCGGGTAGTAGTTTGCTAACTGCTTTTATGAAGTTTTATTGCAAACAGCCACACCCATTTGTTTACAGATTGTTCACCTCTGCCTCATAGCTACAACAGAAGCCATATGAACTGAAACCATATGGCCTGCAAATGCTACAATATTTATTACCTGCTCTTCTACAGGAAAGTTTGCAGACCCTTATACTAGATAGTTGGAGCCACAGAGAGGCTGCTTTTATGTTCCCAAAAATGCTTTGATGGGAGATATAAAGTATTGAGGGACAAGCTTAATAAGATGAAATTTAGACCGAGGTAGGAGACAACTCTCCCGGATACATGCATCTTTTGTATCATGTAGTGTGACCCAAGCACAAATACTGGTGCCTTGGGGGCTGGAGGGAAGAAACATCAGAAAGGGCTACATTATATCCTTTGTTCATTTGGGGAGGTCCTGGACTGCATTTTGAAGTTGGGAGTGGTTGGCTGGGGGGTCAAGGCATCATGGTGGACCACATACCCTTGGCTCTCCAATACCCAGGTCCGCGTAGCCTCCCTCTGGAACTCAGGAGGCACGTGTGAAACCCCAGACCAAGAGGAACAAAGAGCGCTCCGGCAGAAACTGCTCGAGGTCTTATCCCACTGCAGCTTAAGCCTCTAAGAGCCGTGCCACGGGCACCTCCTACAGGCCAAAGCTGTAGACACACGGGATTGTGGTGTCTTGTGGACAGAAGACCTCGTTTCGCATTCCACGTCTGGATTCAACTTTGGGCAAGTACTGAAGTTTTCTTTGCCTCAATTTCTTCATCTATAAAATGAGAACCATAACTGTGCCTGCCTCACAGCGTGGCTGGGAGGGTTAAACGGGACAAGGACTGTGGAATGATTAGCACAATGCCAGACTCACAGTAAGTGCTCAGGAAATGGATGGTATGAATAAGAATTCATTCCTAATATTCATGATCACTATAGAGCTGCGCTGTCCAATACTGTGGCCAGGAGCCACATGTGGCTCTTTACAGTTAATTAAAATGAAATAAAATTTAAAATTCCGTTCTTTGGTCACACTGGCCACAAGCCGAGTGGTCAGTAAGCACAGGTGGCCAGTGGCTCCTGATCCGGTAGTGCAGATATAGAGCATTTCCATCATCACAGCAAATGCTTTTGGATAGTAGTGCTGCGGGGGGTAAAGTATTTTTTATGACATACAAGGGTTTTATATAAACCATCAGAGACAAACGCCAGGTCATTTGCTGTTGTCTCCACCTCTGGGACTTTCTGATTGGACTCTGGGTCTTTTCAGCCTCATAAGGAGATGTTTGACTAGAGGTTCGTGGGTTGGGAGACCTTGACATTGGGTACCCATGAGAACCCGAGTTTTCCTCAGTGGTTTTAGGATGGACCCGTCTCTCCTGGGAAGTTATCCTTTCCCAGCCTCAGGGGATGCGGAGTTTGCCTCCATGTGCTGGGCGCTGCTCTCACCAGGTGAGGAGGGTGAATGCCTACCTTGCACAGGTCAATTATCCAGTCCTCCTCCCCCTTGTCTAGGAAGCCGTGGATGACGAAGCGTGTCTTGCGGTCCAGCTGGAAGTTTGAAGCCTCGATGGTGCTAAGGTCAGTGACATTGATCCGCTGGTTAAATTAGAAAAGATGAATTTGAATGTTGGCCTTTCCAAGCCACAGACCCGTTAGAGCCCATTCCCGTAGCCAAGGTGACAGATTCAACTCCCACGAAGTTGGATGAGGCTAGAACAGGAGTTCCTGACTTAGGGTTGGAGGATAGAATTCAGAACGTCCAAGTTTATTGATTTTTCTATACTGAAATGTAGCATTTTTGTTCATTGTGAAATTGAGCAACAAACATAGCAGACTTAGCAATACACTGTCACCAATAGAGGTGGCAGATATTTTCATTTTATATTACAGTTGTTACAGATATTTAAAAATATCATCTGTACTCATTACTATTTAAAATTACAGAAGTTATTAGACCAACTCCTAGACCTTGTTCTTTAGTGAGATAATAAAGCAGCATATTTATCTTTTTAAATGTTCTGATAACTGTTTTCCAGTATAATTAGTGTCCTTTTTAATCCAATGTTTTTTATTTTATGCATTTAACCCTTCCTGCTCCGTTGAGGTGCATCTCCCCTCTGCCTGATGCTTCTGGCCCAGGGGTTCCTCAGCTTTTCTGTGCCAGGACCTCTTTGGCCATCTGGGGAAGCCTATGAGTCCCTTCTCAGGATTTTTTTTTTTTTTTTTGCATAAAATATATTTTATTTTTAAAAATTATTTTTTTAAATGGGGACTCTGGGTGGGTAGTTTGTCACCTAGAATCCGACAGTAGGTGACCTCGGGGACCTATAGACAGACACCCTGCTCTCTCAAACTTGGTTTGGGGTCAGAGCTGTGAGCTGCTTGAGTTCTGAGCAGTTCTTCCCGTTCACTTCTGAGCACCTGGAGGAAGCCTGCTGGCCTCCACCTGGCAGGCCTTCTGGGAACTGAAGATTGCTCCAAGGGTCCCCAAATTTCTCCTTTGTCATTAAATGTCCCCTGTTCCCCTTCTAGCTCCTGAGGAAGGATTTACATCCCCCAACCCCTACCCTCTGAGGGGCTACGCTCCCTCCACTGCCTGGTTTGGAAAGAAGCCAGACCCTCTCAGGGATACATAGGTCTGGGTTTCTCCATAAGAGCTGCTCACACCCCCTTCCTCCCCAAACAGGGTTCTAATCCTGGGAAGCCCTGCACTTCTGTGCACAAGTGTGTGAATGTGTCCGTTTCCGGGTTGGGCGCCCATAGATTTCATCAGATACTCGAAGGGATTTATGATCCCGAGAGCTAAGATGGCTCTAAGTCTAACACTGGTGAGGGAGCGTCATGTGAAAAGTTCCAAGGCAGTGAATTATTCCTCAGACAACCATGTGAAGGCTCCAGCGTGGGCGCCCAAATCCCCCACCATGCGGTCATTCTATGCCCCTCTTACTTGGTAGTTATTTGGATTCTCATTTGTATACAGAAGAAAGTGGGTGTCAATGTCCTTGGGAGACCAGGGAAATAACTTTAAAGGCCGCTGAAAGATGCTGGTCCATGGTTTTTCATCGGAAAAGCAGCCGAAAGGTTTGTAGCAGATCTCCTTTCCTGGGGCAGGAAGAGGAACAAACAGGACACTTGTGAGGGTCTGAGAAGGAGCAATGTCACCTCAGCTACTCGGGAGGACTCTTCAGGGTACAGCTCAGGGCTGGTGAAGGCCGCTGCTCATCTTTATCTTTGCTGTCAGTGTTCCTCAGACTTCTGTGGTGATAAGAACCACCTGGGGGCTGAGGGTGAATGAGCATCTTCACACTCCCAGGCCCCTCCCTCAGAGATTCTGATTCAGAGGGTCTGGGGTGGGGCCCGAGAAACAGCATATTTAATAAGTGCCCCTGTTCATCAGGCAGGTTGGGGAATCACTGAGAATTCCTGGGAACCTTCAGCCTTAAAACTACCTCTTGCAGGAAACCCCCAGATGGCCCTTTACATCCACTCATCAACCATCATGTATTTATCAAGTGTCTACGGATGTCGTAGCACAGAGATGCTATTCGATGAGTCCTGAGGTCTCTCTTACATCCAGCACAGGCCGTGCACACAGTAGGCGTTCCTGGGTATCTGTCCAGTCCCCATGTCTTCACGTCATCCTTCTATGCACCTTTGTTTTTTCCAAATTATTCTCTGCCATTTCAGATTTCCCTGTTGTTCTTTGAAAAGGTAAATGTCTTAAGAACAGGGAGAATTTATTTTTGCATCATACTGTGTATAGTAGGGGCTCAGTACATGCAGTTGATGACCTAAATAACCCCATCTAAATCTGAGGGTCCTTTCTCTAGTCCATGACATATTTTCACAATTATGTCACCCCCAGTATAACCAGGGGTGACATAATTTCAAATCCAGAGGATTACAATGGATTTTCTCTCTTAGTCTTCCTCAACTGATGGAGCCAATTATTAGTCATTCATTCAGAAACTGGTAATAGTTAATACTTGTTGTTTACTATGTGCCGGATACCACACTAGTGTTTTACCAGTATTGGCCTCCAAACAGCCCGTGAGGAAGGAATGAATATTACCTTTATTTGACAGAAGAAGAGCCCAAGGCACGGAGACGAAAAGCCAGCTACCCAAGGCCACAGCCAGTGGTGGAGCCGCGATTTGAACCCTAGAAGCTTAACTGGGAATAAAAGTAGGAACTGGGGAGCCATAGAGACAAATCAGATCGAAACCCGGCCCTGAAAGAGAGGAAATCTAACTGGGAAGGAATAATGAGCGTTGAATTCATTCTGGGAAGAGGGAACCGTCCCACAGGAAAGGCCACAGGCGGCTAAAGCAACCTTGGCTTCAGATGGTAAGCGCAGGGGCTTCGATGCCAGGTTAAGACACCTGGGTGTTAGGTGGGTAGTGGGGAGGCGCTGGGGGTGCTGAGCCGGTGACTGGGGTGGGAGACAAGTGTAAGTGGCTCAGAGGTGGGGGAGCCTGGGGGCAGGGCTGTGGGCCTGGTGAGGGGAGAGGCCTTCTGACCTGATGGCAGAGGAAGTTAAGGAAGAGGCGGGGAGATGGGGCGAGGGGGTGCTGTCCAAGCCTGGTGGGGGACAAGTGAGTTCGAGGCATGGTGGGAGGCCCTGGTGGAGCTGCCTGGAACTTGGGAGGACCGGGGCTATGCTGCTGGGGACTGGACAAGGGAGCAGTCCTGAGGAACAGACACATGAGGAGAGCACCTGGAGTGACCTTTGGAAACGCCCGTGTCTGGGGCAGGAGGAAGCAGCAGATCAGCGAAGGAGACCAAGAGGGGTTGGAAAGGCCTGAGGAGCAGCCAGACCCCGCCCGGGCTCTTCTGTCGGGGGCCGGGTCTGGCGGCAAGGCTTGGCTGGAATTCCAGAAAGGCAAGAGGGGGCTGGGGGCAAGCTGAGGAGACAAGGGGAAAGGGTCCGGATGCAGAAGAAAGCCCTTGCAGGGACTGGAGAAGACCACGTCTGTTCTTGGGGAGACTGTGCTCAGCAGGGTTTGGGGGCCTCACGAGCCAGGCAGTGAGGGGTTCTGACTGATGGGAGAGGAGGTGAGAAGACCTGGCAGTGTGGGAAAGAGAGCACCTGTGAGGTACACCTGCGAGGTACACCTGCGAGGTACATGGGGGATGGGCATAAGCAGATTCGGGCTCAAGGGGGCTTTGGTAACAAGGGAGGTTTCAGGACAAGTAGAACGTGGGTGTCTGCATCTCCTCTGGGCAGGAGGCCGGGCAGGACGGGAGTTCACAGAGGGACACGTCCACAAGATTTCAGTCTGCAGACGTGCACTTATCTATGCCTAGGAACTGAAGGTATTGGGGGCCTGACAAGAACGTCCCACTCTCCACCTGGCCCAGCTGCCTGCCACCTCTGCCGCCTGCTCCAGCCACTGGAGCCTTTGCAGGAGGACGGGAACCAAGCTGGACAATGCTGGGATAATCCTTGTTGAGCACGGTGCCCTGTCTCTACCACAGAGTCATCACTCCCCGACTGGTAGCGATTGCTGTTTCATGCAATAATGATAATGCTATTAATTAGGGAGAAGGTGATGAGGATGCCTCTGTCTGTCTCACCCAAAGGCCAGCCCAGGCACGGTCACCAAAGGGATGGTGACAGCATCCTCACCTCTGACTGTGGCCAGCAGGAGAAGGCCGATGGTCCAAGAGGGCAGCATCTTCGGGGATGAAGACAGAGACACGCACGGACACCAGATGCACAGGCACGAGGCTGGCGGACAGGGCAGGCGGCCCTCAGCACACATGGGGCTCTCCCTCGATGTGGGGACCCTGAGGCTGAGGCCTCCCTGCACACAGGGAGTTGGGCAGCGCCTCTCTCGGACCCTGCACTCAGGGTCTTTGCACTGCTGTGCTCCCCTGTTCTGGGCCACGTCCCCCTGGCAGCCCTACCCCTACCCGGCTCCCTGCCCGCGTGGGGCTGTGACTTACTGTGTGGCCCCAGAGCTTCCACCTGCAGTCCAGCAGGTTGGCCATGGCCTTTTATAACCAGACTTTATCCTTTGGATTCCTCAGAAAAGGACGGGGGTGAGGGTTAGATAGGGCTCTGTACATGCCAGGTTTGAACCTAGGTTATCATAAATACATAAAGCCAGCTCAGCTGGGGAGCAGGGCTGTTTATGAAGTGAGATTTGAGGAAAGGGAAACTGACTTTATAGGATGGCAAAGGGCTCTGTTAATCTGCATTTACAGGTACAGTTGCCAAAAGATCGTGTTCCCCAGGTGATAAGAGGGAAACTCCAAGCTGTAGTGCCACCCACTCAAAATCCTCTTGGAAACAGGAAGCCCGAACTCATCTCATTGCCCTGCAGACACTGGCAGAGCCGTGCAGGAGTGGGCAGTCCGAAGCATCCGTTCAGTGGAAGCATCTGTTTATGAAGACAGCCCTTGGTTACTTTGGGGGTGAGGTGGGTGGAGAGCATCCTTCCAAAGATGCTGGACAGAGTTGTAAAAACCCTGCTGGCGGAGGCACTCAAAAGAGTCAAATAAACACTGTTCAGATACAGCTTTGTTGGGAAACAATGTAGTTTATGACCCAGGGATAAGAAAGATGGAAGTGTTTGCGTTCCTTCAGGGCTGAGGGGTGAAAGCCAGGTGCTGCCCAGCTGTTTTAAAAATTGACATATGATTTAGATGCTCCAAAGTGTATACATCTTAAGTTGAGAACTTGAGTACAGTTTAATGAGTTTTGACAAATGTATACTCCTGTGTATACGCCCCAGATCGAAAAGCATTTCTAGCAGCCAGAAGTATCTCTGATGATCCCTGTACCACCACCCGCACAGCCATGCTCCGGCTTCTATCACCATAGATTAGTTTGGTCTCTTCTGGGATTGCATATACGTGGGATTATACAGTATGTGCTGGTTAGAGTCTTGCTTCTTTCGTACAACACGGTTTTGAGATTCGCCCATGTTGTTCCATGTATCAGTAGTTGGTTCCTCTTTATCGCTGTGTTATATGGTACATTTCTGTGTGACTCTATCAGTTGGTGTATCCATTCTGCCTTGGTGGACACGTGGGTGCTTTCTAGTTTGGGACTGTTATGGACGATGCTGCTGGGAACTTCCTAGTCTAGTACCTGTCTTTCGTTAGACTTGCACTCGTTTCCCTCAGGTTTGTCCCCAGAGGTAGCATTGCCGGGTCCTGGGGTGTGTGCGTACTTAACTTTAGGAGCTGCTGCTAAACACGTTCCCGCAGCAACTGCACCTGCATGAACTCCCGTCGGCAGCTGGGTGAGAGTTCCAGTTGCTCCCTATTCTACTCCTGCCCTTCAATCTATCCCACAAGGTTGCCGGCAATTTCCGGAGGGTTTCAAGTGTAGAAAATGGCTTCTCTTTTTTGTGAACTTCCCTTCTGAGAACTCTGAGGCTGGAGGTGAGCAGGGTGGTGCTGAGGGAAGCCCAGGAATGAACTTCCTTATCTCAAGTGGGCTTAAGAAAAGTCAAGCTTTGTGGAACTGGTAAAGTGCTGATGAACCTGAGTGGGGTCACCTATACCTCAATGACCCCAAAGCCCAATGTTGCCACCCCACAGCTCCTGTGGGTGTCCTGCAGCTGAGGAAGGAGGTTAGTCCAAGGCCTGACACTCATGCTTATCAAGGACCCTACTGAGGAGCCTGGAATGGCAGTATGAGGCTGAATGGAAGCCCTGGACCCATGCCACGGGGCCGGTGGCAGCCCACCACTCTTGGGAAAACATACAAACTCCTCACCAGAGTGCAGCGTTACCTGGACCATGCCTCTCTCCCCTCCCTCCCCTTGAGTCTCACTCATTGAACTCCAGGCACACGGGCTGTGTGTGGTCTGTTGAAAGTGCCCATCTTGGAGTCTTCGCATACTCTGTTTATTCTTCCTGGAACACACTGCCCTCAGTCTTTCCCTGCCTAAACTGAAGTTATCGCTCAGGGCTCAGCTTAAATGTGACGTCTTCAAAGAAGCCTTCTCCAGTGCCCGTGGAGAAACCAGACCTTCCTTTACATCTCTTATCACGTTCCTTAGTTTTTCTTCCACGGAATGTATCCCAACCGGTAATTATATTTCAGGGATTATTTGTTTAGACCTTGCTTTGGTGGCAGGGTCAAGGTCTATAGAATCATTTATGTGTCACCAGAGCTTAGGACAGCGCCTGACAGGTACTAGGTGATCACTAAACATTTGCTGGACGAAAGGATGAAGCATTGGAAGCTAATGGTGAGCTGGATAACATCCGGATCTCTGCTGCCTTCTCCTCCCTGCTCCGTGCCCCGGAAGCTGTCTCTATGGACAGCCCCCCTGCACCACTTGCCCTTGGCCTTCTGGTTGGGTTCGGTCAATGGGAAAGAGGTGGGAGGAGGGAGAGGTCGGGGTATTTCTTCCCCAGGCTCCCTCCCTTCTGTGCTGTGGTCGGCTGATGGCTGCACTTCCCTCCTGACAGCTGCAGCCCCTCTCAAGCAGCTCCTCCCCTGGCCCCAGCTCCTTCCAGACTCTCATGACAGCTTCCTCCCTCCAAGCTTCAGATTCCAGGGAAGTTAGAGCTCCCAGCTGCTGCTACATCCCTGGTGATTTAGTACCCCTAGTGGATTCCCTTAACCCTGTCCATAGTTCTGTAATGTCCCTTGGATAAGCCCTTGGACTGGGCTATCTTTTGTCACTGGGGCCCCGGCAGGTGCGTCTAGCCACTGGACATCCCCTGAGAGAGGTTGGTCGCAGTGGTTCAGAGGCCTGTGGTCCATCTGGTGGGTTAGCTGGGCCTTGGGCACCACCCTTTCCTGACTCTATGTTCCTAATGAGGACATTTCCATCCTCGTTAGGAAAGGGTTTGGACTGTGTAGTTGTCTGGTTTCACCACCCATCCTAATAGCAGCCAAGCCTTTCTGTGACTTGTCTTTTTTTTTTTTTTTTTGCGGTACGCGGGCCTCTCATTGCCGTGGCCTCTCCCGTTGAGGAGCACAGGCTCCGGACGTGCAGGCTCAGCGGCCATGGCTCACGGGCCCAGCCGCTCCGCGGCATGTGGGATCTTCCCGGACCGGGGCACGAACCCGTGTCCCCTGCATCGGCAGGCGGACTCTCAACCACTGCGCCACCAGGGAAGCCCTGATTGTCATTTTTGACAAAGATTTAGTGAGACACTTTCAGATAGTCTGTGGTTCCCATTGTCTATGCTCTCCTGGCTCCAGCTACAGACTGGTCAAGGAATCTGGGAAAACTTCTCACCTGAGTGGCCAGTGGTGTTTCATCTGGTCAACAGTCACCTGGGAGGGCAGAGCTGGAAAGAAAGGGGAGGGTTATAGTTCATTTAAGCAAGAAGCGATTCTTGTTATTTCCAGGTCACCAGGCTCTGTTCTAAATGCCAAGGGCAGGTCATGGTCACCCCTGTCCTCAAGGGACCCACTGAGGCAGATTTGCTCAGTATGAGGAAAAGTTTTGTAAAGGTTAGAATCACTGGGAAGTAGGATAGGCCGTTGCTGGTAGGGCATGACCCCGGCCTTACTTGGATGACATGGTGACTGAGTAGACATAGACAGAAGCCAAGCATCAGATGAGGGGTGACTTAAGCGATGTACTTCTAAGGTCGTCTTCGAATCTGGGATCCCACAGGAAATTTTGGAAACTGCAACCTAGAGAAAGGACTCACCTTTCAATTCAAGCAAGAGTCACCCTGAAGGAGCGCAGCATCTAAACCCCTCTTTCAAAGTGGATAAGGAGTCATCCAAGAGGTGGCAATACCTAAGATAATGAGAAATAAGCTGAACACACATGTCTCGGGGATACAATCTCTGGAAGAGGTGCTGAGGGCGTGAGAGAGCTGAATATCAGAGGAGAAATAGGTGGTGTTGGTTCAAAAGGTGTCTTGAGAGAAGACGGTGGCCATCACATCGTAGCTCCTAGAGCGCCTTTTTTATTCCCATTCTACAGCCAAGGCAACAGAGGCCCTGAAAGTAAGGGGCTTAGTTGGGGTGAGTGGAGGAGGAAACCTTGATTTTAGGCGCCGCCTCCTACTGTGCAGCTGCTCTCTCCTGGAGGCCTCAGTTTGCTGCCCTGTAAATGGGGGAACCTCGGTGGATTTAGGAACACTGTCCCTGCACCAAGCTGACCCCACGGGGCTGGGCACCCCTGCCACAGTCACCAGTGGCTGGGGGCAGACCCACTGGGTGCTCTCAAGCAGTCCCGAGCCTGCCTGGTCTCTGTGACAGGTGACCCAAGGCAGGGCCCCATGCCGCCTCCCAGTTGGCTGCCCGTGGCAGGGGCAGCTCCGTTCCTCCTTCCTCTCTGGGGGCCTGAGGTTCTGAGGTCCTGCCAGCTGTCTGCCCTGGGAGGGAAGGGAAGGCCAGCACCTGTGGGAAAAGTCATTCACTGGCCACATGTAGGCAAGTGGCAGGGTCAGAGCCTGGGGAGCCCTGCCAGCTGGCGCAGCTGCTGCCCGGGGGAGGGGGTGGCTTGGGTTCTCCTTCGCCTGCGCCCTGAGGCCTATTGAGACCTGTTCATTCCTTACCTTCATCACCTCTTTTATCTGTTCCCTCCCCTCGCCCTCGAGGGGCTGGCATCACGTCTCTCTAGGGCACCGCATCCGCCTCCCCCAGGGTTTCCTCCCAGCTCTGATCCTGTGGGTGGCTCCTTGACGCCCTCAGATGCGTGTTTCACGTGTCTGTTCACTCTTTCGTGTTCATTTTTATGCGGCCAGAGCGTGCTGGCTGCTCTTCCAGCCTTGAGGGTGTAACAGGGAGGGAACAGAGTATCCTACTGCCCTGCCCTCATGGAATTGATGGTCCCTTGGGGCACAGACACTGATTGCCTAAAGGAAATACAATTTCAACTGATTGAACAAGCTAACAAGGAACAGCACACTGAAGAGGGCTTGTACCAGGGCTACGTAATTTGGGCTTTAACTGAAGAGAACAGTTTGCGGGTATCTGGTGGAGAGGGATCCAGTTTAAGTGGAGTCCAAGCTCCTAAGCTGGACATGCGAGGTTGGCCACTGTTATAGGTTGGGTTGGGTTCTTTGCAAAAAGATATGATGGAGTCCTAAACCCTAGGACTTCAGAACATGACCTTTTGGAGTTACGGTTTCTACAGAGGTAAAATGAGGCCAATTCGAGTGGGTCCTAATCCAGTATGACTGGTATCCTGATAAAAAGGGGAACTTTGGATACAGAGACATGCACAGAGGGAGAAGGCCATGTGAACATGAACGAAGAGATTTGGGTGATATATCTACAAGCCAAGAAATGGCAAAGATCACCAGAAACCACCAAAAGGAGAGAG
Source organism: Orcinus orca (assembly GCF_937001465.1). Lineage (NCBI taxonomy): Eukaryota > Metazoa > Chordata > Mammalia > Artiodactyla > Delphinidae > Orcinus > Orcinus orca. The sequence continues at coordinate 76,625,486 of NC_064572.1, read as the reverse complement.
GCGTGGACAGGGTCTCCCTCACAGCTGCCGAAAGGACCCAAACCCGTGACAGCTTGGTCCTGGGCTCTCCAGCCTCCAAAATCATAAGTTTTTTTTTTTTTTTTTTTGCGGTACGCGGGCCTCTCATTGCCGTGGCCTCTCCCGTTGCGGAGCACAGGCTCCGGACGCGCAGACTCAGTGGCCATGGCTCACGGGCCCAGCCGCTCCGTGACATGTGGGATCTTCCCGGACCGGGGCACGAACCCGGGTCTCCTGCATCAGCAGGCGGACTCTCAACCACTGCGCCACCAGGGAAGCCCCCCCACTCCATCTTTTTTTTTTTAGGCTCCCAGTTGATTCTAGTTTGCAGGCTGGTTGGTGCAACCCTGGCACTCCTGGAGCTGCCTCAACTAGTCCCGCGAGCCCCTGGATGCCCAGCTTCCTGCACCTTGGGGTGAGCATGCAGGGCCTGAGTTGGGTGGGTCTGAAGCCCATCCTAATGAGCACTGCTTTGCGTGCCTGCTGCCTTCTGGTAGCTTTGATTCTGGGGTCAGACTGTGGCCATACTCCCTAAGGAGCCTCCCTCATCTTACAGCTCCCTGACTTAAGGATGGAGCCTTCTGTTCCATTATACAGATGAGAAAGCTGAGACCCAGAGAGGTGGAAAGCCCTTGCCCAAGGTCACCAGGCTTGACTAGAGCCCTGACTGCTGGCTCAGTGCCTTTTCCTATTGCTTCCAACCAGACTGAATGTCCCCCTGAGCTTTATGTTAACAAACTGACTATGAACGGGGTGTATTTTCATTGCTCCAAAGGCCGTATTCATATGCATTCTGAAAAATGCACCACCTCTGTTATTTAAAAAAAAAAAAGAACAAAGTCTAATCAAGCTGGCCCCATGCAGCTGCTGAAATCTGGATTTCAATCTGCCGGGGCCACATAGACACTGCAAGTGTCCCCCAGAGTAACCACGGACAGCCCTAATCTCCCCATCCATCTCGCAGGCGGTGCGTTAAGGTCAAGGGTGTGTGGGGACAGGAAGTGCAGGCTCTGTAGCCGCACTGATAAGTAGCCAGGGTGTTATGATGTGATTTCTTCTGTGCTATGATTCCTGCTTACCTTGTGTGAAACGTATAGGATTTAAGCTATTGAAATAGTTCAAAATAGTCACAGTAGCCAGTGTGAACTTCCATATTAGCTGTCTTGGAACGTCCGCTGTAGGACTGCGAGTGTCTTAGAGTGATAAACTGAGTGGTAGTTTAGATAAGAAATTTGATGGGTAACATACGTCACTAGAACTGAAGGAGCAACTGATAGAGACAAGGTACCCTGGGTGTAACTGTTACACCTCCTGACCCACTCCTTGAAAAGAGACACTGAACCCAGAGACTAGAAGGCTCTCTGCTGGAGGACCCGATCCCAAGGTGCTGAGCTGTTGCAGGTGGTCGCTGCCCGAGGCCCTGTCAGAGCAGAGGGCGACTTCCCACTCATGCTTGTCTGGAGGCCTGTGGCAGGACCAGGACCTCCGCTCGTGCCGAGATGCCTCCTTCCCTACTTCTTCTTGGGGTGTTCATTTACCACCTTTCTGATTTTCCCTGCTCTGACTAAGCTGTGTCGTGTGCTGTTTGTGTGCAATAACAAGTGATTCATGAATTGAATATTGGCTACGTTTCGTGTATCTCCAGCCCCTTGATTCTTACCTGGCTTTACCGCTGGCCCCTGCGACACACACGAGGTCAATGGTGGTGATCGTGGAGCCACCTGTTCTCTGCCCTCCTGGGAATTTTCTCAGGCTGTATATCTGATTAAAGGACTTACGCCCATTCTAGGAAAGGGACTCGGGAGGAGCCAGCAGGAGGCTGGCCCTGCTCCGGCTCGGGTCTCCATCAGCTGCCTTCCCTGTCCCTGGAGCAGGTTACCTGTCCCAGGTTACCGGTGCACCTGCTGTCAAACCCAAGGTCACCCAGGTCACCCGAGGCTCAGGGCAGAGCCTCCGCTGTGTGCTTATGGTGTGGCCAGCAGATTAGGGGAGCCTCGGCAACTGGCCTCTTCTGTCTGCAGTCTTTTTTCAGCTTCCTCCTTGTTTTAAAATCCTTTTCTCCAAGTTATTGGCCGTATCTGTCAGTCTGGGGAGCAGGTGAGACAGGCTGTCCTTGAGCAGGAAGGACCCTCTCACCATGGCCGACCAGTCCCGCCCCCCTCATTATACCTGGTTCCACCCGCCACCCTCATACATCTCATCACTTCTTGCCTGGATGTCTGTGGGGGCCTCCTCCTCCTTGCTGGCCTCCCAGCCTGCAGTCTCAGTGGGTCGTCTTCCTGCAAGCCTGGGCCTAGTTCCCACGGCTCTTCGGAGCCTTCCCCATCTTACTCCTCCTTCTTCTGGGCCCCCCTGGCCTGGCATATACCTTGCTGTTTGCCCTAGTGGGCAGCATGGTGGTGTTTATTTAGGTGCCGGCCCCCTACCACCGGGCACGCTCCCGGGGGCCAAATGGAAGTCGGCTTCCCTCTCACTCCAGTGCCTGCACAAGAGGTGGTGTTTGGGAGTGTCTGCAGAAGCTCCATTCCATTGATTGGATGTGCTGCTTGCCCGGGGCGCGGGTTCACGGCCAGCGCTGGGTCTCTCCTGCTCGGTGCGCCCCCCCCCCCATCACCACGGTTTGCTGAGTGCCCACCCTGTGCCCCTGACTGTGAAGCCTTTATTACAGTCGCTTGGGGAATCCTCACCATACCCTCTGCTTTCACGGAACACTCTGGAGCCCACTCGCACTCAGGTTGGAAGCTCAGTGATAGCTTGACGTGCCTCTGGGGCTTAGGAACTGCCATGGTGGGTGGGTGACCAAGAGGGGAGACACTCAAGGGAGGCAGGGCCCTTCCTGGTCCCTACAACCCCCTGGGGTGATCACGGGACAGGCTGGGCCACCTTGAAAACTCCCCCACCCCCAGGTAGGAACACCTGTGTGGGCGGGGCCACGGTGAGGTCGGCTTGGCTGAGTCTCCCCGCCCCCCCAAAGACAGAAAAGTCCCCCCTCAGCCGGGCCTGCATTGGGCACCCCCTGGACCCCTGCTCAGCGCCCGGCCCTGCCTGGGGTGATGCTTGCCCGGCAGGTGGAGAGAGGGCTCTGAGGCAGCCCCGGCCCAGGGCCAGGGGGCGCGGGAAGTCTGTCTGTGCTCTGCAAATGTGCCCACCACAGTCTCTGGGTGCTGGAGCCCCTTAACCTCACCAAGGGCCAGAGCCCCCAGGTGGTCCCATCACCACACAATTTACCATCACAAAGGGGCCACATCCTAGCACGGCCTTCCATGATCTCAAGGTGATGGCAGAGTCAGGGAGGGGCCCTGGAACCAGAGTCAGGGGCCTGACCCTCAGCCCCGATGGGGCACATCCGCTCCGTGTGCTGCAACAGCGAGCCCGCACGCCTGTTTCCTCACCTGCAGGATGAGGGGCAGGGCTAAAGGCTCTGCCGGGGCCCCAGCTCCACTCTCTAGTGTTGCTGTCTGTCGCCGCGCCTCGGGTGAGGAGAAGACAGTGGGCACGAGGACCAGGGAAACTGGGGGGAGCGGGGTTGGTAACTATAGGTCAAGGGCAGGAAACCCCAATATACGGAAATGGGCAGGGCATTTTAAAATAGTCAATTCCCAAATGTCCCACTGGGGGCAGCTGACACCAGCGACAGATGCTGTGAGCAGATAGATGCATGTACGGATTTTATTAGTGTTACACGGCGGCTGCATTGCACCCGGAGTTTAACAGGGCATGAGACTGAGCAAGACGTCTTCTCTCACGGTTTCTTCGCTACAGAAACTGTATCTGTGGAGAGAAAGGAATCTTTTTAAGTGCTGGGCGTTCTTACCTGGCAAAGGTAATTGCTGATTTACAATTCAAAAGGATGAGGGCTGCACTAGGGTGGTAGCTTCAAAAAGTTCCTGGAGGGCTGATTGCCTGGGGGCTTCCAGGGGGAGGGGCTGGCTGGACCCCAGGACGAGGTCAGGGGTCGCTCAGAAGTGGTCCCTGGTCTCTGGGTCCTCTGGCAGCCAGGACTGTGGGCACCCTGGGGCAGCGACTGGACCTCTCACGGCTCTCCTTCTCCACAGTACATGCGGGCCCCCCATAAACCCAGCAGAGGGGTTTACAGATGGGCTCACTCTTGCCCCAGCCATTCTGGGGACCCGATTCAGCCTACAGCAGCTCAAGAAAACACAGCAGCTACAGTAGATGGAGCTCTCGCTAGCTGTCGGCAACCACACTAGCTGATCCACTCACGCAGTGCGCACTTCGTCCTCACCACACAAGTGTGAGGAGGTATCGTTAAGAGTCCTACATCACAGGAGAGGAAACTGAGGCACAGAGGGCTCTCAGTTAATACGTAGAAGAACCAAGATGCAAACACAGGTCAAGCTGACGTTGTGGCCTACGTTTTCTGTGGTCAACTTCAAACCTCTCTGGACCTTGTCTTCCAAACCTGGAGTCAGGGGCCTGGCTCTCCCATTGGGCTGCCCCCTGCTGCCTTCCAGCCATGATACGGGGCTGGTTACTCGAGTCTCAGCAATGGAGTCTTTATTTGTAGAAGAGGGCTTAGCTCCCTCCCATGATTGGTGAGAATCCCAAGTCAATAATGTAGCATCTCATGACAATAAATATAAAAAAGCTTTATAATTAATTTAAAAACAATGCAGATGTAAGTGGTTGTGGTTACAGCTCTTCCAGGAAACATGGGATTCTCTCACCACCTGTGAGCTCTGAAGCTTCATCCTCTCTCCTCACCTTCCCTGGCCCCTCCCCACTTTCTCTTTGTACCTCATTTGTCTTTCCTGGAAGCCCTAACCCTAACCGCCAATCGAATTCCTGTCCTCTGCACCAGAGCCCCGCCCTCAGCAGCCTGGCCTCCCTGTGCCCCTCACATACCTCCCCCCGTCCCTCTGCCCGTCTCCCCAGCACCCTCTTTGGGCCCCTCCCCTCACGGGGAGTTCTTAGTCTGTCATTTGACCTTTCCAATGAACCATAAGTCCATTTTTCTCAACAGCTATACTGTAAACTCCTCAGCAGGCTCTGTCTTTGCATCCCCTCCTATACGCCAGGCATACCTGGTACTTACTAAAGTCAGAGAGGAAGGAAGGAGGATGGTGTGTGGGGAGAGAGAAATAAAGGGAGGAAACTACATTTTTCTTTTGATACCATGTCACTGGAGGAACTCCTGTCAGCAGGTAGGACTTGAAACCCCAATGAGATGACTAAAAAAATTTGAGGGGGATATGAGAGGAGGTCGGACCAAACTCTTAATTTTCTTTAGTCTCCCGCTTATTATTTTTTTTCTTAAATATTACTTATTAGCTGTTTTCCTAACAGCAAAATATTTGAATAAGTTGACGAATTCAGTATTTTTACTCCCCAAACTATTATAGTTTGTGACGCTCTATCTTCCCATATTTAAAATTTTTGAGGTCCACCATCTAGCTTCTCTTAGATCGATTCCCTCCAGAGTCGGCGGGCGGGGAAGCTGCCCTCAGGTCGTCGGAGGGTTGAGGTGACAGCTGAGGCACCTAGAGGGTGCAACGCCCTGGGTGATTTGGTCTCCTACTTGTTTTCCTTTCTTGAATCCACCTGTGAACAAGGCATCTCCTTGGGAATGCCTCTCATTTTAAAGATTCCAATGAGACCACCTTCTTCTGACATGATTTTAGCCACATCCCAGGATCCAGGAAACAGGTCCACTTCCTAATGGGACCTGGGCCACTGACCTTAGAGTCCCAGTGTCCTCCGATGGCAGAGAGGAGGCCTCGGCTCCACCCCCAGCCTGCATAGGGCTCCCCACTGGCCTCCTCGACACTGTATTTTCAGTGAGAGGACCTTCTTGTTCCGCGGACGCCCTGCCTGGGCCAGCCCCTCGGTCCTCCCGTCACAGAGACAGGGTGGACCCCACAGGGGTCATCCAGCTAATGAGACGGCTGTGAGGTCTGCCAACCCACGCCCCTGCCCGGGGGTGTGACATTCCCTGGGGCCTGAGTTTAGTGACCTCACCTAACCTCCAAACCTCAATCAGTGACCAAGAGCCCAGGATCTTCTTCTCGCCAAGCGGCACGGGGGTGTCCTGCTGGCCAGACTTGGGGTCTGAGCTTTGGTCATTACCCCCACCTCCCCGCAGATGCCACAGCCAGGGATGCCAGGAGTCAGGATGAGGATTCTGCAAGTATTGCCACCTCAGCCCTCTCGCCTCATCTCAAATTTTATATCTTTTGCTAAAACTGATTTTCTTTTCCTTCAATTATCCTGAACTTTCATTGATCTTCCCCTCTTTAACTTGTAGCCACTCTCTAACGGATACTTATAACTTTATACCCTTCAGAAATTATTTCTTATTTCTCTTTCTTATTTTTCCTCCTTAGTTTTCATGGAAGGCAGGGCGGTATCATCTGTGCCTGCCACAGAGAGTGCTGAGGACACTGGCTGAACCTCAGCTGACTTTCTGGGGTGAGTTTCCATGACAAATGCAAGTCTCTACAAACATCCTTAGGCACAAGCTGCAAAGACACGTACTCTGTCTTGTCCTCTCCCTGCTGCACGGTGATCTTGGCTGCCCCCACTTTGAGGAGGGTTGGGTTTACCACGTTGTTGTTCCAAAGAAACTTGACTTTCTCAATTGTTCCGACGTCAATATCCGCGTCAAACTCATTGGAGTGGGTGGAGCCTGGTGTGATAATCCCCCTGGAAACAGAGAAATAGAAACGTTCCCATTCACTGAAACAAGTTCTAATGACCATAAAGTCCCTGCCTCTCTTTTCTACTCTAGATTAACAAGATGATTTTTTGTCCAAATTAATTCTCAAATAAAGGTTAAAGAAATGAAAAAGTCAGCTCTATGCCAGCAGCCTCAAACTACTATTTATTTTATTTTTTATCCAGCATGTGGATCTTGGTTCCCTGACCAGGGATCGAACCCGTGGCCCCCTGAAGTAGAAGTACAGAGTCTTAACCACTGGACAACCAGGGAAGTCCCTTAAACTACTATTTAACTATTATTTCCTCAAATGTAAGTTAATTTACCCTCAAAACTTACCTACAGAAAACTATATAATTCCTTCATATTATTTTTTTCTGGTAGAATTATTTGTACAATAACAAGTTATCCACTAGTTTAACACAACAAATACGTGTGACTAGGCTAATCAGAAAATATGATATCTGGGCTAACATTAGATTTATCTTTAAAAATCTGATCTATTGAGAGAGAAAGAATAAAATGCCTGGATTTATAATCGAGAAAAGAACACATGTTAGCAAAAATCTGAAGTGAACTTCAGTACATAAAATAAATAATTTAGAATCCATTGATAAAGAGACGACAAGTATGTCAGTGCACGGATGTGAAGGCCGCGTGTATCAAGTGAGAGGTGGTACCGAGAAAGGAAATTTACTTGAAGACGTTGTATTGGTGAGTGTTTCCCTTATTTCCAAACAAAGCGACTTTGATTTGACCAATGGCTCTTCTTCCTGACAGTGTTATAGAAACTCCGTATCTCCAGCCTGCACAGGACATAGAAAAGAGTTTTTATTCATGCACAAAATAGTTGACAGAAATCTCAGGTTCTTGTCACATCCCTTACACTGAGGCATCGAAGTAGAAGTTCTACATGTTAACCTACGACTCAAACTAGGCCTTAAGGAGAAACACGTATCTGGCAGTGGACCCCTGTAGACTTGCCCGCCCAGTAAAGGGGTCACTAGCCACATGTGGCTGCTTAAATTTAAACCCAAATTAAATAAAACAAAAATCAATTCCTCGCTTTCCCTAGCCACCCTTTAAGTGCTGAATTGCCACATGTGGCTACTGATTACTGCATTGGACAACACAGAGCATTTCCATCATGGCAGAAAGTTCTGTTGGACAGCTCTGTTCTCGAAGGACAGTACTATGAGTTGAGGTGGAAAGAGAAGGAACAAGGGCTGGTCCCCACATTTGGAAAGGTAGTTCAGGGGTGCAGTCCTGGGAGCCTCAAGGGCAAGGTCTGTGTCTTCCCTCTGCCTCTCCAGGGCCCTGGGCAGTCTCCAACACAGTGGTCATCCAGACTTATGCCTGAAGGGCTGTCTTGGCACCCAGGAGCTCACACACATACACAGGAACCTATACACACATGACCACACACTCATGCGCACATAAACACACACACACAAAAACACACATATACACATGCACACACATACATACACACCACATACTCACATACACATTCACACATATGTAGGTAAGCTCACAGACACATCCTTTGCCTAACCCCTACTTGTCCGTTACATCCTCAGAGGTGTTTTCCCTGCCCCTTCCTCTGATCAGGGCCAGTTCCGCTGTCCTGCCGTGTCACAGCAGCAAGCCGTCGAGCCAACACACTTGTAGCTAACTGCTTGTTCAGTTTCAGTTTTCTCTGCCGGGTTATAAATTTCATGCTAGGGTGTCTTGTTCATCCCTGCACCACCCCACATCTAGCATAGCCTGTGGCCCATAAATAAATGTTAGTTGAGGAATGAATATATGGTTTTGAATGTTTAATTTGTTGTTTTAAAATATTGGCAAGTATTTTGTGCATCACTACATCAGAGGAAGGATTGATTAACCAACGCCTTTTTAAAAAATATGTAAACAGCGATGGAAATGTTCTATATCTTGATTTTGGAGATGGTTACATGACTTTTTATTTATCAAAACTCAGAATTATACACTACAAAGGGTGACTTTGGCTGTATATAAATTATACCTCAATAAACCTGACTTAAAAAACTATGTGAGACTTGTATTATATTTATGTATTTATATAAACACAGTCTCTTTTTTACAGTACAATATCTTAGGGAACTGTCATAAGGCAGGTTGGCACAAAGGCTGAAACATGCCTGACTCTACCCTATGTCCTAGCCCATTCAGCAGAATTTTGAGAGGAATTACCCCATTCTGATCCCCTCCAACACTCCACCAGAGAGGCACCCGCCATCAACGGGCATGAGGGACACATGGACAGAAGGCTGGAAATTGAGGAGATTGGAACTGGGCTTCTTAAGTGGGCTAGATAAGCAAAGAGTTGGTACCAAATAAATTTTGAATGGATAGAACAGGTGCGGATGACACAATTTTTAAAATGCATAGGACAAGGAACTGTGAGGTGGTGAAAATGCAGAGAAGATGGCCACAGAGACAGGTAAATTGCTATTATCCCATTAATTATGCTGTTTGTGTCCACTCATTTCATGCCATAGAAATAAAATGAAAGTAAAGCAGACCCTTTCTAAATCCTTGGTTGAGTCTTAAATGGGGTGGTTTGGGGGGATGTGTCCTTTTACTAAGATGAAATGTACCCACAAATATTTCAGGTGAGAGGCCACCCCTGTATGTAAAACAGAAAGGAAACCTCTTTTACTTGGGTGGGAAATCACAGCGCAACTTACGAGCAAATGTGCTGGAATCTCCTGTGTTCAGGAAGAATTTCTGCTGCTCCTCACGTGTCTTGCCAGCAAATCTATCAGCATAGTGGCCCATCTGCGGGCACCCTTCATCTGGACAGGGGAAGCACTTGTTCTAATGAGAAAGATGGATCCGGCTGTAAGGTGTGAATTTGTCTTTTTATGATCCACACGTCTGGGGAGCAATTTTCCTATAGTCTCAGTTTCCTCTTTCATAACTGGAAAGAGATTGGAATAGATGGTCTCTAAACTAACTTCATCCAGGATGTAGTACCCAAGCCTGATGCACACCACATGAGAACTATTTGGGGAGCTTCAGAAAATATTGATGCCTGGGCCCCAGGTTAGATCAAATATGCCTTCCATCGAGTGGTAGGCTGGTGAATGACTAACAGGCAACTCTGGGACAAAACGTCCTGTAGAGTTTACCGATTTCTGTGGTATAAAAATGCTGTGCCTGTGGCCAACTTCAGGCTATCAACACGATGTCATTGAATGTGGGGTCGGGAATAGATGTTCACACCGGCTCTAGTGAGCCCGCATAGGCAGGCTCTGGGGTATCGTTTCGTGCATCTCTCCTTGTTGCCGGCTGCACACGGCACAAACTCCCAGCCCAGCGTGCAGAACCCCAGCATCCACCTTTCCTTCTCTCTGGCATGTAGATTCTTCTCTCCCACATTCCATACTTGCCCCGCCCCTGTCAGAAATGTGCACACTTTCCCCTCCTTCTAAACTCTATGATTTTCCAGCCAGATTCTAACTTTGCCTCTGCAGGAAGCCTTCCTAGATCATTGAATTGACTGCTCTACTCTCCGATTTCCCAGAATCTTCCGCTCCCACATGACTCTTCTAGAATTTTAGCTACCTCCTGCCTAAGGCTTTTTTCCCCCTCCACTCTACAGGACCGTGAACTCTGACATGCGGTGCAAAACAAGTAGGGGAGAGTACTGCAGATCCCAACGCAGCAGGACAACAGCCCCACCTTGGGACGAAAGGTGGCATAATAGCTTACAGACTCAAAGTCCTTGTAGGAAGCGCAGGGGTACGCAGCGAACCCATCGGGATTGAGGATGCTCTCCGAGTAATACTTGTAGCTTCTCAGGTGATTGCAAGCCACAAAGTCCCGGGTTCCTGGGTAAGCAAAGAGGGAAGTCTGCACAGGTGGTCAGGACCCCATGACAACTTCTCTGCCTCTCTCTCCAAGTGGGATGGTTCCAAAGTGGGACCATATTTTCAGAAATTGAAGATTAGTCCAAAATCCAGCCACAAAATGACAGTTAACATATAAAGGCTGCTTTCTGTGTGCCGGACAATGTTCTGAGCACTTTACATATATTGTCCCTGTAAGCTTCACCTTTCCTCAGAGGTGGGTAACATACCATCCCTAATTACAGAAAGACATACAGGCTACAGCCTCAGATTTCAGATTTCAGCTAGGAAGTGGTGGAGCTGGGATTTAAACCCAAGCCCGTCTGGTGCTTGAGCCCAGGCCTCTAACCTCTGTTCCATTCTGTGTCCCAGGCACCAGGCTGGAGGTCCTCGAAGACACAACCGGATGTGACTTGACCTCCTAGGCATGACCAAACCCGGGCAAGGACACTGTCATGCCATGTTTAGGTGAATAAAAAGGAAGGTCAAGTAGCTTTAGGTGGCTTTATGTGAGCATGCCTTTCACTCTCATGTCTTGTTCCTTCTTAGAACCTTCCTTGGCTCCTATAAATTCCTGCCAAGGGGCAGATGTCGCAGCACGCATTCCAGACCTGGCCTGAACTTGCTTGGCCTGATGGGTTACTGATGGGGAGTCTAGGCTACTGGTTACTGGTTACTGGTTACTGGTTACTGATGGGGAGTCTAGGCTACTCTATCCGTGCAAAGCCTCCTAAAGCTGTGAAAGACAAACACGTAGGTCCTCATCCCTAATAGTTGCTTTGATGGTGTCCGTACTTGCCAAGCCATTACGCTCACGTTCAATGAAAGTCTTTACTCATTTGAGTTAAACGTGTGCGGTGCCAAATGATGAGTCTGGCTGAAAATCTCACCTGTTTGTTGCCATTTTCACCTTATTAGATACAGAGTCAGAGCTGTATCTGAAAGAGGCCCTTTATCCCAGGTGTGCTGATCAATGATAAAGAATGGCCACCTTGAGTAGCACAGTCTCTGCTCTAACCTTCCTCACCCGTGATTGCTTCTTTTTCTTTCCCCAACATAGAGGAGTGGTGACTCTCGTGAATGGATTTGCCGTGGACATGATTGGGAATTTTGTCTATGGAGTTGTCTATGGAGTGGAAGCCAGTTACATAAGCTTGAACCATATCACTGACTCCCAAGGGACAATTGGCAGAAAAATTCTCTTAGATTCAGGATATTTACTTTTATGGTATTTCCTTCCTTTATTAGGTAGCTATCAACTGATCGTTGGAGTTACAGCTCTAAGCAATGGTTTTGTAATTCTTTGTTGCTTGTTCACTCCAGGACACCACACAATGTATAAGGAAGTAAATCAGCAGAGCTGAGATATAACAAATGATACGTGGCTATATTTTTAAGAAATAAGGTCTAGAAGGGGGGATTGTATATTTTCAAAGAGCAGTGTGTTTTCGTTGTTAAGATTTGCTGTGGGAGTGGCGTTGCTCCCCCAGGGAAGTGATGTCCCCACTCTGCTCTGGCTTTACCTGCCCAGATGCCATCTATGTCCACGATCTGTGACAGGGCATTCTTCTTGCATCCGGGCATTTCCTCTCCTCCGTTTGGGAAGAAATCAAGGTGACCCACCAGCTGTTTCGTTCCAAAGCCTGAAATGTTTAGAACAGCAATGAGCTTTTCATAATGCAGGGCTCTCATTAAAAGCACATGCTCTCACAATCGCACGTGCTTGCAGCTGGAACGTGGAGGGGCTCACCCATGAATGGGATCAGGGGAGCTGCATCCGTGTGGATCACATCAACAAAGTCAGCGTCGGAGGGATCGAGTCGGACCTCTTCAGGAGTACCCTCGAAACTTGCTTCTACAGGATCCAACCCTAAAAGAGATGGCCAGTGTTGCACACAATAGGCCTGGCTATAGGTGCCCCCAGGATTGAGGTTGTACAGTTGCCCAGGCTGTGCGCTACCTAACTCAAGGGGTGCCATACCCTGGAGTTGTGCAGTGCCATGGCCGGGGTATGGAATATGGAGACATTGAATCTCAGTCATGCTCATTACATTCCAGTGGAGTGGATAGAGAAGGGCAGGTGAGCAAAGACATTTAGATTTTGTTTAGGCAAGGGTTTTTCTCCACATCAGATTCTCCCACTTACTTGTGTATCTTTCTCCTTCAACATTCTCTTTCTCTTCCCAAGTTTGAAGGAAAAAGGGGCGAAATAGTATGGTATCACAATTCAAAACACAAATTCTGGGACTTGGGTACCTTGCTCCAAATCCCTACTCGGCTATTTTTTGAGCAAGTTGCATGACCTTGGATGAATCACTTGACTTCTTCTACACCTCAGTTTCCCCTTTTATAAAAGGGGGTAATAATAGAGCTATAAGATTAAATGAGATAATATATGTAGCATTTAGCACAGTGCCTGGCACATCATTATGGGTGTATAAGTAAATATTTAGAATTATATCTCTTATATCTCTGTTGTTTCGTTCCAAAGCCTGAAATGTTTAGAACAGCTATGAGCTTTTCATGATGCAGGGCTCTCATTAAAAGCACGTGCTCTATATTTCCTTCTTGACAGGACTCCTAGATTTAACAATTGTTTTTGAAGATTTCATCAGAGCAGATGAAAAGGCACGAACATAATTGTCTGTTGAAAATAAAATGGAACGTTCTTATAAAGGTAGAGACTTGAACCAAAAGACAGCAGAACCGGGATTGAATGTCAGTCCTACCACTGAGTAGTTGTGTGACCTTGGGCAAGTCATTTGCTTCCCTCAGCCTTTTTCTTTAGTTCTGAGGATTAAATGAGAAAACGTAAAGCACTTTGCACAGTATTTGGGATAAGCAGGCACTTAATCTATGCTTACTATAATTATTTTATTAGCATTATAATGACTATATTGATATACTTTGTGGTTATAATTTAAAGGCTTTGCTTGGGTTAAAAGGATGCTTTTGGTGTGATGGTGTCTGGGTTTCTTCTACCAACGAAGGCAGTGGAAGCAAAATTTTTGTGTTCTATTCTGCCCTTGATTTCAGAGAAGGGAGAAAGGAATGACATTATGGACTTGTCTTAATTATGTTTGCTCACGTTCATGCTAGCCTTACTCTGCATTTTCCTGGGTGTTCAGTCCTGCTGAGAGACCCACATCACCAGAAAATGGATGGGGACAGAGGCGGAGGAAGTAAAGAGAACAAAGACACCACTTCCCCTGCCACAAAGATAGGCTTCTGGGGGGGCTTCCTAAAATGCTCTGTGCAGACTCTAATCTGGATGGACTCTTTGGGCCCAGCTCCAAGCTAGGCTGCAGTCTTGTATACGCTCCGGGGCTACTGGGGACCAAACCTTGGGCCCCAGCCCTCAAGTCTTACCTGTAATCCTGCCCAGGCCTGGAGTCTTTCTCCCTGCCTCTCCTGCCACGTGGGCCCCCAGGCTGTGGCCGATGAGGTGGACTTGGGAAGGTAAGTAACTGTAGTCCGACTGGAGAGGGAAGATTGTCTTTTCAGGACATTTCTGTGCTGTGGTTTTTGCAAACCTAATGCCGGTACTCCTCTGCTGAAAACCTGCCACTGCCCGTAAGATCAAGCCCAGCCCTTTATGAAAGCGTCAGAGCTCTTCTGACTCAACACCTGTTTTTCTAGACTCTTTTCTATCTAGACACTTAGTGGAACTTTCAGGCCCTCAGATATGTCGTAGTCTCTCACCTCTGGGTCTGGTTTAGCCTCCTCTTCCTCTTGTCATGTCTCCCCAACCACGAGTCAGTCCAGTTCACATCGACACAGCTCAGCCATTAGCTCTCAACTTAGACGTCTCTTCCTGAGAGACATCCTTAATCACCGACCCCCGCTCCCCAGACTGGATTAGCTGCCCCCTGACCCCCACACACGCTCCTATAAAGCCTGTAGCCACCCTTCCCCCTCCCCACATCAGAACGCTGATCACACTCAGTGGTCCCTGTAAGCTCCCCCAGGGCCTTCTCTTTATTCCCTAGCAGAGCTCCTGACAATGTGCCCCCAAATATTGGATGAACAAACAAATGACACAAATTCAAAGTATTCACACCTGTTGGTCTCAGAGATGTTCACCCAGAAGTACTCATTTATTATAGGTGTACAGCGCCTTGAGCACAAACACCATAGGTTTTGATTTGAGGTGAGTTTTAGAAGTAAGACTCCAAGAGAAATATCAATTCTTTCTATTTCCTCTTTAAACATGTAACTCTCAGCTGTGTCTTTACCCAACAGAGACCGGTGGGTGCCTTGTGTCCCCTCGCAGCCCGGCCACCACTCACCTTGAGCATGGCCAGCATCTGGGCCACCTGGGCGCCCACCACACGCGCGTTGTTGGCAGCCTGCGTGTAGGTGGTCTGGGAGCCTCTTTTCCAGTCCACGCAGATGCAGTTCACCTTCTCCACCTTGAACATGTTCTGGTGTTGGAGAGACACCAGGGGGTTATCGTGGGGGCTCATGAAACCGCTTCCAACCAGAGCTCAGAAATGGTCGCTGAGAGTTACCACTGGCTGTCCTTCTGTCTCTTCCTAGCTGGGGCACAGGGATGAACTCGACTTCGTTAGGAATCCCGTTGCCAATAGGAGTTATCCCTCAGGGCAAAAGCTACAAGAAAGGCAAATCGATTCCCTCTCTAGTTCGTAGACTAATTAAAAGCTGACCACTCTCTGGTTTTCTTCGACCAGATTCAATCAGGTTGATTCAATAAGGTGGCTGAAACCAGGGCATCATTCAAAGAATCCTATTTCGAAAAGAAAAGGTCTCAAGTGCATTCTCCGGCAGCCAGGGTCTAAATGACCTTGTGGATTTGACTGCTAGGGGTCCTTTCAGCCTCTTGGCAAAGGCTGGACTTGCTTCACCCCAGGCTGCTGGTATTTACGAAGTTTTAAGGTGGGAGGGAAGTGTCACTATTTTTATAGTCAGGACAGCACAGTATTTCATGGAGGAAACACACTAAAGATATTTTAAAAATAGAACTGCACTGATTTAAAAGATATTGAAGAATTCTGAAAGGGAAACTTCTTGGATGTCAAAGGAACTGATATATCCTTAGAAGTTCTGCCGGGCAGGACGTATGACCAGCTGGAGTCTAAAATGGTACTATAAATTTAAAATCCACCTAGAATCTTTTCACATATACGATGCTAATATGTGTGATCACACACACACGGATACCAAAAACCGTTTTCTCAGGACTTTTATTTTTAAAGCAGCCCTGAGGAATCTCTTACAAACCTAGAGAATTTGGGATATAAACTATATCTTACAGTTTATACATGAAGATACTTATTAATGATGGGACAGAAGCGATACCAAGAGTTAAATGGCTGGTACAACCAAGGTCAAATGCAGAATGATTTTAATTTTCAGGGTTTGTAACTTTTCCTGTTGACGTTTTAAGTCGGAGGGTGGAAGACAGGCTGCTAGGGTAAATTCTTAGGTGTCAGAAAAACGTATTGAATCAGTGAACACAAGAAAAGAAGGGACGATGGTATATCGTGTGTATTTGTGTGTGCGTGCCTCTGCACATGTGTTTTTGTGTGTATGTGAACATGTGTTTGTTATTCTGTTGTCTATCGTTCTGAGCCAAAGATGCTCTATTACAGTGGGTTTGGCATTTTCTATTCTGCCATTTGGGGCATCCAGTCAGTCGAAGCTCTCCGTATCTCAAATAAATGGTCATAGCACACATCTCTGACTCTCAGGGAAGTGGGAAAGACTTGAACAAAAAGAACATAATCCTGCTTTTATAGGAACACAAAGTAGCCTCACTGAAATGGAAGCAGACCATATTTAGGCTTCATTTAACCAGAAATGAGAGGACAGAAGTGTTTGTTCACGCAGCAGATGCCATTGCTTCAGGCTACAGATGTAGTCTAGAAACTTGGAAGGGGATTTTTATTTTGGTGAAGAGGCATTTTTATTGCATAAAGGTACCTCGATACGTCAGGATTTCCTGTTCCGAGCTCGCTAATGGAGATTGCGTAAAGGGAGGTGGAGACATTAGTGGGAAGCAGTGGCAGCTGCCCGCAGCGCAGGCCACAGGGGTTAGAACCAGGCCCTACCTTGCACATGTCCACCAGCCAGCTCTCATCTCCCTTGCCTATGAAGCCGTGGATGATGAACCGGGTCTTCCTGTCTGTTTGGAAATTGGATGCCTCAATCGTTGATGGATCAGAGGGAATAAGAATCTGTGACAAACACAGAAGGGTTCCGTGTTTTTGCAACCCAGCCACTTTAGCCTGTCTCTTTCTTCCCCATCTCTGCCTGTTCCAATGCACAACCTTTCAAAGTTTAGCAAAAAGCCACCTCTTTCAGGAAGCCTACCCTGACCTCTCTTTCCCTGCCCTACCTTCCCAAGTCAGGAATCACTACCTCTACTGGGTCTGGATTGTGGCTCATGGTCTTACACCTTCCATATGTTCTTCCATAAGCTCTTTGCCCAACACCAGAATCACATAACTAGCTAGAGGTTCTGGCAAATGTGAACCATTCACTCATTCAAGCCAGCTTTTTTACCGGAGACCTACTCTGTCCAGGTCTGGCTAGGCCTGGGGGCAGCTGGCGGGATCGGGTAGAGGCAGAGGGTACAGCGGTAAGAACTCCTGGTCCCCCGGTGGGCACAGCCCCTCACCAGTTACAACAATGTTAAAATGGCAGAGGTCTCACCTGAAAGTTGTTTGGGTTCTCGTTGGTGTAGAGCAGGAAGCGAGTCCCGATGTCCTCAGGGCTCCAGGGGAGAACTTTCAGGGGCCTGATGGCGGTCCCAGCCCAGGGCTCAGAGTCAGAGAAGCACCCAATGGAATCATAGCAAACTTCCTTTCCTGTAAGAGAAAAGATGACCCTGCTCAGGGGTTAGCTCCCAAGGCTAGCCTGGTTACTCCCCTGCTTGGGGACAGGCTGAAGACCATGCAGACACTTGCCCCTGCCCCATCAACTCTCTCCTTGCCCCCCTCCCCCCGTGCCCACCTTCTGATCAGGGAACAGTCTCACTGACTCCCACAGAGACCTCTCTGCTTCGAACCACCATCAAAACTTAAAAGTCCTGTGTTCCCTGCCTAGATCTTCCAATAGTTTTATTTGACTAATGTGATAATGGGCACTGGTAAGTCAATACGTTAACCCAGGCAGGTGTCTAATGCTTTATCTGGAAGAGTCTAGCCTCAGGCCTCCTGGACATGAAGGCAGGTTGGTGGGGAGATGCTCTGAGACGGACCCGCACAAACTGCAGCCCCACCCGTGTCTCTGTGGAAACTTGGAGCTGTCTGCAGCCGCTGGAAGCCCTGCCATGGCTGAAGCTTTCTCCGGCCAGTGCCGAGATGATGGGTTTATGCCCTTCCCAAGGGGCAGGTGGGATGTGTTTTACCTTTGGCTGCTCCCAGCAGGAAAAGAGTGAGTGTCCAGATGCTCACCATCTACAATAAATTCAGATATTTGGCCTCACCAAAAGCATGACCAGAGCAGTGAGCAGACTCCAGAATGCAAGGCTCGGGCTTCCCTGGTGGCGCAGTGGTTGAGAGTCTGCCTGCTAATGCAGGGGACACGGGTTCAAGCCCTGGTCTGGGAGGATCGCACATGCCACAGAGCAACTAGGCCCGTGAGCCACAACTACTGAGCCTGCACGTCTGGAGCCTGTGCTCCGTAACAAGAGAGGCTGCGATAGTGAGAGGCCCGCGCACCGCGATGAAGAGTGGCCCCCGCTTGCCACAACTAGAGAAAGCCCTCGCACAGAAACGAAGACCCAACACAGCCAAAAGTAAATAAATAAATAAAATTTTTAAAAAGTACCTGTACCATTTTTTTTAAAAAAAAAGGAATCTTAAAAAAAAAAAAAAAAAGAATGCAAGGCTCTTTGCCCCACCTCCCTCCTTCACAGCTGGCGGGAGACTTACCCTGTTGGATGTTCTAGGCCTTCCTTCTGGATCAAGTGCCCGGGCTGTTTTCTTATATTCGAGCCTTATCAATTGTACACTGCTTCGAGGAAACAGCAGGTGATTATAGAACATACTGTGTGCACTTAATAGTTTAATCTGCACAAATACACAAAACAAGATTAATAATAGAGGTCAAATCTTCCCACAAGTCTGGGAAGATGAAAGAATGCTTGAATAAAAGGAGGTGAAAGGTCTCTAACTTTGCGCCTATGTACATGTGCCTGTAACTATGAGCTGAGTGGGCCCCACTTTCCAATTTTTTATTTTATCACCTAGTACAAGTCCCGCTGAGGACACTGCAGCAAACTCTAATCGTGGAGGGCTGTGTTTCTCACTTAGAATGGCTGGAAATGCCCTTGCAAATCGCTGATAGTGAAAGGAAGTGTCTAAGAAAACCTCCTCTTTCTTTTTGTCTGTCTGTCTGTCTATCTCTGTCTCTGGCAGTCTAGTAATACTTGAGCACATGAGCTTTGGAGACAGAGTCAACGGCCCCCATAATAGCCTCTGACCACAATCTCCCACTAACTAGTGTTCCAGTTACCTATTGCTATGGGATGAACCAACCCAAAATGTAAGGGTTTAAAACAATAACAATTATTATATTATCCTGCTATAATTTGGAATAGCTGTGTTCAGGAGCCCATAAAACCCATGTCACCAGACCACGTAATGTCTGTCGAGTTTCCTCAGACCGTCCAAAGTTTGCACACCTGTCCTACAAGACTCTACCCTCTGAGGCTGTCATGAATTACCCACTGACCCAAGCATCTGTGAGCAGCTTGTCTGGTTCACACAACAAGCAGATAAGCCTTCACATGGCAAATGCCATTGGTGTCCTACCCTGCCCCCAAGTTAAATATGCCTCCGTGTCAAAGTTCACTCTGCTCCTGAATAATCAGGACACTGGGGTCCAGGCTGGAGGGCCCTTCTATGAAGAAAACGGAAAAGACTTGCCCTAGAGTCATAAGGAAGAGCAGACAACAGTTAGTGAGGCTTAGTATGTGCAGTCAGAGTACTTTCCATGTATTACCTAATTTAAAGTCTTACAACAACCCCAGGAGGTAGGTACCATTATTTGCCTCCCTTTACAGATGTGGAAACAGAGGGACAGGTCTTTCATTGCCTATAAAGTCACACAGCTAATGAGTGATGAGATGGGATTTGAATCCAGAGTGAAATAAGGAGCTGCTGAATATCAGTTGTTCTGAGCAAGTTATCAACAAGGTTTGTTGAGTGTCAATCCACCGCGAAGAATAGGGGAAGTACTTACACAGAATACGTTGAAATAGAAAATAAATGTCCCCCTTCTCCAGACTTGAGCCATCTGGTTGACCTAAATGATGAGGTATTCAAGCTTTGGAAGTCTGTTCATATGGTCCAGGCAGGTGCTGGAGCACTTGACAAAGACCATGGAGAAGACAAAGGCATTTATGCTTTCCTTTGACGTTGCAGTGCTGACGCAGGACGAGATTTGTGATAATCTAACAGTGGGTAAAATAGGTAATTTGGCTGATAGGAGATGTCAGATGACTCTGTCTGCCTCCTGGACCTCTTCTCTTCCTGCTGTCCACTTGACCTTCCCCACATGACCACAGTGGCCTCCGTCAAACATGCCAAGTTCTTTCCTACTTCAGGGCCTTTTCACTTACCATTCCGGTGGCCTGAAACTCTCTTCCTTAGACCTCCATTGGGTTGGCTCCTTCTTGTCATTCAATGATTAGATTAAATGTCACCTTTTCAATGAGGCCACCCCTGGCCACCTTCGAAGCCCCTCCACTGCCAGCCTCCCACCCAATCCCTAGCACCTTATTTGTTTCCTTCTCATCACTTTGTCACAAGTTATAATTATCTCTCTTGTTTTTCTATTTATTTGCAATCTTCCTTTTCCCACCTAGAATGCAATTCCATGTGGACACAGACCTCATTTACTTTGGCCACTGCTGTGCCCTCCACCTTCTAGAACCTGACACTGAAGTGGTTATAAATTAATGAAAGAAAGAATGTACATATGAATAGAGTTCATAGACATTTTATCCTTATTCTCCGAGTGGATTTCAGTCCTGGGAATGGTGAGAGGGCACAGTTCTAAGGAGGAGAAAAGATGTTGTTCTTCAGAGAAGCAAGAATATAAACATCTGATTAGATTTAGGAGAAACAATCATCACATGATCTGTCACAGGTTCCCCAAAGGTCAGGCGCCCATGCCTACTTCCCCCTCAGCTCACCTCACTGCCAAGTTCATCTGTGGGTTCCACGCTCACCCCTGCAGAGCAGTTCAATGGTTGAAACTGCCTTAAGGTGATCAGAGCTCATGTGACGTCCTCTGGGCAGGAAAGGAAGGTTTAATCTCCAACAGCCACTCGTGTGTGGTGGTGAGAGCAAGTGTGGGCTCCAGACACTCAAGGGGAGAGGCATGGGCATTTAGGGCTTAGTTTTTCCTTCTTAAAAAAAATTCTTTTCACTCATGTTTGTAAATAGGTAATATATGCCCCTCTACATCTGATACAATACAAAGTCAAAAATGATGCTTCACCAGCTCCTTGTGTGTCCTTCCAAGATATTCTATCCACTATGAGTATATATATATATATTATATTTTATTTAAAAACATACAAAATATAAATGATTAACAAATCCTATACATTATTTTGCAAACTGATTTTTAAAAATTAATTAATTATTTTATTTTTGGCTGTGTTGGGTCTTCGTCGCTGTGCACGGGCTTTCTCTAGTTGTGACGAGCAGGGGCTACTCTTCATTGCGGTGCGTGGGCTTCTTATTGAGGTGACTTCTCTTGCGGAGGAGCAGGGGCTCTAGGTACATGGGGATTCAGTAGTTGTGGCACATGGGCTCAGTAGTTGTGGCTCACGGGCTCTAGAGCACAGGCTCAGTAGTTGTGGCACATGGGCTTAGTTGCTCCGTGGCATGTGGGATCTTCCCAGGCCAGGGATTGAACCCGTGTCCCTTGCATTGGCAGGTGGATTCTTAACCACTGCGCCACCAAGGAAGCACTTGCAAACTGATTTTGAAAATTAATTATATGTCTTGAAAACCATTTGTTATCAGTGCATACAGATGTGTTCCAATCTTTTGACCCGCTGCACAGTATTCTGATATTTGGATATTCACTATCAGTCCTCTACTGATGAGTATTTGGTTGTTTCCAATCTTTTACTATTAAAAAGGATGCCTCACTGAATTTTTTTTTTTTTTTTTTTTTTTTTTTTTGCGGTACGCGGGCCTCTCACTGTTGTGGCCTCTCCCGTTGCAGAGCACAGGCTCCAGACGTGCAGGCTCAGTGGCCATGGCTCGTGGGCCCAGCCGCTCCGTGGCATGTGGGATCTTCCCGGACTGGGGCATGAATCTGTGTCCCCTGCATCGGCAGGCGGACTCTCAACCACTGCGCCACCAGGGAAGCCCCCTGAATATTCTTATACATTTGTCTTCTGGATGGATGGTGTGTCTGTAGGATAAATTCCTACAAGTGGAATTTAAGGAGCAAAAGATACGTACATTGAACATGTTGATAGTGGTTTCTGCTCCTTGTGTATGTTGGCTACTCTCTCCACCCCACCCGTGAAACAACAGTGAAGGAGAGACGATTAACTATTTAAACAGTAACTTTTTAGAGGTATGTTAGTTATGGGGCTTTTGTTGTAAGCAACAGAAATCAATTCTGGATAATTTTTTTTTTTTGTGGTACGCAGGCCTCTTACTGTTGTGGCCTCTCCCGTCGCGGAGCACAGGCTCTGGACGCACAGGCTCACGGGCCCAGCCACTCCAAGGCATGTGGGATCTTCCCGGACCGGGGCACGAACCTGTGTCCCCTGCATTGGCAGGTGGACTCTCAACCACTGCGCCACCAGGGAAGCCCCTGGATAGTTAATTTTTTTAAAAAAGGAGAGATTTGTTGGGAGAATATTGGGGCATCTCATGGAATCCATGAAGTTGTTGAACCGTGACACCCAGGGAAACCCAAGAAATGAAACCACTCTGGAGACCTCGGCAGGTCGTCCTCAGATCCCCTCCGCCCCTCTGTCCCTGAATTAATTAGCAATGGGATATGGGTCCTATTAGGAAGGCCTGGATGTGCACCAAAAGATGGAGGTGAAGTTGTGAGCTGGGCACCTTCAGCAAGAAGTAAGTGGTTCTGCAGTAGTAAATTTAGCAATCCTAAATCAACTAACTCTACTTAATTTGTACCAAAGTGCACAGTTAGTGGCTCAGTGCCAGTGGGCAGGGGATTTGAAATAATGAAGAGATGATCTTCTTGAGTTATCAAGAGTGACTGGCAACACTGGGGAGTGGATTTGCTGATCAGGAAAGCTGATCAGGACTGTTGCATTATGTTAAGATAAGAAGAAGCAACCCTGTATTCATCAGCATTAGTTGTTCAAGAATAAGTGTGCTGTATCGAAGCACTTTGTTTTCTACAAACATCAAAAGCAAGTGAACCAAAAGGGCACCCTCACTTCTGATGACAGCAGTGAGGAAAAGGCAGTATAAGAAGGCCAGAGGGCTTCGCTGGTGGCGCAGTTGTTGAGAGTCCGCCTGCCGATGCAGGGGACACGGGTTCGTGCCCCGGTCTGGGAAGATCCCACATGCCGCGGAGCGGCTGGGCCCGTGAGCCATGGCCGCTGAGCCTGCGCGTCCGGATCCTGTGCTCCGCAACGGGAGAGGCCACAACAGTGAGAGGCCCACGTAACGCAAAAAAAAAAAAGAAGGCCAGAGTCTGGAGCCTGGGTTGACCCCTTGCTGTGAAAAGCCTCCTGACACCTGACCTGTTCCTTCCCCAGCCCCAGGCTTCCCCGGGTGGAGAAACAGTTTAGATGATGACAGATGGATTGTGAAAATGGTCACAGTTCTTTACCCCCTCCCCTTCCTGAAGCTGCCCTTTGCCATGTGGTCTTGCAGCTTCTTCCATCAATAACTGGAGTCTATTACGCCACCACCTGAATCTGGGCTAGCTGTGTGACTTGGTTTGGCTATTAAACGTGATGGCAGCAACATCTTGGAGCAGCTCAAATCCAGCCGACCCCTAAGTATGTGAGAGACCCAGACAGGATAAGCTGCACTTCTGACTCAACCCACTCTGACTGCAGACACATGAGTGAATCCAGTCAAGACCAGAAGAAACACCCAGTTAACCTGGAGATTTGTGAGCAAACCTGTCTAAAGCCACCGAGTTTAGTGATGATTTGTTATGCAGCAGCTAACCAATACAGAAACTCAGCTCAGCCAGGCCTGGGATTCAGAGAGAGCAGCTCTCATTGCACTCACTGTTGCCATTCTCGGGTACACAGAATCAGATGAGCGTCTATTCTTTTCTAAGACAGTGAGAAAACTCCCACATCTGTCAATATACACTGTGCTCTAATGCACTGGCTCTTGTTTAAATGCCCTGAGGGATTTAATTGGACAAAGCCCCTAGCAAGACTGGGGTCTAAGCTGCTTCTCCTTTAAAGCCTCTTCGACCAGTTCATTCACTCCACACTAGATGGAAAGATTCCTGGGCGAGGCTGTTAAATAAGAATAACAACTGAAATATGTTGAATGAACTGATATCCTGGTCAGATTCAGGGAATTAAGGCGGGACTCATGTGCCTGCAAATCTGTGGATCTCTTCTGAAAATGCGACTTCATTTCCACCAGACAGCTTTCCTGTCTTCAAGATGTATGACTCCTTGAAAGTCACAAAGGTGAAGAATGAGGTTGCCAGCCATTATCTGCCATGTCCACACATCCAGATGGAGCCGAGTAGCTGCCTTCCTCTAGCCAGTCAGTTCTGTCCTTGTTTTCTCCTTCAATTTCAAGTTCACAATGTATAGATACCTTGTCATCTTGTAAGAGAACAATCTTGTAAATTTGAGGGGAGGAGTAGGTTGGCTCAAGCTGGGTTCTAGCAGCCCCTTAATTCCAAAGAAGTGTTTGCCCTGAAAAAGCTGTTTTCTAAGTCTTTTTCACAGCCTGGACACTCACCTGCATTCGTTTGAACCACAGCTCTAAATATCCCTTGAACTGGTTGAATGTCTCCCTGTGTTTGTAGTAACAGAAGTGGGGGGTGCAAAACTTTGCCTTATCATCAGTCAACCATTGACTTCTTTCTTTTTCTTTCATCAGAGATGCCCTGTCTGTGGGATGTGAATTCAGGTTCTGAGTGTAGCTCAGACTTCCCAAAGTCCTTGAGGGCCGTTGGTAGATTCCACCCGTTCTTGTCGGCTGGCTAACAAGTGAAAGTCTCAGGGCAGACAGACCCTGGTGCCAACTGGGGAGAACTAGGCCCAAAAGTCTGCACCCTCTATAGGGGGGCCTGGGAATTTCCAGAACAGCCCCAGCTTTCAGGATCCCAGAGTACCTGAAAGTTCTGGGCCAAGTAGAGCAGGATTTAGATCAAGAAATGGATCAGAACTTGCATTCCATGCAAGTACCAATTGGATTGATTTAAACCCCAAACATGGGTCAAGTCACTGCCCTTCTCAAAGCCCTTTGGGGGTCTCTGCTCATCACTTAGAGAATCTTCCATCATCTGATGGTCATGGACCTTCAGAAGCAGGCACTGGGTCCCCCTTTTGCTCACAGTGTGTTCTTCGTGCCTAGCAGAGTGCCTTACACACATTAGGTGCTCAATATGTGCTTGTCAGAGGAATAAATGGTCAATCAAGCCCAATCTGGTCCCATCTCCTATGACTCCCCTCTCTGAACATGGTCTACAAGATGTAACACACTGCAGTTTGCCAAACACTCCATGCTCAGGTACTATACTTTTGGACAAGCTGTCCCCTCTATTGGAATGCTCACCCCTGGTCTTATTTTAGGCTCCCCTGAATACAGAGTCTGAGATAAGGGCTTGGGTGCAGAGAGTTTATCTGGGAAGTGACTCTAGGAAGCACGAGTAAGAGGAGTGGAGAGTAGGAGGAAAAGTGTTACTGGGGATTGACTCTGCTGCGCAATCTGAACCACAGAGAGAAAGTGTCAGAATTGTTCATAGGATGGGTACCTGGGGCACAGGCTACCCTACCCTTGGCCCCCTACACTCCTTGGGTAGGCTTAACCCCCTTTTCTTTCCCTTTACTTACTTTATATAGCCTTTCTCCATCCTACCCCTGCTCTCAACCTCTCTCCCCAAATCAAATGCCAACGCTTCTTTCCTCCCAGGATAGTAACTCATACTTCCTGACACTGTTTCATAACTGTTTCCTTGTCCAGCTCCCTCATCAGACTACAATCTCCTGGAGGGTGAGAAATGTATTTTATTTATTTTACATCCTTCGTGCCAACAGCAGTGTCTGGAATATAGTAATGGGGGCTCCATAAATGTTTGTTGAATTAAGTAATGTATTTAATTCAGTTCCAATGAGGAAATGACCAAGCTGGTGTCATTTCCAGAGAAATTCAAAAAGGAACAAGGTGGGACACTGTGGTGGCCACAGAGGTGTGCCGCTCAGATCCTTTCAGGAAAACCTGCTGCAGGACCAGAGATGACTGGCAGCCCAGCTGCCGCCCCTTGGATCCGCGGGGCACTCACACAGAGGCCACACTGCTGCCGGCTGCCTCAACCCATGGCTGAGCACGGCATGGGTACAAGAGCCCGTCTACTCCTGCCTGAAGTAGGATTCCTGCCAAGGATCACCTTCCCTTGGGGACTCCCCATCGACTTGGCCAAGACTTTCTCAGACATTTGCTGAGGGCTGGGGCTCTTCCCACCCAATCTTTCCTTCCTTTCCCCTCTCATGGATGTTAGACCTGCACTGAGGTCTGAAGTTTCTCCTGCCTACTCCTGCTCTCTCCTCTTTCATCCATCACAGACATTTCCCTGGCATCTGATTCTCAGAGGGCCCAACTGACACAGACACAGAAATAGACATGGCCAAGGATTTGAAAGAGAAAAGTTCAGATTAGAACTGGAGACTCCCTATGTGTCAGTCCTCCTGAGATGTCGATTAAAGACGATGGAAAAAGTGGCAAAGGTGGGGACTTATCATGTGTGCCCACCACCATCAAGAGGGTCACTTTGGACCTGGAAGCCTGCCTTAAGTGATCAGAATGACATCAGTAATAGTAATGGGCATGACGTCAGTATCAAGTAAACAATATTCCCAAGTTCAAATGCCAGGTAACATGTAGCAAAATTCAACAGTCATTTGTGGTTTTTCAGACCACCTCCAAATATTGGAACTTAATCACATTATCCAAACATTTCATTGGAAATAATGGACATGATGGCAAAGAAAGGAATGTAGTGCTTCACCACTAGATTTTATTAGCAGTAAGATTCAGTGTTCACATGTCAGCAGCTCCTAACACAGGGTGAGGGTAAGCAGAATATCTTCCCTCACAGTTTCTTGGCTACAGAAGTTGAACCTGGGGAGAGAAAACAAAAAGTCAGCTCTTCCTGACACACAATTGGTGTGTGGAGTTTGATGACAGCCACTTCCTTCCCCTCAGGCTGAGTGAGTGGCACACTCTGTGCCCCAAACTAGACACTGGCCGAGTGAATACCTCTTGGGTATAAAGGACTGCATTTTCCTTTCTAATTTTATCCCATGGCTATGCAATAGCAGAAAGAAGAGGTATCATTGGACACGCCAGAGGACACGGAGGGTCCATCTGTCACATCCCCAAAGCACCTACTAAACACGGCACACCGTCAGTGAATGCACCTGAGGAAGAGTAGGGTCAGCGGCATGACAAGAAATCAGCCAGAGTAAAGATCCTGAGGTCCTGGTGTTACAGTGGCTAGGCATTCTTATTTTAATTCAGTATTGAATTGAATGACTAATTTACTCATTAAGACTGAGCAATACTTAGGAGGCTTTGGAGCTAACGTTCTTTAATAAGATACAGAAGCATATATAAAGTGCCTGGCACATAAAAAATGCTCAGAAAAATGCTCTTTTCTCTTCATCTTCATTTTCTTCTCTGTAATCTAATGGCTAGCCGATGTGCAAATAGCAAATTAAAGAAAGGTTAGGGGCAGGACAGGAACAAAGATGCAGACGTAGAGAACGGACTTGAGGACGTGGGGAGGGGGAAGGGTAAGCTGGGACAAAGAGAGAGTAGCATGGACATATCTACACTACCAAATGTAAAATAGCTAGCTAGTGGGAAGCAGCTGCATAGCACAGGGAGATCAGCTCGGTGCTCTGTGTCCCCCTAGACGGGTGGGATAGGTAGGGTGGGAGGGAGATGCAAGAGGGAGGGGATATGGGGATATATGTATACGTATAGCTGATTCACTTTGTTATGCAGCAGAAACTAAAACAACAAGGTAAAGCAATTATACTCCAATAAAGATGTTAAAATAAATAAATATTTTTAAAAAAAAATAAGAAAAATATTGGACAAGATGAAACTCAGTGCAAATTAGTGAAGGACTTTGACTAAAAGCTCCCTCTCATTTGATGGCAATCCGTAAGTTAATGTTGTTCTTCATTTTTCCCATTAGAATATAATAAATTAAGATACACCATCAAAAAAACCCCTAATATTGAAAAGAGTCACAAGAAGTGAAGGGCACACAGTATATATAAATAAAGGTGATCTGAATTTCTATTGTGGTAGTTAAGGATTTGCTGAAGTCAGATTTCCTGCACATGAATTCTGGCATTGAGCTTTCACTGAATTATCTGTAAAATGGGGATAATAACAGTACTTATTTCCCATCACCACAATCAAGAGAGTAAACATATCCATTATTCCAAAATTTTCCTCTTATCCTTTGTAATCTCTCCTTCCCATCCCTTTCCATCTTCCCTTTCCCCAGGCAACCACTGGCCTACTGTCGTTATAGACTACTTTGAATTGTGTAAAATTTTATATGAATGGAATCAAAGGTGTATGCACTCTTGTTTAGCTTCTTTCATTCAGTATAATTTTGTTCAGTATAATTATTTTCAGATTCATCTATGTTGCTGCATGTATCACTAGTTTGTTCCTTTTCACTGCTGAGTAGTATTCCATTGTACAAAAGACCACAATTTGTTTATCCATTCCCTTGTTGGTGGACTTTCAGTTATTTCCAGATTTTGACTATTGCAATAAAAGGTAATATGAATATTTATGTACAAATCTTTGTATAAATATATGCTTTCTTTTCTCTTGGGTAAATACATAAAAGAGAAACACGGCTGAATTTTAGGTAGGTGTATGTTTGGCCTTTTAGGAAACTATGAAAGAGTTTTCCAAAGTGGTTGCATCGTTTTACATTCCCATCAACAGTTATATGAGAATTCAAGTTTCTTCACATCCTCACCAGTGCTTGATATTGTCAATCTTTCAAATTTTAGCCATTTAAATAAGTTTATGTTGGTATCTCATTGTGGTTTTAATTTGCATTTCCCTAATAATTAATAGAATACCATTTTCTGTTCTTTCGCTTCTAATCTATTTGTGTCTTTATATTTAAAGTACATTTCATGTAGGTAGCATACGGTTGTGTATTGAGTTTTTAAAATCCAGTTAAACAATCTCTGCCTTCTAATTGTCATATTTTAATTTAATACATTTATTGATACGGTTATTATCTTGCAAGTTGTTCCCTATGCTGTTTTTCCCCCTTTTTATGCCTTAAAAAATTCCATTTAATCTCCTTTTTTTGGCTTATTAGCTATAGTTCTTTGTTTTACCATTTTAGTGGTTGCTTTAGAATTTATACCACATATTTTTAACATCACATTTTACCTTCAAGTGGTAATATTTTAATTTACATATGGTATAAGAACATGATAAGAGTGTGTTTCCATTTCTCCCTCCTACCTAATGCCTGATGGCATTGTTCTCATATATTTTACTTATACACGTTATAACAGCCCCTCCCCCAAATATTGCCATTACTTTTTAAACTTTCAATTATTTTTAAAGACTTAAATAACCATATTTTAAAATCTCATACGTTTCCCAACGTAGTTACTATCCCCTACGCTCTTAACGTCTTTCTGTAGATTCTTTTACAACCAGTATAACTTTCCTTTCTCTGAAGACTTTCCTTTAACATTTCTCATGGTGTTGATGGGTTGGTGATGAATTCTTTCAGCTTTGATATGTCTGAAGAGTCTTTATTTCATCTTTTTCTTTGAAAGATACTTTTGTGGATATAGAATTCTAGGTTAACGGTTTTTTCCTTTCAGTACTTTAAAGATGTTGTTCCACTGTTTTCTCACTTGCATTGTTTTTGATGTGGAATCTGCCTGTAATTGTTATCTTTATTCCTCTGTAGGTAATGTGTGTTTTTTCTCTGGCTGCTTTTAAGTTTTCTTCTTTATAACTGGTTTCGAGCAGTTTGATTTTCACATGTGTTGGCATAGTTTTCTTCATGTTTTTTGTGGTATCACTTGGATCTATATGTTTACAGTTTTCACTATGTTTGAAATTTTTGAAGCCATTATTTCTTCAAATATATATTTCTCTCCTTCCTCCTTTGGAGTCTTCAATGAGAACTATATTAGACTTCTTGTTATTTCACAGATCACTGATATTCTTTTCATCAGAAATTTTTTTTCTCTCTTTGTTTCATTTTGGATACTTTCTATTACCTCTTCAACTCCACTAATCTTTTCTCTCACAATGTCTAATCTGCTCTTTCATTTCAGATATTGTAGCTCTCATCTCTAGAAACTCAACTTGGGCCTTTTTTCTATATATAGGCCATACCTCTACTGACCTTTTTAAACCAATGGAATACAGGTTTACTAACTGTTTGAATCTATGTCTGCTATTCTAACAGTTGTGTCGGCTCTGGTTTGGTTTCAATTGATTGATTTTCTCATTATAGGTTGTGTTTTCCTGCTTCTTTATATACATGGAAAACTTTCATTTAATGTCATATATTGTGGATTTTAGCCTGTTAACTGCTGGATAATTTTGTATTCCTATAAATTTTCTTGAGCTCTGTTCTGGGGTGCAGTTATCTGGAAACAGTTTGATCCTTTCAGGTCTTGCTAATTCTAGGCTAATTTTTTTTCCTGCTACTGAGGGAAGACCTTCTTAAATACTCTACCCAACATTTCCTGAATTATGAGCTTTTCTGGTCTGGTTGGAGGAAACAAGTACTGTTCCCAGCCCTGCAAGAGTACTGGGTAGTATTCTCTCTAATCCTTTCAGGTGGATACTTCACAGACCTTGGCTAGTTTCCTCATATATATGTGCTGATCAGTCCTCTGCTGAATGTTTAAGGAAATTGCCCAGCTCCCTGAGATTTCCTCTCTGTAGCTCTCTCCTCTCTGGTCCTCTGTCCCGTGAAGTCCAGTTGCCTTGGATTTTTTGGATTCTTAGTTCTGTTTCTTCAACTCAGGTAGTTTACTGGGTTCTGCCTGAATTTTTCCTCTTTGTGTGACATCCTGGAGACTCTGTCAAGGCAGTAAGCCGGGACAATTTGAAGACTCTACCTTTTTGTTTCTTATCTCTCAGAGATCACTTTCCTTTGTTGCCTAATGTTCAGAGTCTTGAAAACTGTGGTTTGATTATATTTTGTCTGAATCTTTGTTTGTTTCAGTTGGGAAGGTAAATCTGGGCTCTTGTTACTCCATCTTTGCCAGAAGCAGAAGTCTCCACACTGGACTTACATGAGGACTGAACGATATGACGGCAGAAGCAGCATAGCACCGTGCCTCAGAATTTGGCTTTATACTCAAAACACTTGGGCTGATATTGGTATTGTTATGATTATCATCATCATCATCACCTCATTGCTTCTGGTAGTTCACTCTGGTAAATATCCGTTGGTTCACACACACTTTGGTCTTGATTAGAACCAAGAGTTGACCTTTGTCTTCACTAAAAGGACTAATGACACAGGACAATCTATTTGTATTCCTTGATAAGTTAAGTGTTATCTCGGTAATTTAAGTGGCAATTTGGTGAACCCAGGAAGCTTGGGGAAGATACACATATTAAGCACACACATAGCACAAGGCACAGCTGCTAAATGAACTCTTTCTTTTCACCTTAGGATTGTGAAGCCAGATTCTCATTCTAACACTTGTATCCGATCATACAACAGTCAGCTACAAATCTATCAAAGTTGTTTTCCTAAAGATGTACACTTTCTTCTAAAGAAACAAAAGGTATTAGGAAGCAGTGGTGACTGAGATATAGGAGAACCACTATAGGTGACTTAAAGTTGTCTTTCAATGGGAGTAGAATTATAAACGTGACTCAATGATTCAAATCTCTTTGGATTTTTATTACTTACACTTTTCCATCATTGCGTTCCACACTGATCTTGGATGCTCCCACTCTGGGTCGAGTTGGGTTGATCACGTTATTGTACCAAATAAATTTAACCTTCTGCACATCTCCAACTTCCACATCTGAGTCAAATTCATTGGAATGAGTACTGTCTGGTTGGAGAATGCCCCTTGGGAATGAAGAAGTTAATAAAAACATACATGAATATACATAAACATACATATAAATATACACATATATGTTTCTAAAAGCAGTTAACAATGTATCTCTAGTAAGATGATTGATAGTACATTTGTGAATCTAATGGTTAAATAAGTGTAGACATGTATGCCAACTCAGTGGTAGTTCATTTGCCATCAATATTTCATACTACTTTGAAGTCATCCTTATTTTCATAAAACTTCAAACATGTTATAGTCACAATCCTCCCACAATTTAATAAATGATGACATCATTATATCATCCTTTTCCAGTTGTTTTGTGGGTAGAATAATTATTTAGTGATTATAAATCATGCATCAAAATAAACATCTGTGGTTTTCTCAGGAAATAGCAGAGAAAAAATTTAGAAACAGAGTTCTAAAATGTATTAAGGTACAAGGGTGAAATAATCTCTTCCCTTTAATGACACATGGCAGTACTGTACTTCTGAAGGGGTTCAGAACAAGTCTCCCCAGAATGTGCCACTTTGGCAGGTGGACTATTTCGAGCTGAAGGAAATCAAGACCCAGCAGACTCAAGGATAACTTTTACCTCTCCCTTAACTGCCTAAAAGAATTTAGATAGAAGGCCTGGTTCAGGAAGGGAACTATCACCTGAGATAGCTACAAGGAATATGGGTTAGGTGTGCTAGGCTGGCGGGGAGCTCAGCTGGGCCTGGAGATCAAATTCCTCTCCGTGTCCTGTTGTCTCTGCCTGTCATGGCAAACCTTTGTGCACCAAACCTTTGTTCTTCCCATCTTACTGTGGATCGTCTTTCTCCCCTTTGAAGTCCCAGACCCCTGTCCCTTCTCCTTAGCTCAGAATGGCATATAAGCCTCAATTGTCTCACTGCCTGTGGGTCTCATATTCTTCTGGGACCCCCATATGTACATAATTAAATTAGTTTTTTCCCCTGTTAATCTGTCCTATGTTAATTTGATTACCAGACCAGCCAAAGAGCCAAGAAAGGTAAAGGGAAAAATCCTTTCCTTCCCTATATTCCCATATAGTAATGAATAAACTCTTATGTCCCTGACATACATTGTATGTGTGAAGTATTCCAACATTGAAGGAGCTTAGAGTAGTAGTTTACTCACTTGAAAATTTCATACTGCTTAGAGTTTCCTCTATCTCCAAACAAAGAAACTAGTATGTGTCCTCTAACCTTCTTTCCAGACAGTGTGACAGCCACCTTATACCTCCAACCTGCAAGGGGGAAATATTTGCAAACTATCAGCTTTTAGGAAAATTATTCTGGAAACAGGCTAACTTGGATTCCACTACTGCTGAATTTTGAATAATTTTTGTATGGTTTTGGTAGTTCTTCTAGTCAAATAGTGATGGATATTCCTTTAACTAAATGTTCAGAGGGCAGACATTGGGGGAGGGGAGGAACACAGACCCTTTCCAAAGTCAAAAGATTTCAAGCCAAGGGACTAAGTTATATATTTTGTTTTCAATTTTTTTAACCTAACAATTTATTCTTGAACATTATAAGAACTTTATGTTAAAAGATAATGGAAAAATAATAGTGTGGTATTTTCATCAGTTTATTTCATTTTTACAGATCACAAAATTTTAGAGTACTGTCATCTTTTTGTCTAAATAATCTATATTTATCTTTAACATTCTATAATTCAACTTTTCATCACCATTGGAATTGTATTAATTTATGGTAACCATTTTATGGTACTAGTCAATAGTGAACTACAATTTTTTGCCATTTAGAGCTAGCCTGGGCCAAACTGGGAAGGGGATAAAATTTAGCTTTAGTTTTTACAATGCAGCTAATAACCCTATTGACTCCCATCCAAATAGTTTTCCTCCTCTATTACCCAGAAAAGAAACCCAGGGTCTGTCCCCAAGTCTCACCATTCCTGCATTCACTGATTCCCATCACACATGGAGTCTACAATCCTAATATCTCTTGAATCTGTCACCTCCTTTCCACTCCCACAACCTCTGCCATCTCTCTCCTGGGTTGCTTTTCTGCTTCTAAAAACCTCAGAATTTTGCACAGTGAAACTTTTAATAGCGTATGAAGAGGCTGGAGCAGAAGAAGCCTCCTGAATTCGGTACCAGAATCAACTGTGAAGAAATTTATTTTTGCATCATTGATAATTCAGGCCCTAAACTCTGTTCTGCCACCCAAATTAGCATGTTCACATTGAGCATGGCATTGATGTGTTTTTCCATTTTGGGGAGGAGTGTTTAAAACTTTTGTACAGAAAAGCAATTTCACATATTTCCACTGGATGTGATAAGATACATAGTATTGAGAATTTAAGACAAATAAAATAGGGGCTTACGGGCAAAATTGCTGGCATCACCGGTGTTTAGATAAAATATCTGGCCCACTTCTTTGGTTTTCCCAGGAAATCTATCAGCATAATGACCCATCTGCGGGCAGCCTTCACTTGGACAGGGGAAGCACTTGTTCTAAGGAGAATAAACAAATGATGAATGAGGAGGCTCTTTTTTTAAAAGTGTACCATCTTATTCCACGTGTTGAATTTTCAAATATTTTAAAGCCAATCGTCTTCTGATAATAAAAGAAGACTTTAACAGTATCTCAACAAAGGTTAAAAATGTCTCATTATTTACAATGATAAGTCAGCAATTTCACTATTAAATAACATGACACTAGCATAAATATTATAAAAATTAACTAAGAGAACTTATTTATTTATTTACATTTTAATCCTTTCTCTTTTGCCTCTCTAAGTTGTTCCGGTTGCCCCAAGACACCCATCTGCCTTTAGGTGGTTAGAATTTATTTTAGAAAAATTGCAAAAGAAAGAGCAGGAGGTGATAATCAGCTTCTGGCTCACAAAATAGGACTCACTGGGAGGACAATAGACTTAAAAGTCAAGCTTTTCTCAATTTTCTCTAGCTCCCACTTAGCATATCAAGTCTGGAAGATTCAGATCTCAGAATTCTCCCAGTGTGAAGGGAAGATGCTCTAGTTGGTCAGTCAGGCTTAGCCATGAGGTCTGGAGAAGATGGATATCATATAGGAAAATGTCCTTTTTTCGTGGGCCAAGAAACTGCAAGGAGAAGAGAAGGAGGGGGATGAACAGAGGCGGAGGCAGATGGACATAAAAATTCCTGCTATGAAAGGGCAAGGCTGCCCCACAGTAGAGGAAAGTGGTGAACTCCTGAATCAGTGGACCAGATGGGGAATGGGCTGAATTTCAGGGTCCGCATTCAGCAAAAGCTAAGGGAAACTGAGCCAGCCAGGAAGAAATGGCCAAAGCTCTCTGAGAGCATTGCCCAAGCCAGTAGCTTGGACATGCCCAGACATCACCTGCAGATGACAGCTATGAGCCCGTCAAGAAGGCGGACCCACAAGCCTCCTCTCTGCGCTCCACACACACACTGACCACCACCACCATGATCACCTTGCCCAATACCAGCTTGGAGAGAGGTGGTCCAAAGGCTGAGAAATCTGCAAAACTGAGAATTGTTTTCCTATAAAAGTGTCTGAGCATCACTTAAAAGGACTGTTTATATTATTGAATCAGATTAAATTTTAACTGGATGAAACCTAAAGCTTCTGTGTTTGTTTGTTTTCCCCATTACCTAGAAAATACGGATTTGGGAAGAAAATAAAAATAAAGTTAGACCAAAGAAGGGGGGGCATTCTCATTGCATATGCAAGCTACATTGTGAATAGAATATGCACCCAGCCCCTCTCCCCTACACATAATAGCTAACATTTGTTGAACGCTAATTATTATATTTTAGGTTCTGGGCTAAGCAATTAAAACATGTTATCTTATTAAATCCTCCCACCAAATCTATGGAATCTACCATTTTATTTACATTTTGAAATGAAGGAAGTGCCTTAGAGAAGTTAAGTATTTTGCCCCGAATCATTCAACTATTTAATGGTAGAACCAGGAATCAGATCCTGTCTCTTCATTGCTAAAGTATATCTACTTGATAATTATAATTTCACCTAGCACGTTACTTGAAAATTTACATATTAAATAACATAGGGTATACATTTTTATTTGAAAAAAAATTATTGTGAAAGGAAAAGCAATAGTAAAAAAAAAGCCAGGCAATTGATATGTCATATTCAAGATCAGATTTAAGGATCCCAACTTAGATATTTAGAGAATGCCAAAAAAAAGATGGACACTCAAAAAAAAATCTTGGCAATTATGAGACTGCACAGAAATGTCCACATGCCCATAATCATATACCTTTATAAGGTTAACATTTAAAACAAGTTGTTCATGTTCATCAGCATCCTGCAACCATAGATCAGATTTCCATAGACAATTTTTGCACTTAGAATTATTTCCAAACCAAGTGTGAACATTTAGCTGACACATACAGAAGTGATAGAGAGCAAGGTAGATTTGGGATATTTCAGTTTACAAGCGCATTTCTCCAAAGTTCTCCAATGCTTTATCACTATTAAAATAAACATGTATTATTGAAAGTATAAATCATGTGGCAGTCATATAGTAACATTCACTGAATGCATGTCATGTATAGTGAACCACACTGGTCATGAGAAGCGATGGTCACAAAATTCTTTAGGTGCAAGATAGAATCTACTTACTGCACTGAAAACGCTGTAAGAGGCACAAGGAAATCCAGCAAAGCCATCAGGGTTGAGGATGCTATCAGCATAATACTTGTAGCTTCTTAAGTGATTACAGGCCGCAAAGTTGCGTGTTCCTTTAAAATCAGACATGATTACACATCAGTGACAGATTTTATTTTTCCAAGTTAATGCCATGGTCAGAATACAGTTGTTGAATAGATTTTTCTAATTAGTGTGAACTCATGGCAGTCACAGAACAATGAAGGGTAGTTATGATTTGAGATGCAAGCAGAATTTAATATAATCTGTTTAAGATTATAATAGTTATGCCATAGCTAAATGAAATGGAAAAATAACTCTAGGAGGAAAAGATTGGTCTGTAAGGGATAGGTATGACTGAGTAGTGAATTCCCTGAATTAGATCCTTGAAAAGTTGACTACAAATACACTTTCTTTCCTATAGTCTTCTCATGTCCACCTCCGCCAGTGAAAACCTGTATCTTGGGGATACAACTAAAAGTTCTTTGTTATACAAAATGTGAGACCTGTACAATACCAAAATATTTAGCAAGTTTATCAAAAGGAAACACAGATTCACACCCCGCCCCCAAGAAAATCTCTTCATATACATAATCGTTGTACCTTCCCAGATCCCATCTATGTCAACAATCTGAGAGAGAGCATTCTTCTTACATCCGGGCATTTCCTTTCCTCCATTTGGAAAGAAATCTAGGTGGCCCACAACTTGGCTCATTCCAAAACCTGAGGAATTTTAAAATATGGGAAAGTTGATGTTAATGTAAAGACTCAAAACACTCTAAAACGCTCTTATGTATAGACTCAAAAAACACTCCAGGGGGACAAATTGAGGAACTCACCCAGGTTGGGGATTATGGGGGCAGCATCTGTGTGAATTACATCCACAAATTGGGCATCACTGGGGTCCAATCGGACTAATTCAGGTGTGCCCTCAAAGCACGGTTCTGCTGGATCCAACCCTAAAATAGATAGGATGCGTCATGTCAGTGTCTATCAGTGGACATGCATGTTCACCTTTCTCTTTAGAGACCTGAGTGCAGCTTTGGTGGTAATCATGAGTAATGCGTGCAAAGAAATAAGCTGGTTCTTCCCTGTCTTACCAATTTCTAAGGGAAATCTGTGTCTAATTTACTATTTGCATTAAAGTGAATTTTCCTCAAACCATGGAATTTGGCCCTACTTACGGATGCTTAAGTCATTGGGACAATCCCTGTCAATAGCACAGTTACAACAGAAGAGCCAGACTCTGGGAAACACTGGACTCCTAAGAGATTTTCAAGCTAAAAGAGTTCCACCTATACTATAAAGTCCTGTGAGGGCAAGGATCTTGGCTTTCACAGTCACTGCGACCACAGCTTGGCAAGTGCCTGACTGAGCAGGCTCTCATAAGCATTTATGGACTATGAGAAAGAATGTTCTCTCCAGCAAGTTAAAGAGATATCCCAGACACCCCCACCGATGCAAATGTAACCAACTTACCCAAAGTATTAAAAAAGAGAATCAGGGGGTCGGAGACAGGGGATTTGGGAAGAACATAAAGAAGGGAAGATGCAAGAATAAAGTAATCATTTCCTGAAATAGTCACTTCAGATCCAGGATAGCAAAGTCTTTCTTATAAAGTTACAAGGTTGTTGTAGGACCTGGGTATCCAACATATGACTCCATTGGCTAAAGGCAACCAGTCTGAGATTTGTAAAATCATATTTTTTATCTAATTAGCAGCATGTAGCCCGGGCAGCCCAGGACACCCAGACTATCTGTCCCCACCACTCTCGGGTTGTGGTTCATGAGGACTGGACTAATTATCAATTGCTATGAAGCAGAATATAATTAATGATACATTTTTGAGCTCTTTGGGTTTAATTCTATTGCTTCTATTATTTATGCCATTTCTTCTATTCACCAAACTCATCCTTTGTGAATACCCGACAAAGAGAAAATAGATATGAATAAGACATCCAGATGTTCTTAATTCACATTTTAGTCACATGCAGTATTTATATGTTAAACAGGGCTCTGTAGACTAAAGATTGGTATTAATAACAAATTCATAAGGTCTCAGAACGCACCGATTTCTCTGATCATGTGATCTAATTTGGAAAATGTGAAAACTTGTCTCCTCAGGTAAAAGCAGGTCTGTGCCAAATTTCTGTCCTTTTAGACCCCGTATAGGCTTCATTTAGTCCAACTTTGCAGCTTTGACCAACCTGTGATTCGTCCAATGGTCCCATTTGTCCTCCTTCCTGACTCCCCAGCAGCGTGGGCACCTAGACTGTGGCCAATGACGTGGACCTTGGAAGGTGAGTATCCAAGTGACGACTGTTGGAAAGAAAACTTCTTCAGAATGTTTTCAAACTAGCAAAATTCACGATGGGCAGAAAAGAGAACGCTCTGAAAACTCAATTTTTAAGAAGAGAAGCTTCTCCTTTAAAGCAGTCAATTTTCATGGATTTTTCTTTTCATTTATCACGAGAAATGGCGACGGTGTAATGTTTAAACTGGTGGAAGTAGTGTTCTCTTTTATTGTTCTACTACGTAGAGGGGACTCTTGATGGATATCAGGACTTGTTACCCAGAGGTGGTGAAGCAGTATTTGGATTAGAAAGTAATGATTATTCTTCAATAAATGGTGTTGTGAAAACTTGACAGCTACATGCAAAAGAATAAAACTGGACCACTTTCTTACACTATATACAAAAATAAACTCAAAATGTATTCAAGACTTAAATATAAGACCCGAAACTATAAAACTCCAGGAAGAAGCATAGACAGTATATTCTTTGACATCCATCTTAGCCATAGGTTTTGGATCTGTCTCCTCACGCAAAGGAAACAAAAGCAAAAATAAACAAACGGAACTACCTCAAACCAAAAAGCTTTCGCACAGTGAGGGAAACCATCAGCAAAACAAAAAGGCGACCTACTAAACGGGAGAAGATATTTGCAAATTATATATTTGGTAAGAGTTTAATATTCAGAGTGGACAAGGAACTCACGTAACTCAATATAAAAAAACATAATCTGATTTAAAAAATGAGGCGAGAACCTGAATAGACATTTTTCCAAGTCAGACATACGGATGGCCAACAGACATATGAAAAGATGCTCAACATCACTAATCACCAGGGAAGAGCAAATCAAAACCACAATGAGGTACCACCTCCCACTTGTCAGAATGGCCATCATCTAAAAGACAACAGATAATAAGCATTGGCGAGGATGTGGAGAAAAGTGAACCCTCATGTACTATTGGTAGGAATGTAACTTGGTAGAGCTACTGTGGAAAACAGTAGGGAGGTTCTTCAAAAAATTAGAAATAGAACTTCCATATGGTCCAGCAATTCCACTGCTGGTTATTTTTCTGAAGAAAATGAAAACATGAATTCCAAAGGATATATGCACCCTTATGTTTATTGCAGAATTGTTTACAATAGCCAAGCAATGGAAAAAACCTAAGTGTCTGTCAATAGATGAGTAGATAAAGAAGATGTGGTACAGACATACCATGTTTTATTATGCTTTGCTTTACTGTGCTTCACAGATATTATGTTTTTTGCAAACTGAAGGTTTGTGGCAACACTGCATTGAGCAAGTCTATCGGCACCATTTTTCCAACAGTATTTGTTCACTTTGGGTCTCTGTGTTACATTTTGGTAATTCTCTCAATATTTTAAACTTTTTCATTATTATAATATTTCTCATGGTGATCAGTGACTTTTTTTTTTTTTTTTTTGCGGTATGCGGCCTCTCACTGCTGTGGCCTCTCCCGTTGCAGAGCACAGGCTCCGGACGCGCAGGCTCAGCGGCCATGGCTCACGGGCCTAGCCGCTCCGCGGCATGTGGGATCTTCACGAACCCATGTGCCCTGCATTGGCAGGCGGACTCTCAACCACTGCGCCATCAGGGAAGCCCAGTGACCTTTGATATTACTATTGTAATTGTTTTGGGGCGTCACAAACTGCACTCAAGTAAGATGGTGAACTTAATCAATAACTGATCTGCCAGCTCCACAAACCAGACATTGCAATACATATTTTGGCACCTGAAACTAATAGAATATTGTGTGTGTGTGTCAACTATACTTCAATTTACAAAGAAAAAAGAAAAAGAAAAAAATTAAAAAAGAATAAAAGAATAATGAAAGCAATTACTTAAGCACTTTCAGGTTTAACATTTTCTAAGTTTTTAGTTACCAAATCAGGTTAGCTTGTCATCATTGTGCTTCTCTTAAAAAGATAAAAACAACAAAACCTCTACTTTAACCTTCAGGTTGACATTATCATATCAACTCGGCTTAATAACTGGTAAAATTAAAAGAACTAATGATGGAATTCAGTAGAAACAATCTACCTGGTTGCTTGAATAATAGCACTTAAAAATCAGTTTATTCACCTTAATAGGCATATTGATGAAGCCCAAATCTAGATTTTGTTTTGCATTTTTCTTTTTAATCAAGGAGAATGCCAACTCTAAGTAGAAAAATACTTTACCAGTTATCATACATACAGCAATTTTTCTGGAAGAGAATCCAGAGGGCAATGTGCATGGGCTTTTGTATAACCCAGAGGTAGTTACCTCAAGAACGTCAACGAAATATGCCACTTCTGCTCCCACAATCCGGATGTTCTGTGAGGCTTGTGTGTACCCAGTTCGTGAGCCACTTTTCCAGTCCACACAGATGCAGTTCACACTTTCCACTTTAAACAGGTTCTGATGGAAGAGACACAATAAATAAGTAAATAATTCAACATCTTTCCTAATTACTAATTAACACTCTTGAAGACCAGGATAAATTCCCTCCTTGACCTACACAATATCATGCTCGCTTTTTAACCCCAAACCAATAAACAAAACTTTTAATCTGTTATGGTTATGGAATCCTTTTTAAAGCTTAACATTGGCTCCAAACTAGAGATTTGGCCATAATGGGAACTGGATTCTTGGGATTTCTACAGCAACAGATGCATAGACATTTGTTGCAGGGAAAAGTGTATAAAATATGGTACAATGGGTTGTCTCATTAGAGCATCATAAACATCACAAGACATTGTCCCTTACTAGACTGTACCTGAGGGCATTGCCTGTCTTGTTCACTTCTGTATCCTCAGTGCCTGGAAAAGTTCCTGGCACATAGTAGGCACTCAGTAAATATCTACTAAATAATAGAATAAATGAAAGACTATGTTAGGACCCTTTAAATATAGGTATTGAAGGCAAATGAATAAGCTTCTCCATGATGGAAATACTAATCAAAATTTTTGTGCGAACACGTTTTATTGTACATGACTGAAGTTATTTCACATAAAAATATAAACTTTCAGATATCTGCTGGAAGCCTTTTTGGGTGGGGGTCAATGATAGTTTCATGAATGCTAGATCTGGCAGGAATTTTATTTATTTGAGTATTTATTTATGCATATCCCCACCTGTTTTCCAAGAAGAATTTGAGAATGCAGCAATATTAGAAACCATCTCCAATTGTTTCATTTTACAGATAGAAAAATCCAAAGAGGGGAAACGATTTGCTAGTGTCCTGGTTAGCTAAAGATAGAATCAGAACTTGAATCTACTGCATTTAACCTTCTAATTTAATGTACTCATTCCTCCATTATAATGCCAAAGCCAAGTCAAATGCAAGAAAAACACATCTGCTTTCGGATCTCAGAAATAAATTGTATACGCATATCTGAAAATCTACATACCTTTTGAGCTGAGAATCATTTATTTATTTTTTCTTCACTGTAGTATAGAAATCTATTACTACCCTCCCTTCTACCCCAGCCCAATAATCATCATCTATAAATTATTTTCGAAGACAAGTTGTGGTTTTACTGATTATTTTTAAACTTGTGTAGTTAATTAGCCCCTTCATTTTAACTGTCTTCAAGATCAGTCGAAACTCTCTGGAGTTAACTCAGATCAGCCTTTGGCTTGAGTCACAGGCAGGCCTGAAATAAGACCGCTAAAGAAATGATTGCATCTTTGCGCCACAGCTGGCCACAAAATCTTGATGAAGAAATGAATCAATGACAATGTTCCTTAAGCACTAGCAGTTACTGGAAAATTTATTCTGTTTGATTTTCTGTCTTTTAATTCTTCATTATCACAGGGCACATAGCCAAAGGCAAATTTAAGAAAATAGGATCACTACTGCTGAAACAACAGAAGCCAGAAATGAAAATCTACACAGTTTTCTTAGCTATTGCTACCATAGGAGATAAAAGAGTAGCAAGGGAAAATAATTAGTTTGGGCAAAATGAGTTATCTTAGTTCTTCACACAGAAATCAAAGCCTATTGAAGAGACTAAAAGCTATTGAAAATGCAACAAATGTTGCATCAGTATGGCAACATCTGTTGCTAAAATTTAGAGATATCTCTGTATTAGTTATTAAATAATCGCTACCCAGAGCCACCAAATGCCTGCCAGCCTTGCTGCTCTGACTGTCCCAGGTCCCCTCCACCCCGTGTCACCTCCTGGACCTCCTCTGGGAACCCCAGGCCCAGTGGGGTCAGAGGATCCTCCAGCCTCATGGTGGCAGTTATCTGTCCTGCCTGGGTAGGGCCTTGCCTTCTCTGTTGTTAATTATCACTCTGGAAACAAACTTCCCTTAAGAGATTTACAGTCTCACCTTGCAAATGTTGTGCAGCCAGCTTTCTTCTCCCTTGTCTATGAATCCATG
Source organism: Orcinus orca (assembly GCF_937001465.1). Lineage (NCBI taxonomy): Eukaryota > Metazoa > Chordata > Mammalia > Artiodactyla > Delphinidae > Orcinus > Orcinus orca. The sequence goes on along the minus strand of NC_064572.1, from coordinate 76,582,307 downwards.
AATAATAAAGACAGTTTTTCTATTTGTTTTGAAATTGGAGTCTGTGATAGTAGATGGATCTGCAACGAGTTTCTATTTGGGGGAGAAAAATGTTTAATGTCAAGTTTCTGAAAATATCAAATAGAACTGTTACGAGGAGGGAAGTGGCAGATGGGAGAAGACTCCTGGGACTTGGGATCCTTGTGAGTAAGGATTCTCTCATTACAACCAAGCTATTCGCAATTATCACCAAGTCGATACTTTCCAGATGTCATGACATTTTTGCATTTGCTCTACTTGGGGTAATATGTCTGCTATAATATTGGTGGTAGGGTCTTGTCTCCACCCAAAGGAAGGCTATGTACGTGTGTGTGCGTGTTTTATAGATACAAAGTATGTTGGGAGGTTATACATAATACTTAGAGATTATATATATGTAATATCCATATTTAGAATATTGTATTAAATGGTACCATAGAGGTAGAATAAAAATAATATCAAGTAATGGATACTTTAAACAAATTATCAAACAAACCTTTTATAAACAAGTTATATAAAATAATACGGTCACTGTGCTAATAGTCTGCAGAGGTGCAAATTCCACTGTCTGATTTGTTCTCTTTAGAAGACAAAATTCAGTATCCTTATTACATAAAACAGATGAAACTTAGTTCTGAAAACCATAAGTGTTCTTACTTGAAAGTTGTCTGGGTTCTCGTTAGTGTATAGGAGGAAACGAGTGTTGACATCTTTTGGAGACCAGGGCAAGATTTTGAGGGGTCTTTCTACAATTCCTGCCCAAGGGGAATCATCACTGAAGCAACCAAGTCTTTCATAGCAGATTTCTTTTCCTGCAATCACCCAGAAGTGTTAGTTTCACCAGGATGTTCTTTTTGATGGTCTCTCTGACAATACATGAGTTAAACTACATTTTGTGGCATATTTTCTTCCTCCACATCTTCAAACACCTTCCTTTATACACACTCACAAAACAGCTTCAACAGACAACATCCCAGCTAAAGACGGGCTGCTGCTTCTCATTTCCACTATGTAGGACCGTCTCACTCCCCTTCTGTCTCTGTCCAGTCCCATGCTAGGACTCGTTTGAGCCTCTCAACTCAGATGTCTTCTCTGGGCCCTTGGTGCCCAAGAAGGGAGCAGTCTGGTGTCCCCAGGTCTTGGTAGTAGGGGGTGAGGCGCTTACCTCCTCGTAAACATCTTCTGGCATTGGGCTTTGGGTTGAGAGCTTAAGTTTCGTGCAAATGCCAAAACTTTACGTCTCTCCCTGGGTGAGTATTTAGGTCTCTGACCTATATCTGAGGGGCATCCTGGATTCTTGTGATGAAGAAGCTGCCCACAAATAATCAAACAGAAAACCCATGGTTTGACACAACTCTGTGCTTGAATGTTAACCCATAAAAGAACAACACAAAGGAAGGGTTCTCCAGGGGGATAAAGTCTCCATTAATAGTGGGAGCAGGAATAGGAGTAGTAGTCGTTGTGGGCGCTGCATTCTCGATATGTGCCACGTGCCGGGCGAGATGATCTACGTGACTTATCACACCTAAGCCTCACAGTTACCCTACAACAGGGGTGGCATTATATGCCCAGTTCACAGATGAAGACAGTGAAGCACAGAGAGGTTAAGAATTTTACTCAGGGAAATACAGTTGTGGCTGATGGAACCAGGGTTCAAAGCTTACGCTTGACTCCGAGCTAGGGTTGCTAAATTTAGCAAATGAAAATACAAGTTAAGTTTGAGTTTCAGATAAACAATAAATTTTTTATTATAACAATAACAATAAATTTAAATTTTCTTAACTTTAAATTTTATTTATTATAATGATAAATTTTATCATTTATATAACTATGTCACATATTCTTCGTTTTACCTGAAATTCAACTTTAACTGGGCGTCTTAGTTTTTATCTGGCAGCCCTACTCCCAGTGCTGTGCTCCTAATCATGGATCTGTCCCCCTTGCTCTACTGCTCATCCTCATAGTAGCTGGAATTCAGGTGTTGTAGCCCTTCTTCCAAGTATTGAGCAGCAAGTCTCTTCCAGCATGACATAAATAGTTTTTCTTACCTACTACTGCTCCCAGCAACAGCGAAAGTGTCCAGATTAGCAGCATCTAAATAAAATTTTAAAATATAATTAAGTCTGGCTAAGTAAGTTCTTAAAAGATTGGGATAATTCAAGTTCAGCTAGACCTCTGAGGGAAAATGGGTAAATTCGACTAAATTAGACCTGGTAAACATGTTCCAGACTCACCATGGCAGTTCTGTCAAGTTCTGCCCACAAGATAGCACCTAGAGGTCCTTTTATAGGCAAAGCTTATCTTTTTGAGCAGTTCCATGGAAAAGTGGCATGAGAAAAGAGGAGGTTCCAAGGATGTATTTCTAATTTTAATCATAAATAAACCAAGATTGATAGAGTAGGTAAAGTTTTCCACAGTACTTTTGGAAAGATGAGAAAAGGGTAGATAAGCACAGTTCTCTTTCAATGTGATTATACAATGCTTAGAATCACCATAATTTCATTGTAGTGAAGGTTGTAGCCTGCCCGTTTTTTAGTTTACAGTTCTCTGTGCAGGTCTGTGGGTATGGGTGAAATGCAATTGTTTTCATAGACTTGATAGCAGCAGTCTTGACCACAAATACTAAAAGCTTACCAGCTCATGCAGTTTTTGTACAACCTTGCCTTACCTTCCAAAACAGTGAAATAGAGGCATTTCTTCAAGAGAGTTCATTTCTTTTAGGAAAGCTGTTGACAGTTTATTTTGATAGTCCATAAGACTAGTTTATTTCTCAACAATAACATGGAGGAAAGAATAAATGAACTGATGAAAGGAACTGGGGGTACTTCTAAGAACATAGAGGTGAAATCAGTGACCCCATCACCAAATGAAATTGTGCATAAGAGTAAAACAAAATTCAACTTGGAAAAAAATGGTCTGGGAAATATAATATGGAAGAGGAGTATTTGATAGAAAAGAACTGGTATGTTTTCAGTTGGTGATCGCATTGCTTAAAATTAATTTTAAAAAGACTGGGATAGGCTACTATATTTAAGAGACTGGAGCATTTGGCCTGACAGCATCACAGCTATAGGTCGAATCATATGAAATTGTCACGTTTGTAGGTCAAAAATGGTCAAAGGATTCAGTTCCCTGACAAAGTTTACAGGTACAGAAAAAAGCGAGAAAATTATTTGTGTATGAAGAAAATTCAGGGATGTTGGACAAGGGAAATGTTAAAATCAGGACAGAAGTTGCAAGGAAGAAATCCCATGGATGGGAGCAGTGGCAGAGTCCCACTGAATCCTTCATGTCTCAGCATTTAATCCTATCCTTAGGGACTCTTCTCCAGCTCTGATTAGGTTGGTTTCCCTCTCTCCTCTAGAAACACCTCCCTTCAGAACTAGCCTCATTTGACACCCATCACAATCAGTTGTGGATCATAAACTCTGAGAAAGCTAGAATTCTCCAGGCCTTGTCTTACGTCAGCATCTAGACATGTTGACATGAAGCAGGCCCTGAACACATCCCCCATGAATGAAGGAACAAACAAATGAGGAAATGAATATAAAAAGCAATATAGTTTGAATAATTTCTATAGGAACAACTGCCTACACAATCTCACAGTAAAGAACTGTGATTTTTAACTGAAAACAAGCAAAGTAAACAAACCAAAAAAAAAAAAAAAGGAGCCAATGTTCACTCTGGAGTTGACTATAAAATAAAATACCTTCTGTGTGAATTACCAACTAATTCACACAAGATTTCTAAGTTGGCATTTTAGATAGTACAAAATTTAATCCATAGTTAAGGAGACCTTTGTTCAATATAGGTTGTAGAATTAGGACCAAAAGTCACTAAGTTCTGAAACAGAGACTAGAGTTCATGGAGAATTTTTTTTTTTAATAAACTAAAATAAGTTCAAATTTTATAGTGTTTCGGGAAGAGTCAATTTCCCAAACTGTTATAAAAGCTAAGAAAGGAATTGTATGTAATCAGCAGTCTATCATGTCAATTCTGGATGAATGACTTCCCCTAAACTCAATCTCGCTGAACCCTTTAGTTGGGTTGTAAAATTTTATGAACTATATTGTTTCATTCAGATCACTAACATGCTATTTATGTCTGTTTATAGTGTGTATAGAAGAGATTGCTGGCCTCTTCCTACAGGGAATAGAACTAAACTCTATTACCCAATCTGTCTTGCAGTATGATGTGCACATGATCAACTGGCCAATGAGATGTGAGTACACACACGCACATCAATTCTAGTCTTGTTCATAAAAAACCCACACATGATCTGCCGTATGCCTTCCTTTCTGTGGCATGATGCAGACAAGAACAGTGACTTTGAAGGCCATGTGTTGAAGCTGGTGGAACCATAAGCTGGAAGGAGCCTGGGTTCCCTGCTTAGATGAAAGCCACCCATCAATCGCAAACACCCATTTTGAACTGTACATAAGCAAGAAATAAATTCCTATTATGTTAAGCCACTGATATTTCAGGGCTACATCAACTAGCATTACCTCAACCAACAAAGATTATTTTATTGTACAATGACTTCTCCTACTTCCAACAACAGTTCAGGTACCAAACATTGAATCCTCGGTTGCAAATTTTACCATGAGATTTGGATGCAAACATTATGCAAAACATTAATACTTTGCCAGGTTACTTTCCAATTCTTGGCTTAAAAAATCCCCTTTCCTGCCACTTCCCAAATTATAAAAAGTAATTGCCCAATTCTTCACTCTATTTTTGTAGAATTTTAATTTTACTGGGTATTTTTCAGTTCAGACCCTGATAGTGACCATTGTTTCACAAGCAACCTGAGGCCATATGATACTTCAAGGTTTAGTGAGAATTCACCCAGTGTTGCCTGGGCCCCCAGATGCAACTTACTTGTAGTTAGAGCAGTTCAGTGTGCTGGGTACCTAGGAAACTCTCAAGCACCACAGGCAGGTGAATTGGAGCTACCAGCAAAATTCTGCTCTCCACTAGCTTTTGTTACTCCTCACATCTCAGGATTGTGGGCTAGAGGGTGGGCCCTGTGAAGGCTGATAGAGCCACGGCAGTCCTTCTCCAGCTATTGCATGGCACTGAAAGTGGGCTTTCATTGAAAAATAATTCTATGTCTCCTGGATTCAGCAGAGCCCTACATAACACTGATTCAGTTTTGACTCTGAAACCTTGGACATTTAAAAATAAAAAGATAAACTTAGATGTTTCTAATCCAGTAGCCATGTTTGCAGAGGAGTTAAATATTGACATATGTTTAGGCTCTGATTCTGGCAGCCTTGTGATAACAAACTCCAGGTGAGAGAAAGAAAGACCCTGGGACACCTGTGCAGACAGATAACTGACATGTTAGCCAAACGGGGTCTCATTTACTTAACCTTCACAGAGCCTGTCATGTCCTCCCTTATCCTGCTCAGCCCACAGCCAGGGCCTTCAATGGGAGGGAGAATATGCCTACATGAGAATGCCAGACTTCCCTGAGCAGAAGGAGACTGCAATAATCTGAGGGTTATTGTGGCCTCACACCTTCCAGAGCAACCGTCCTGCCAAATTGAGGTGTTTCTGGGACTTCCCTGGTGGCGCAGTGGTTAAGAATCTGCCTGCCAATGCAGGGGACACAGGTTTGAGCCATGGTCCGGGAAGATCCCACATGCCACGGAGCAACTGAGCCCGTGCACCTCAACTACTGAGCCTGCGAGCCACAGCTAATGAGCCCATGTGCCACAACTACTGAAGCCCATGCACCTAGAGCCCATGCCCTGCAACAAGAGAAGCCGCTGCAATGAGAAGCCTGCGCACCACAACGAAGAGTAGCCCCCGCTTGCTGCAACTAGAGAAAGCCCTCACGCAGCAGTGAAGACCCAATGCAGCCAAAAATAAATAAATAAATAAATTTAAAAAAACCACCAAAACACTTTATAGCTGAGTGTGCTTATTAAAAAAAAAACAAAACAAACGTGAGGGATTTCAGTTCCCCCAGACTCAGGGACTGAAATTATAGTCAACCCTCCTCTGTTACGTATGAAGATGGTTTACTTTGTGAAAAAGAACAAGCATACTTAACATTTTATAGCATTGATTATTCAGTTTTACATACTTATAAAGTATGCATTTAATGTCCTGCAGAACCTGTGGAAGCTTTAGCTATTTTTCTTATGAGGATAGTGAGACTCAGAGAGTTTAAGCAACATTTCCAGGGTCACACTGTTGGTAAGCAGGAGAGCTAAGTCTTGGGGACAAATTCTTTCCTCCAGCTCCAGATGACTTGTGTAAATCCACAAAAGGCCACGTTCTCCAAGGCTGTGTTACAGTTGATCTAAAAATGGTCAAGAATGGGTACCGTAGAAGATGTTAAATGTGTATGTATATATATATATGTATAAGACTGGGTATCTGCTTTCCAAAACAAAGCCACACATATTTTTTAGATAACTTGTTTTATTTGTATTTTGTTCCCTTACTACTAATGCAGCAAATGGCAGTATTTTTTCAAATGGAAATGCAACTTTTGTGATATTAACTATGATAATCATTTCTTTCCTGGGCCATCACACTTCTAATTGCTTTTCTTGCCCTCAGGACACTGTCTATCCTCTACACACTGCCTGATAGTCAGGCTTAAAATGCAGACTGGCCACTATTGTTTTTAAAACCCCAGCCCTGTGCTTTCTAGATCAGCACAGCCTAATAGGAATATACTGTAAGCCACATTTTAAAAAGTAAAAAGAAATAGGTGAAATATATTTTAATAACTTATTTAATCTAAAATACCCAAAATATTATTGTTTCAACATGTGGCACATTTCAAGGGACCACATGTGGCTAGCACCTATCATATCAGATAGCACAATTCTAGATCAAATTAACTCTTCTTATCACAAGTAAAGCTTTACAGATATGGTTACCTTCTCTGAGGTTTTTAACCTTGTTGCATACCCATTTGGTCCATTTTCCAGCCACTTTGAACTCCTTTCAAGACATGAGCTCTCAAGAGAGTTTAATGGGATCCAACTACAGGGTACTTAACGAATGGAATAACAAGATTTTCCAGATGTCATTGAGCAGGAAGAGACAGCAAATAGGTAGAGAGATGCAAAATTCAACAGACCTAGAGATCACAGCTTGGATACTGAGAGCTATGGTGAAAGAGGGACAAAAGAGAGATAGCAAGCAAAGGAAAAAGAAAAAAGAAAGAAAAATATTAAACTAATAATTTGTACAATTTTTTTTTATACCTAAGATGCTTTGGGGGTCAGACAATTAGAAACGACCTGAAGAACCTCACAGAGAGGCAGGCAAAGCCAGAGGCTGTCTCACCATGTGCATTTCATAAACAACCTTGTAAGGCAAGTAGCAAAGTCCACTTAAAATATTATAAGCTGAAGGATTTCTACTTCTAGTAAGGATGGAGCAACTGGTATCAGACTTGCCCTTTTACCATAAATAATTAAAAGTTTGGAAAAAAAAATATAAATGATTTGCAAAGACTGAACAATGGGTAGTACGAGACTGTAATAAATGGAAAAAAAAGGAAAACAAATGAGGTGAGACCTTCAATCACTGGCATTTCCTGGACCCCAGCACAAGCAGGGAGATTCCTATTAGAGCAAGGCAGGCTCATTTTGCTGAGGAGATAGAGAGCAGAGGCTAAAGTAGTTAGAATTTGCAGAGCAAAGTACTGGAGAGCAGGAAGCTATGAAGATGGAGAGTTTTCAGAAATTGGCACGGGTGTCCGCTTGCATCTTTGGATAAATACTAAGCTGTGTTTGCAAAGAGTAAGATCTACGAGGCTGATTAATAAAACAACTGTTAGGGAAAGACCAACTATCTGAGGGAATTTATAATCTGAACAACTCCTGGAGTAATTAATAGTGCATAAGGAAAATCACAGTCAACACAATAACAGATAATTAAGCCAATTACATTTTTTTGTTTATATGATGACTATAACTTTGTCTAGAGAGTACTGAACACGTAGCTGAAAAGCAAATACTTCAGATGAGGCAGTAATTTGGATAACCGAAGTTATATTAAATATAGTTTAAAGTGAAATTCCATTTTCTCTTAAATATCCTTTCCTGGATAAGCAGTTATATAAAGTATTTCTTAAATGTATGAGAAAATTGTGTGAGTCATAAAAATTACTGGAAATAACATCCTACTTTTTATGGGTGATATCATTCCCTAGTCATTGCCATGTCATGACAAATATTTTCCTCAATTAAACATTATAGGAAGGGCAAAGATATCTTGCAAAGCTCTCTGAGTTGAGAATGCTACTAGAATAGCCACTTCTTAAGTGTTTACACACCATAAATTCTCTTATGAAATCAGACTCGATTACACATTAAAGACAATTTTTTTCCTAGTTAGTATCCTGATCAGGATATACCAATGGGATAGATTACTGTCAATTGGATCAGAATCACATTGAGAGACAAATTACAGTCATGAAGGAAAGTTTGTACCTTATGATTCATTTTTTAGTTCCCAAGAGCTGTTCTGAATAGTTAGATCATAGATAATGTGTGAAAAAGTTTAGAAAAAAGACTGATTCCTTTAGATGAGTCTAACTCATTAGTGGATAATCAGAATCAGCTCAATGTTTATAACAAATATAATTTCTCCAACAGTTTTCCTAGCTTTCCCTAATCTAGTAGAAGCCTCACAGAATACTGGAAGTTTTCAGAATAATATTTGAACTTCTTTTGCATAAAGAAAAAGAAGCACATAATATCAACTATTTAGCAAGATTGACAAAACATAATACTTTCCCAGGAAAATCTCTTTATACACATAATGGTTTTACAGTCCCCAGACTCAGTCTCCATCTGCAGAGTGTAGGAGAGAATTCTTTTTACATATGATATCTCTTTCCCTTTATTTGTTAGAAATCTGGATTCCTGCTACTCAAAGTGTGGTCCATGGGCCAGCAGGGTCAACGTCACCTGGGAGCTAATTAGTTAGGAATGCAAAAGCCACCTGAATCCGCTGAGTCGGAATCTGCATTTTAACAGGGTCTGCAGGAGATTTTGTGGCGCATTGAAATTTGAGAAACACGAATCTGGATGGCCCCAATTTGGCTCATTCCAAAACCTGACATATTTTAAAAGGGAGAAGGTGAGGTTACTAAATTGCCAACTAAAGAATAAGAGCTGATCACCCTTGGAAACTGGGGTCAAGGAGCTTATCCATTTGGAGATGTTGGGAACTGCATCTATCAATACAAATATAGCAAATGAACCCCCTGAATGAGGTCTTTAAAGCACCTGACCTGGGGTAAAATTTGTATGGGAAACACATGCTCTGCCAACTCCAAGATTAGCATCAGTAAAAAAAGAACATCGGGCTTCCCTGGTGGCGCAGTGGTTGAGAGTCCGCCTGCCGATGCAGGGGACACGGGTTCGTGCCCCGGTCCGGGAAGATCCCACATGCCGCGGAGCGGCTGGGCCCGTGAGCCATGGCCGCTGAGCCTGCGCGTCTGGAGCCTGTGCTCCGCAACGGGAGAGGCCCGCGTACCGCAAAAAAAAAAAAAAAAAAAAAAGAACATCATGCTTACCACCTACCCCTGAACACTGGGTTTCTAATCACGTGGTCCAGGACTGAAAACACTTGGAAACCACTCTCACAGGCTAACATGTAACTATTTGAAGTTCCCTCTTAAATGCATTGCATTCTTAACCCAGAGCTGCAGGATGGACAGGCTGTGATTTGCCTGGTGGCCCCATCTGTTCTCCTTTCAGCTTCCCCAGGAGCTGGGAGCCCAGGGGTCTCCAGTGATGTGAACCTCAGAAGACAAGTGCCCACTTTTGGAGAGTAAAATTTCTTCAGAATGTGCCGAAATGAGTCAATAATAAAATATTGTATGCAGTGGGAACCTCTGGCACCTTGATTTGCCAAGATAATCTGACAATAACATCTACAAAGGAACAAGGGGATTTAGGTCCACTTGAGGGAAGATATGAAAACATTCCAAATATTCCTTAGCCATGATATTTTTCTTTATTTTTATAAAGAAAATAAAAGTACATCTAATTCTTAAGGCATCAATAGTTGTCATGGGTCATTATCTTGCCCCTCTACTGTGAAATGAAAGCTAAATTTAATGATGAGTCATTTTAAGATCTTGCTATTAGAAAGTAACCTAGGAAATTGCTTTAAAAACTAATAATGAATTAGTTACTTAATCCCATGAAATTCAAGTCTAAGAAGGTTTTCATACCTCTTCCTGCTCAGTTCAGCCTTTCATTTGTTTCTTGAGGTTCCCTATAGCACAACCAATTTGATATTTTGGATGATTTATATCAATTTGTTAAAACTGAAACTAATAACGGATGAAATTCAGTTTAGAGACCAAATTAATTAATTAAACTGCTTTAGATATATTTATATTTTTTAAGCAGAACTGATTGCAAATGAGGTCAAGCTGGCTTCTGAATGAAGTTTAAAAATCATTGTCATTCACAGTAGTTTTCTGTTGAATTAAGGGGAGAATGTGTATAGATGATCACACTTATACAAATGCTTTGGAACAAACTCCTGAGAGTGGAGCCTGTGGAACCTGGTAACAGGTCAGGTTTTTTTTGTTTGTTTGTTTTTTTGACATGGCACATTTTGTAATTAGAAGTGTTTGTGATTTTCCTCTTGACCATGTGAAAAAAAGGGGAAATGCCTTGGGAAACTACTTTGCAGTGTTACCTGGTCCACAGTTATCTGCCCAACACCCACAAAAGATGCATGTCAGCTCCCACCACCACTCTGTGGGACCCAAGTTTATGTCTTTAGTGTACTTTCGCTCCTGTCAACACAGTCGTATTTATTTCTTTCACCTGAAAAGTGCACGAACTCTCTAGAGAAGTAGTAAATTATTCAGGAAACAAGTGTCTTCTCTTTGAACACATTTTGGGGAATAACATAATATCACTTCTATCTTATACATTCTCATGCACAGGGTTAATCTA